>NC_133658.1:528669307-528984360 GCF_037893015.1 Macrotis lagotis
GACCTTATCTCAGAAAAAGATAAAGACTTAAAGTCACAAAGATCTGAATTCTCAGATTCTTACTAACCACATGACCATGGGCAAGTTACTTAACCTCTATCCCTTCACCTATGAAAAAAAGATCATAATAGCACTTACTCCCCCCACCCCACCCCAACTTCCCCTTGTACTCTGCCCAAGTTATTTTAAGGATAGAATGAAATAATATTTGTAAAATGCTTGACACAATCCCGGCACAAAACAGATACTTAATCTTTCCTCTCTCTCCCTCCTTCTCTCCTTCCCTCCCTTCCTTCCTTCCTTCCTTCCTTCCTTCCTTCCTTCCTTCCTTCCTTCCTTCCTTCCTTCCTTCCTTCCTTCCTTCCTTCTTTTCTTCCATGAGGCCAAAAATTAAATGCAGCACTCCAGATATGGTCTCACTAGGACACAATAAACAGGAATCATAAACTCCTTATTCCTGGAATCTATTCCTTTAATGCAACCCAAGACTATATCAGCTTTTTGAGGTAGCCATAACACAATACTTTGTCATATTTGAAGTCTTCTAACCTCTCTTCCTTAGTCTGGACTTAAAAAAAAATCCTTCTAAAAAAATCCTTTCCCATCTTGTGAAGTTGATTTTTTGAACCCATATGGAAGATTTTGTTTCATTAGGTTAATCCAATTATCTAAACTGTTAAGATCTTTTTTAGATCCTGACTGTTTTCTCTTTGAATTTATACCTTCTAATTTTATATCATCTACTAATGTGAAATTATTTTTTCTTTAATGTATTTTTATTTTATCAAATATTTCCCAATTTCATGTAAATTTTTTTAACATGCATTTTGAAAAATTTTGAGTTCCAAATTCTCTTCCTCTTTCTTGTTCCTCCTCTACTTCTTAAGAAGGCAGGCACCACCATGGTATTGATTATATATATGAAGTCATGCACAATATTTAATGTGAATTTATTTATAAAAAGTATTATAAACCATATGGTCAACCATGGACTTTTGGTACACTAAACTGGAGAGTCCTTGACAAATCAAAATTGAATAATTATGACCATTTTGAGTCCTGTCATTCATCTGATTTCTATCTAATTATGCCATCATCCATCCAGTCAACATCTTTTCATATTTTCCATAAGAATAGTATGAAATAATTTATGAATTACTTTTCTAAAAGAAAATACAATTAGCTGGCATGCAAAGATTTTTGTTGTTTTGTTGTTTTATTAAACTATGTTGGATCTTTATAATCACTTCTTTTTCTATTTGTCACTATTTTTTTAATAAGCAAATTTAGAATTTTCTTAAAAATTCTAAAAAAAAGTCTATTGTTTAGCTCTTTCCTCCATCTTAGAGCTGGAAAGGCCTGCTGGAAACAGGACTTTTACAACAGCAAAATGTCTGGAAGGCTGTGGTCCAAGGCCATTTTTGCTGGCTACAAGAGAGGCCTACGAAACCAGAGAGAACACACAGCTCTTCTGAAAATTGAAGGAGTCTATGCCCAGGATGAAACTGAATTCTATTTGGGCAAGAGATGTGCTTATCTATACAAAGCCAAAAACAACACAGTGACTCCTGGTGGGAAACCCAACAGAACAAGAGTTATCTGGGGAAGTTACTTGAGCTTATGGAAATAGTGGAATGGTTCGAGCCAAATTCAAAAGTAATCTTCCTGCTGAGGCCATTGGACACAGTATCCAAGTGATGCTGTATCCCTCAAGTATCTAGAATATGAAAACTGATTAAATAAAATTATACATTTTTTGCAAATGTAAAAAAGTCTATTGTTTAAAGCTTCTATTATTTTCCCTTTTTGCTTGCTATCAATCTGTTATACCTTTCTGGTCTAACTTTTTACATTTCTCAGATAATCTTGTGATTTCTTGATCTTCCATAGAATTCTCCTGTTGTGAGAAGAAATACTTCTTTGTTGCTCATCATGTTATAACAATAAAAACAACAACAAACAACAAAAATACTACTGAATTCAATGAGCTAGGATGTTTACCAATCCCTCACCACTAGAAGGACCATCTTCCTCTGGTTTCAGATATGCACAGACCAGGTTCAAACCTCATTGAGCTATGTTTCCAAAGTGAAAGATCAGGTTTTTTGCCTCATTGTCTGTCTCTTTAGGCCTTTCTCCCAGAATTAGTTGTAGTAGTGATGAGGTTGGTAATCACTTATAGCTTAGGTTTGAGATCCTGTCTAGGGACTTCAAAAAATAAAGGTCTTAGAAAGAAAAAGATAAATCATCTATACACATGTACATCTATAAAAGTTGAAGAAAAGATTCTTATATACACACTGGATGAAAAATTTAAAGAAGTTGCAATATTATTATATTTTTCCATGAGATCAAGACTCAAAACTTGCAGTAATTTGTGGAACTTTTGAATCAGCCTTTTCCATTTCACCTTGACTTGACTCTACCAAAATAATTCTCTCCATGTCCATGTAGTATGCCAAACTAGGTCAAGAGTTGAGTGACTTCTGCTGGTGTCTTCTTGTCTTATAAGGAAACTCTCCTACCAGTGAACTCCCACTGAGGGTTCCAGGAGCTCTAATTTCTTGTACTCATAAAATGGCTTCTAAGATGTCATTCCTATCCCCTCTCACCCACCCTCCCCCACCTCCCACCCCCAGATTACCCTTCAGTCACTCTTAGGAAAGAAACACAAAACAGAGAAAGCAGTTGAGGTTCATGTTCCAAACTTATATTACCTAGCCCAGCTCCTTCTTTAACTCCTGTGTTTTTGCAAATGTCATGCTGGATACCATACCTCCTTAATCTTCCAAGCAAACCCAGAGATGCAGATCTACTTATTACATGTTCCATAGACAGGACATTTTCCCTCCTTTTGAATTACCACAGCAAGTTTATACAAGATTTAGTCAATTAAACTGTTTTTTTAACCTAAAGTTATTTACTCATTTCACAATTTTCCTGTGAGTCAACCAAGACATCAAGACTTTTAGTATCTTCCTCAAAGGCAAAATATGAATTGTGACAGAGTCAGACATATTTCCTGTCTCCCATTCTGCTTAACATAAACTGACTCAATGGCAACTTGGCTAAGGATGAGGAGGTACTTAGGACAACAAAAACATTCCAAATTTTCAGTTAATACATTTATACTGAAGACAAAGTCAGCTATATATATTCTATTACTCAAAAGAACTTTTTAAAATCAAAATTAGGACCATAAGATTCAGTAATTTAATGAACCATAGAGGTCATTCATCCAAGCTCCTGACTTCACAGTTGAAGAAATTGAGTCTCAGAAAGGTTAAGATATTTGCTTTGATGTGACTGAGGCAAATCTCAGGTTGATACTCTATCCATTATGGCAAAGAAGCTAGTCTTGTTAAAGTAGGAAATTCAGCCCTCATAGCTATAAAACAGCTGTTTCCATTTAGTTTTGTGTTCATGAATAAGATTTTATAACCTTGAAGACAAGCTTCATAAGGCTATAAACCAATTAAATGTTAAGCATACTTTCCCTTAACCTTGGTAATAAGTATTCCACATAGGAAAAGATCTTCAATTCCCTTTATGCTAATTAGGACTCCAGTTTTTTGCTTTTTTAAAAAACCATCAACAAATATGAAAAAATATTCTCTGTTGATTGGCCTTATTAACTGAGAAACTCACAACAACAACAGAAAAATAGATGCTACTCATCACAGGATGGAAAAATTGGAACATTGAACAGCTGGTCCTTTGACATACTATTGGTCTGATTCTGCCTCAGTCCCAAGGGCTACCCAAAGTGGATAATTATATACAGTGGAGGGGGGAATAGGAAATGGGCATTTTTAGAAATATTTTTGGGAAAAGTCATCAACTTTCAAAATTACCACAAGTTCTTCAGATGTTCTAAAAATGATCAAATTGAATCAACTTGATAAGCTAAGGACCTCTTATAGTCAAAAGGGACATTAATATAGTGTCACAAAGTCACAGAGCTTGGAGGCTAAGGGTTAATTGGTCAAGAGTTCCTATCATAGGATACATTCAGGCTTGATGTTAGGAGAAAACAAAAACAAAATAAAACTACTTGCTAACAATTATAGCTGTCCAAAAGTGGGGTGAGTGTACTGCTTCAGGAGTTAGGGTTATTCTTCTTTAGTGTTATTTAAAAAGTCTGTATGATCATTTATATCAATTCTAAGATTAAGTGATTTTGTGACATATTGCTCAAACATGCCTATTGTGTCCCTAATAATTTACTAGGCTCTTCTTCTAGGAGAGGAAAAGAAGCAACTATACCATTTTTGCTATAAAAAAGAAGTTAATTGAGAAAGTGTATATTATATATGGGGGGGTGAGGATAGGCATATACACACTTGACTTATTATTCCTAGGTAATTTTTTTTTTAGATTTTGCCAAGGCAAATGGGGTTAAGTGGCTTGCCCAAGGCCACACAGCTAGGTAATAAGTGTCTGAGACCGGATTTGAACCCAGGTACTCCTGACTCCAGGGCCGGTGCTTTATCTACTGCGCCACCTAGCGGCCCCAACTTGACTTGTTATTAAAGAAGCAGATGATACACTTTAGAATAGAGCATTCAGTCCAACCATTGTTTTAGCGATGAAGAAATTTAAGAGGTTAAGTGCCTTACCCAAGGTCATAGAGAGAGCATTCAAATCAAGGTTTTTTTGACTCCAAATTCAGTTGTTGATTTTTTTTGGGGGGGAACTATGTTAAAAGTTTTTAAAACTCTGACAAATATATAGGAAGGCCTATCACCTCATGAAGTTACTGACTGTGTATTTCAGGGCAAGTCACTGAGCAGCTACTGCCTCAGGAAGTTCACTAGGTTTTATTTATTGTTATAAATGAATTGTGATCTGTGTAGGTACAAGAAACCACTGGATTTCTCCACAATGGCAAAATAAGTAATTTTTTTGTATTCACATATGCTAAATATAAAATGACAGTACCTATATATGGGTGCCAAGTTAAATGTTATAGTCATTTTTTCCCCACTGAAATCACTTGGTTCATATTATTCTGGTAATTGATTAGCTGATTGAGTGATAGATTGCAATATGACTATTTTGTCATATAGACATAGTGAATTATGGGTGGAAAGATTTCATTTGTAAGCATTTTTAAAGTCCATGACAGCAGAACTTGTTTTCTTAAATTTTTGTCTTTCCTTCAGGACCATTCAAAGAGTTTAGAATATAGAAGGCACTAGATAAATATTTTTTTGTATTTACAATTGGTCCCTTCAACAGTCTCCACTTATTGGGGGAGATAAAAGAATACCCTATAAATTTTATATTATTTCACTTCTAGAAAATAAATAATGAAAGCATTATAGTGTATAAGAAGTTGGCATTTGAAAGTAGAGGATCTGGGTTTATATCCTGCTCAACTACTTATGTATATATGACTTTTGGCAAGTCATTTAACTTCTCTGGGTCTCATTTTCCTCATCTATCGAATAAGGGGACAGAACTAGTTAGCCCCTTAGTACCCTTCCAGCATGGATTCTGTGACTCTAGCTATTATTCTATTCTCCAGCTATAATTCTAGCTATTTCTCAGCAAACATCTTGGTATTAGTGACTTCAGTCACCTTGGGAAGGAGATTCAAAGGTGGGAAAAAAGAAAGACATAAAAGCATAAAAAGAAAGAAAAAAGTATTAAAGGAAGGAGGAGCAATGACTGTTGGAAAATGGAATTAAGAGGTGAGGGATGAGGGCAAGGCAAACGATCAGGAAATAAACTTCAATCAACAAATTGCATGTTGGTATGAAATTGCCATCCTAACATTTTAAATTCCCTTTTTTTCAGTTGCTCATAATTTTCTCCTGAATTTCCTTTGATCTGAAATTGCCTGTAATTTGTAACCTACTAAATAAAGTATACTCAGGAGCCTAACTATAAGATACTGATATTGTGGCACTTTCAAAATTAGAGGTGGTTTTCTATTCCTGTGTCCAATTTTTCCCTCCAATTCTATTTACAAAGGCAAATATCAAAGCTAGTTTAGATGATAAACTTCAAATTTAACAAGACACTACATTTCAATAAATTGGCAAAGTCAAATTTGAATATGATAACAAAGGAAAGTTTTTTGAATTTAATATCATTTCTAAAACTGTAGCACTTTGAAATAAAAAATCTCTCAATTTCTTTTGAATGGTAAAATGTTCTCTCCTCTATAAGTAGCATTAAAAAGCTATAATTTATTTTCTATAGGCTTCTTTCATAAATTACCAATTTCCACTTTCTCATAACTTTATGGAAATTTCTTCTTTGAGACTTAACTACATATACTTGTCCTTAGCTAAAAGGTGTTATATAATTTAGGAGTTATTGTCACTTAGATAATGTTAGCTTTTCATTTCAGAATGACTTTTATATTTGTAAGAGAACACTGAATCTACATTTAAAACATTTGCTTATATAATCTTGAAGTAAATTTAAATACTATATTTAGTAAATATAGTATGTGCATGTAATGTTGATTTTATGCCTTTTTTTGCTTATAGGAAATTATTAGTGGTCTGGATACCCATGGAGGAATGGGCACAGCATAACAGAGTGAGCTCTTTATAACCATGATCATGGGACTATAGTTTTGAAACTGAAAGGAAAATGAAAGTTCAAAATGCCCAGTTTCCTTACTTTACAGATGAGGAGATCATATTGAGGAGAAGTTGTCTTTCTCAAAGTGACATAAGTGGTTAGACCCATTATAGTTCTATTTTCCAACAGCCATTACTTCCTTTCCTTCTGAATTTTTATCTTTCTCCACATATCTTCCTTCCTTTTACCTTGCCACCTTATTTCTTTTTCTTTTCTCTCAAAAGTTTGGTATGAAGTCAAAGACATGGAAAATTAGGGAAATGTAGTTGGAATCATGAAGTGATCATTTTAGATCTAAATATAGTTAATGCTACCACTTAAATTGCAGACAAGGAAACTCAGGTTGATTGATCAAATGACTTGCCAAAGATTGCACAGAGTGTAAATTGTAGAGCTGGAATTAGAACTCCAGTCCTCTTACTCCCAATCCAGCTATCAAGTTGAACAAATTGGATCAATTAGTCAGTTAACAAGTCTTTCTTCAGTGCTTACTATGTAGCAGGCAGTGTGCAAAGAACTAGAAATGCAGAGAAAGGCATTACAAAAAAGGTACTTGCTCTCAAGTAGCTAATAATTAAATCAGTTTTTCAATGATTATATAAGAAAATATGAATTTCATTCACAACTATGTGAAGTTTTAAGATATAGGTCATAGATTTATATAATTGAGGTCACCAATTTATAATTGGAGGAATCCCTAGAGCTCCTCTAGTCTTCACAGATTCAGTATTTGTACTGAGTTATTGAATAACTCATTAAGGATATGCATTATGACTGATGTCAGAACCCCCCCAAATGTGATTATCTTATTTTCAACATCCAAAACATTTATTGTCTGTACTCTATGCCAGTTCCTGTTCTCAGCACTGGGAATGCAAAGAAAGTCAAACAGCTACAACAACAATGAAATCCAGTCCTTTCAGACAGCTCTCAATTTATTGAATAGATGACATATAAACAAACATGTACAAACAAGATATATTCAGGGTAAATCAGAGATAATCTGAGATGTGAGACACTAAGATTAATGAATACTGTGAAATGCTTTTTGAGAAAGGTAGCCTCCTTTTCCCCCCTACTGAAATCACTTAGTTCATATTGCTTTGGTAATCGATTAGCTGACTGACTGATAGATTGTAATATGATTATTCTGTCATATAGTCATAGTGAGAACTGAAGGAAATCAGGGAAGAAAGGAGGTAGAGATGAAGAAGAAGAGGATTTGAGGTGTGGAACATAGCCAGTGAAAATGACTAAAGTTGGAGATGGAGTTATTGGGTCACAGAGTACATGGAGAGGAGTATTGGTGTGAAAATTGAAAGGAATAGGAAGGAGCCAGATAGTGAAGGACAGTGAAAGCCAAGCAAAAGATGTTATATTTAATTCTGAAGGTAATATGGAGTCATGGTTTTTAGGGTTTTATATAGTTAAATCTACATTTTAGAAAGATCAATATGAAGGATAGAATGGAGTAGGTAGAGACTTGAGTTAGGAAAAGCAGCCAGTTGACTATATATTAGTTGTGAGCTGTAGAAGTCCTATACCAGGATGGTGGCAGTGTTACAGGAGAGAAAGAGGTATATCCAAGTTATGAAAATGTAGAAATAACAGAACTTGGAAGCAAATTAGATATAAAGGTAAGAGAGCTAGAAATAAAGGATGACAACTACGTTATAAGATTGATCAAATAGGAGAGTAGCAATACCCTTGTTAGTAATAGGGAAGTTACAAGGAGGAGATATAGCTATATGCATTCATTCTTTCACTAGATGCTTTTCATTCTTTTCACTAAAGAGTCAAGTCACAAGAACAAACATTTATTAAGTGCTTATTATGTTTGAGGTCCTGGGTGTTCAACATTGCGGATATAAAGAAAATTTCTTTAAAAGTCCTTTTCCTCATGGGACCCATATTTTAATGGAGGTGACAAAAACAATTATACAAAACAAGATGGAAACCTTAGAGAAAAAGCATTACCATTGAGGGAGAACTGGGAAAGACTTCTTTTAGAAAGTAGGATTTGGGGGGCAGCTAGGTGGTGCAGTGGATAAAGCACAGGCCCTGGAGTCAGGAGTATCTGGGTTCAAATCCGGTCTCAAATATTTAATAATTACCTAGCTGTGTGGCCTTGGGCAAGCCACTTAACCCCATTTTCCTTGCAAAAACCTAAAAAAACCAAACAAACAACAAAAAAAAGAAAGTAGGATTTGAGTTGAGATTTGAAAGATGCCAGGCAAGCTAAAGAGAGAAGTAAGCATTCCAAGCATGGAGGACAGCTAATAAAGATGCACGAAGTTGGAAGATGGAGTGCTGTGCATCAGGGTGGAAATTTTGGTTTTAGAAGTAATAGGGATTCACTGAAGTTTATTGAGTCAAAGAGTGGCATGGGCAGACGTGGAGTTTAGGAAAATCACTTCGGCAATTGATGGGTGTCCTTCATTCTCAAAGAAAACCAAGACATCATGGAGGTAATGCCATGACAAGCACATGAATTGGATTTGAGTGAGAGGGTGCTGTGTTAAATTACCAGCCTTACTTTCTCCTCTAGAACCATTTGGTTCCAGTTGTCAGATATGAGTCAGGATGACTGGAGATGGCCTGGATGTGAGGAAATTAGTTAAGTGAGTTATATATATATAGGACTAAAACTGATGAGAATGAAAATGAGGGTTTTAGGAGGGTAGTGTAGATATGGGACTGTGTTTGTAGGCAATAGGGAAGCAATAGGAAGACAGTATCAATGTCAAGAGTCTAAGGTTGGATTTGAACTTCTGTCCTGACTCCAAGGCTATTGCTCTATCCACTGTACCACTTAGCTGCTTCTGAATGAAGGCCAGAATGAAGTAGGGAGAGTAATAAAATCCTGCTATTGGTGATGATTATATTATTGAAGAAAAAGGGATGGGGATAAGAGATGTTGGGAAAATAGAATGGGAGGAATTGGGCAATAGATGACAAATTGAGTAAAAGTGAGGAATTGGAGGAGACACAAAGATTGTAAACCCAGGTGATTGGGAGCATGGTGGTGTCCTGGGACATAATAGAGAAGTTTGGAAAAGGATAAAGTTTGGGTAGAAACATAATGAGTTTAGTGTTGGCATATTGAATTTAAAATTTCTATAGATAATCCAGGACAAGATGTCCATTAGTTATTTGAAGATATTAGAGTGGATGTCTGAAAAGAGGTTGAAGTTGCTAAGTATAATTCAAAATAATGTTCAGAGAAATAATGACTGAATCCATGGGAGATGACAAGATCCTAAAGCAAAATAATATAGATAGAAGAGATCCTAGAACAGAGGAGGACCCATGACCAATGAGTGGACCCTGAATGAAGATCCATCAAAGGAGACTGAGAAGGAGCATTCAGACAGATTGGAGGAGAATCAAGAGAGAGAACCTAGAGAAGGTACATGAGAAAACTTAAAGAGGAGAAAAAAAATCAAGAAGAGGGTTGTCAACAGTATCAAAGTATCAAAGACTACATTGACAACAGTTAAGAATAAAGAGTGAAAATAGATTTGACAATGAGATATTATTGGTAACTTTGAAGAGAACAGATTCAGTTGAATGATGAGAGTGGAAGTGAGAGAAGTGAAAAGAAAGTAATGAGAGGAAATAGATGTCCATATTGTAGAAGACTTTCAAGGAGTTCAAAATGAAAAGCAGGAGTTATATAGCACTGTACCTGATGAGAATGGAAATGAGTATTTTAGAAGGTTAGTGGAGACATGGAAATGTTTGTAGGCAATAGAGAAACAAGTAGAGATTGAAAATTAGTGAGATAATGAGGATAATAGAGGAGGCAATCTATTAAGAAAGATAGGATAGAATAAATGAAATGTACATTTAGAAGAATTCTCCTGGAAAAAAGTAGAACTACCTCTTCCTGTAAGATAGGGTGAAGGAGGAGATAGTGGGGAAAGGCATTTGAATGGTGTGAATTAACAAGGAGGAGATAAAAAAGGAATTTTTGAAATGATCTCTTTTTTAGGGAAGTTATAAGACAAATATCTCAGTGAGACAGTTTGGGGAAGAATTGCCATGAGAGACCTGAAGAATGATGAAAAAAATTGGAAAAGCCACTGCAGTGAGTTAACTTGTGAATATATCATGGGAGTATAAAAGAATTGTCTTGCTGAAATGAAGGCCCAATTGGAGATTATGTAATATAAATTTATAGTGGACCTAGTTAGCATATTTTCATGATTTTCTTCATCTCTATTCAACAAAAATATATGATTAGGTGGTTTTCTGTTCATTTTTTCTTCCCCAGTTTTCTTTACAGGAGAAATAAAAAAGTTTAGGATGTGAAAGATTACAGAAATGAATAGAATGCCAATAAGTCTTAGAATGTAGCAGAATCATGGTGAAAAACCATATAGGAATTATATTGAGCAATAGTGTAATGACAGACTAGAGGCAAAATGGAAATAATAATAATAGGTTTGGATAAAAAAGAATTGGGTCTAAATCCTTTATCAAATATTTATTACTTCTGTGACCATGGACAAGTCAATTTACTTCTTGGCATCCTGTTCCCCTTCTCTAAAAACAAAGTGTTGAAAAAGTGACTTATAAAGTCTATTCTAGTTCTATATTCTACATACCTGTCATCCATGGCCATCTCCAATAGTCCTGATTCATATCTGACCCCTGGACCTGGCCTGGTGACTTAGCACAGCTCTCATTCATTCAAATCCAATTCATATGCTTGTCATGCCATCACCTCCCTGATGTTGTAGTCTTCTTTGAAAATGAAGGACAAACATTACTTAGATGGAGATAACTTATAGATATTTCTGCCTTGGAATTAATCATATTCAATAGTTTATTTTTTATTAATAATTTGGATGAAGGAATAAAAGCACCATTGAATAGAATTCACTTGTAAATCTGTTCCTAGGTTTGTTGGTATTTATTTATTTATTTGTTTGTTTTTGCAGAGAGGGGGTTGAAGTTGAATTATGTAAGCTCTTTATTGTTCTATTAATCTTGATATTTTATATTATTGCAAACATTCATGCATTTCATTTATAGATCTTGTTGAAATGTTGTTGGACTATTAGGAAACAACTTTTTAATAATTTCCTTTATTTTCTCTTTTGGAAATTTCATTTTCTGATTTAAAAGTTAATTTTTAGTTTTATTTATCAGTTGAATTGTTTTTGTTTAACTTTGCTCATCCCTCTTTGATTTTTCAGAATTTCTATTTTTGTGTTGGTTTTAAAAAAAATTCTTTGCTTATTTATACTTTTTTGGAGGCAATTGAAATTAAGTCACTTTCCCATACAGCAAATAAATATCTGAGGCTAGATTTGAATATAGTTCAACCTGACTCCCGTGTCAGTGCCTAGCTTACTGTGCTATCTGTCTGTTCTACCTATACATGATTTAAAAAAATATTTCTATGCATAGTTCATTGATTAAATTTTTCCTTTATTTACAGAAAAAAATTTTGGAGTTATACATGTAATCCTAAGTAATAGTTTAAAGAATAACATTTCAAAATCTTTATACAATTGTTTCATTGCTATAATATTCTTTGATCCACATATTCTATATGATTATTTTTTTTTATTGTTTAGTTGTTTCAGTCCTGTGTGACTCTCATGATTCCATTTGGGGTTTTCTTGTGCACTAGAGTGCTTTGCTTTTTCAGCTCATGTTACAGATAAAGAATTGAGTCAAACAGGTTTAAGTGACTTGTCCAGGGTCACACAGCTAGTAAGTGTCTATGGCTGGATTTGAACTCAGGTCTGACTGACTCCAATCTCAGGATTCTATCTACTGTACCATATAGCTACCCCAATGCAATTGGATTCCTTAGTCTAAATTTAAGTTTGAATTCTTTTATCAAATTCTTTTTATTCTTTATTTTTTAAATTACACTGTGTTCAGTAAAGAAAGCATGTGCTTAATACTTTTGCTTTTCTGCATTTCTTTGAGGTTTTGAAACTAGCACAAAATCAGTTCCCAAAGGAAATATATTCACACATATATGCAAGATTCTATTTGTCTTTAACTTCTTTTTTTAATCTTTTAAAAAAAAATTCTAGAGGCATGCTTAGAGGCACACTGTCTTTAAATATTGTAATTATGGAAAATTTTGATCAAAGTTTTATTTAAGTACTTATATGCTATGTCATCATAGTAAATACAAATGAGAGGCATAGTGACTAGAGATTAGACTCCAACAACAGGAATAATTTTTTCAAGTCCTGCCTCTGACATACATACATGTTACCTGGGTAAAGCCACCTAACCTCTCAGTTCTCTAGGCAATTCTCTAAGGTAACAAGTTGTGAAGAAATTACTGACCTATACTGACAAAAAAATACATTTCTCACCTAGTTCAGTCTCATTGAAATCACAGTTTCAGTTCTTATCCCTATCATTTCATTATCTATAGTGACTTAAAGCATAATTTTTATTCTTTTCTTATCTGGAGATGATGAATGCCATGGCTGCCTTTTAATATCCATTGTAAGAAAAATACATTTTCCCCAATTTTGCATAAATTTCTGCATAAATCTTTATTTTTATATTATTTACTTATCCTGCTACCCTTTTCTGTTTTATAGGCAAGTTCATTCCCTTTATATTAAAAATTATGATTGTTGTGTATTTTCCTTTCATCCATATATCTCCTTATACATTTTTCTTTTTGTCCCCCCTTATTCCTCTCTCCTTTATATAAACATAAAGGGGGTATTAAAAAAGAAAAAATGCTGACAGTAGTATTCAATAATTGAACTGATCTGCTCTACTCTGCTACCCTCCTTTCTTCACCTATCCTGGAAACAGATGACTAATTCATTTGCCTTCTTTCTCTCTTTTCTCAATATTCCAATAACCAAATTTAAAGCTTGTTTAGCATGTTGATTCCTGTGAAGACAATCCCCTTCTTCTTAGCTCCACTTAGTCTTCATCTGTTTCCTTGTTGAATGATGTATTTTAATATATTTTTTGTGCCAAATGTGGGTGTATGTGGGTGTTCAATACTCTGGTTTATGTAAGAGTTCATAATATACTTGTTTCTTCCTCTACCTCAACACTTGTATGCTCTTTTTGCCCAACTCAACTATGAGGAACATTTCCCTCTTTCTCATTTATTCCCTAATGTGTTCTTTGCACTCTCCCTTTTTCTTCACTTTTTTTTAAACCAACAAAGAAACAGAACAAAGTTAAATCTATGCCTTATGTTAGTCTTTTTTAACCACCCCCCCCATTTAAAATAGTGGAATTCTGAAACAGAATCTTGTTTCCTTTTCCCTTATTAGAACTAACATTCCATTATGATTAAACCCCTTCTAATTTTTCATAGCATTTATCTTTCTAAGTTTCTCTTACATGTTCATGTTTCAAAATTTCTGTTCTTAACTTTGTAGTTTACTTTCTCCCATTTAGGGTTAAACTCAATCTTGCATGGTAAGTTATTTTTGGTTATGACTTCACATTATTTTCTTTGAGAAGAATATATTTAAAGATTTTTTTCCTTTAGTAGAGTTGCAACATAGTCATATGTGATTTTTATTGTGATTCCTGGATACTTGAATTATTATTTTTACTTGGAATCTTTAGATTTTGACTACAAAACTGCTGGGTATTTTCAATTTAGGTTTTCTTTCAGACAGTGACTGGCAGTTTTTTCTTCTCAATTTTCCATCTGATTACATAGATCTATGTTGTTTTCTTTAATAAGTTTGAAGTATGGCATAGCTATTTTACAGGGAGTCAAATATTCTTAAATTATTTGTCTATGACCTTTTACCAGAATAATTTTTAATAGTAGATACCTAAGACTTTCTTCTATTTTTCCTTCTTTATTTTGACTGTCTCCTGGAGTCAGTACTGTTTGTTCCATTCTTATTTTCAAGGAGACTATTAATTCAATAAAGTTTTCCTTGGATCCTAAACTACTTATTTTCCTTCCAGTGTTTTCCATTTGCAACTAGGAGTTCTAATTTTATCTCTTAGCTCTTGCTTTATTTCATTCAATCATTCTTTTAAGCAAACTATTTTTTCCTCTAAGGATTTGTTGAATTTCTGTGTAGTTACTCCTTTTTTCTAGGTTTGCCTCTTTTTCTTATTTTAACTGACAATATTTCTTCATTGTGCTGTAGTTTTCTTATTACTCATATTTTCATCTTCCGTTCATAAACTGTGAGTTTTCGCGAGGGTCAGGCCAAACTTGATCATGTTTGAATGAGGTGAATTGACTCTATATAGTTCTATTCCCCCTCTAGTCTATATACTACTACTGCTGAGATTTTAGATTTGGGTAGGTTATACTAGCCAGGATCTGCCCTCTGCCTCAATTCTTGACTTTTTTCTTTATTTCCTGGAAGTTCAATGTTGTGTAAAACTTGCAAACTCTGTCTCTTCCTTCTTTCACAATCCCCATTGGGGACAAATCCTAATCAGAGGACAGAGATCACCCTATCTTAACCCCTTTTGCAAGATCCTATGGGCATTGAATTGGATCTGTATCCTTCTGTTTTTCCCAATACTCTGATGAGTGCACATTTGGGCACCATTATTATGAATAATCATCTGGGGAATTGAGTTCATCTCATCTTTCTGTTCTAACAGACCAGGATCATGATATGGCTACATGCCTCAATTTCTAGAACTTATATTGGCATTCAAGATCACTTATACCTTCAGTGGCTTTCACTCAGAATTCTGTAAGATTCTAGACCTTTGGAATACCAGTATCCAAGACTAGCTTCTGCCTCTCTTAGAGATGCTCCTCTCTTAGCAATCATGAACTTCAAAGCATCCTTTGGAGCATCTTTGGACAATAAGGAGGGCTTTTTTCAGTATCTTTTTGCTATTCTTGATTGTAATTCAGTCTAGTGTTTTTAGAGCTGTGCTGGAATATATTATATATATACATATATGTATATATAAGCTATATTTTAACATCACCATCTTATGTGGAAGAGATAATTTGGTTTTACTGAAAGTGTTCCTAAAGTGACTCCTTGCATTGAGAATTCTTTGATATCTGAGAAATTTTCTGGTCTAGTATTGGAGAAGTGGATCAATTTTTAAGCATATTTGTTAAGCAAACTGGATAGGGACTCTAGAGTCTGTAGAGCAACCAGAAAAACTCCTATACTTATGCAACTTTTTATGCATCCACAGTTTGCAGAGCAGTGTCTCAAGGGCTCATAGGAGATAGAAAATATGTGGGTGTCATAGTCTCTGGTGCCTGAAATCTCTATGGAACTTAGTGAGAATACCAGGGTTAGCTGCTATGGAAGAGATTTTCATTCTGTTCATCCTTCTAGAATGCATATAAGTCTTAGAGGTTCTTATTCCTTTCAAATACTTCAGAAGCACTGGAACAATGACTGCAACCTGCTTGTTACTTTGGCAATTCCATATTCTTCCAACTTTCCAAAACTGACAGCTCATGGAGGTGTGCTTGCAAATCACTATCTGTATCCCTTCTAATGGTGATGGTAGAGATGTGTTGTGTCTCTGATAAACAGTGATACATGGAAAGAAAGAATAGGGTGCAGGGTGTTGACATGTTGACAGCAGCCTTGACCTGCCTTATCTCCTCCAGGATGGAATAAATGATGTCTGGTGATGAAACCACACCACCAAGTGGACTGATTAACCTTTGTCTTGGCTCTGCTACACAAAAGAAGTGAAATTGAGAATTGGGCAATTGACCAATAAAATCAATCAATGTAGACAATAACAATGTAGGAAATAACTCAAAGCAATAGCAGGATTTATAACCCTTTGTTAAATGGATATTATTCTAAGACTTTCTGCTTCTGTTTGTGAAGATACAACTTTTAAACTCATTCTCTTTCATTTCCCAGTTTGAAATTATCTAAAGCAATCACAAAATATCACTACAGCTGTTTTGTTCCAAATAACAAAAAAGTATGACTTTTTCTTCTTGTGTTACTATCTAGTGCCTAGAATAGTGCTTTCTATGAAGTGGAGGTTTAGACAATATCTGTTGCTCTAGATTTTAAATATATTTACTGGAGACATATTTGACACAGAAAGGTTCATAGAACTAGCTGTCCCAAGCAGTAATTGACCAGGAGGATACATGGTAAAACTATTGTTTTACAATCCTTTAGTCATCTTAATTTCTTTAATGATATAGACTATCCTTGGAATGGAATTAATTTGGGGCCCAGCTTTCTAAAGTGTTCTGGTTCAATAAATCTTTCATCCTACAAAGACTGACAATATTTGTTTAGTTGCCAAAAAATTATTCGTGTGTGTGTGTGTGTGTGTGTGTGTGTGTGTGTGTGTGTGTGGTATTTATTGGGGTAAGGATCACATACATTTTGGTATTCTGCCCACAGGAATGGAACAAAAACAGGTAACCACCAATTTAAATGTCCTAGGAATGAACAGAACTGTGAGAGGAATGAGTGCTTCTTTTCTTTCAGTTGACCTCTGCAAAAATACTCAATAACTGTTAAATGATTATCAAAACATCTGTATTGAAGTTATTTCTAATAATATTGTATCTGAATCATTACCCAAAAGCAGTTAGGATAGTGTTTCAAAAGGGACAGCTACACTTTCATTGCCAGTTAAGGGTTTAACTCCTCCCCTGGCATCTCTAAAAACCATGTTTACTGACAGGAGGTATTTACCTTGGGGGTAGGGGATGGGAGAGGAATGACTGGGGAATGCAGCAGTTGTGCTAAGACACCCACCCAGTCTGAATCTGATTCACTGATAATGTAATGAGGAGAGAGAGAGAAAAAGAGAAGAGAGAAAAAAGTACTTGGCTCAGTAGATGGGTAAACATGACATGGAAGTCATAGAAAATAAAGATAACTGTTTATGAAATACCTTAGTCAATATTTGACAAATGGTGCTTTGTTTTTTGCTTTCTGAACGCTTAAAATGTTATTCTGAAGGTGTAATTTTCCAAAAAACTAGCTAAAAATTAAAAGAAAAACAGAATAGAGCACTTCAATGATTTTAAAAATTTTGACTAAACTGTCCTCATGGAGACACATTAAACCTTGCTTTTATTTTATTGGACATTGAGCTAGTTTCTTCAAGCAATTAATCAATAATTTTTACTAAGAATCTATGTGCAAAATAGATGATTAAATTCAACTTTTTAAAAAAATCAGACTTTTCTGCCTAATTACATAAACAAAATGCAAAAAGAATGTCATTTTTAACATATTTTTACATGATTTTCCAAATCCGGGGGGGGGGGATTATTTTATCATGAACTTGTAGAAGAAAATGCATTTCAGATGGTTTCTACTAACAACATTTATTTTTACCCTTGGCAGATTTTAAGTAGCTACCAGAAATAAATCTTTGGGAATAGTCACATGTACTTAAATAATCTACCTATTTCTACTTGTCAGTAAAGTACTGAATTTAATTTAAAAAAAAAAAAGAAAAGAGAGTCAAATTTAATTCAACAATCATTTTTGTATACCAACTACACAGCACTATATCACCATACTACTATACAACGCTGCAATACTATACAATACAGGCATAAACCATCTGTCAGTGACACAAAGACAAAAGTGAAACAGTTTCTGCTCTCAGGGAGACAACATTCTATTCAGGGAAACACTATGTACATATATTGGTATCTGTAACATGAATTTGTCTCTGGTCCCACTATCTGAATTCTAGGTCTGTTACATTTTATTCCTTCCTCTACCATGCTTTTCCAGGGCACTAAATGTATCAGGGAATTTATATTTTCTCTTAAGGCCCCCCACCATTTGTATTTTCCTTTTGAAAGACAAGGTATTAGTAACTCTTCCATTCATCTCAACATCAGATGATCTATTATGAAAGAATATTTACTTCAAAGATATAGGAAGAAAACCAAATAAACATTTCCTCTATGCCTTGGGGATATAATTACCCCTCCATCAATTTAATTTTTGGAAGAGAAGGGATGATATTTACATTTTAATTAAGTTCCTATATAGCATTAATCCCAATAATTTCAAGTCCAGAGTCCCATTGGGTTATTGTCTTGTAACTTTACTTTTCAACTCTGGGATGGCTGAAGTACTCAACCTGTATTCTTGGACTCTGACTCCCATGGTTTTTTAACTGAAAAATCCAAATGACCATCCTTGGCCAAAATCTAGATTCCATTTCTTGGGGACAATATGGTCTAAAGGAAGGGGAGGTGGCTCTCTGATACTGCTATTTACTACATGGTATCATCTACTTTGAATTAGGGAGTCCTTAAACTTTACATGAGAATCTGGGAGAAAAAGGAAAATTGTGTTCACTCGGATAGTTTTAAATATGTAGACTATCCCAGATATACAATTAGTGAAAAAGTATGCTCCATGTAAGGATGTCCATGTAAGTGCTAGTTGTCCAGTCTTTATGAATCAGGTCCCAAACGTCATCGATGTTCTATCCCATGTTAGGGGATCTTGGTATGTGCCCACCTACCTCTACTTTCAATCTGCCTTGAAACATAGAGACTTGTGAGGTAGGACTGACCTTGAGTTACACAGGTAGTAAGAGCCTGGAAGCAGAGAACTTTGCATTAAAGTAAGTAGCTGATAACTGAGAGAACACAGCATAAAATAGAGATCAAGGAAGTTGAAGCAGTAACACTGGGAATAGTAATTCCAGGATGAAAAGAGCCAGCTCATGCAGATATAATAACTGAGTGAAACTTCACTGGGTGTGTCAGCTTCTCTATTCTATTGCTTTCCATTTAAATGTCATTTTTAATTATAAAAGATGGTTATATGAATAATACTGAACTATACATTTATTTTTATTTAAAGCTTGCAAATATAGAGAAGATAAGAGATAATATAGACCTTAATCCAGAGAGACAGCAAAATTAGGTAAATTGGACTTGATCTGGGAACTTGGATCCATTAGGCCATAACTAGATATAAACAATCCTGGTATATAATCTGGTATTCAGATATTCCTAGAAATAATTCATGGTCTAGTGAAGATGGTAGGCCACAAATAAAGGAAATGTGAGTAAGCTCATTTTCAGTTTCAAATTAATACTATCATTTTGGATCTCAGGTTCAAAAGAAAAGTTATTCCTCTCCTGAAGGAGAGATCTGAAAAAAAGCCACATTTACATGAAGAAGATCCTTCCTCCCCACCTAGGAAACTGTTAGCTCATCCTGACTTGCTTTGTAATGTCATGTGATATCTAAGACCCAGAATTTAAAAAAGCAAAATGAGGGAAGTGGAACTTGGGCTGTATTTTAAGGGAAACCAGGAACTAGAAAATTCAAGGATAAAAAGGGAGTATAATCCAAATTGGGGTACAGCTGATGGATGGGTACAACTAGAACCAAGGCATGGAGATGAAGGACAGAGTTGTTCTGACTAAAAACCAGCAAGGTCAATTTTAGTAGAGAGCAGAGAGCATGAAAAGAAATAAGGTATAATAAGGTTGGAAAAGTAGTTTGGAGCAAAGTTATGAAGAACTTTAAATGCTACAGATGAGTTTGTATTTGATACTAGAGGATATAGGGAACCCCTGGAGTTTCTTGAGTAGCAAAATGAACTGTTTTAATCTAAACTCACTTTGACATATGTGTGAAGGGTACATTAGAAAGGGAAGAGACAATCAGAAAAAACAACTTGGAGGATATTGAAATAGAAGGTGAGAAACAATGATTGCCTGAAATATGGTAGTGTCTGTGTGAATTGGGAGAAGTACATGAATGGAAGAAATATAATGAAACCAAGATTGAAAACTGAGATTTTTACATAGATAGATAGATAGATAGATAGATAGATAGATAGATACAGGTACATAGTTGTATAGATATATGGATATTACATGTAATGTATACAAAACAACTTTATACACATTATTACATTTGATGTTCTCTCAAAATATCTTAAGTAGATGTAGCATTATTATTACTGTTTAATAGAGAAGGAAACTGACACTCAAAGAAAGAGAATGCTAAGTTTAAGCCAGTGTCAAAATTGGATTCAAAACAATTGTTTTGACTTTAATTCTAGTGATTTTCCTCTGACATATTCTGGCTACTTTCAAAATTGACAAAAAAAATTATAGCTACTGTTTTCAAAATTGACAATTTTCAGACTTATGAGAGCACTATGGTTCTATCAGGAAGAACAATAAACCTTTCTTTATGTTTAAGTAACTAGAAAATGTACTCTTCTTGCACCAAAGATCACTGAGAACTAAAAATGATAGAGATATCAGTAGTAGTATTAACATTATAAATTCTAGGAAATGCAGAGGATGATGCTGATTCCAGCAGTCACAGAAAAAGGAAGTAAGGAAGGCTTTTATTTATTGATATATTGCCTATTTCTTAAAGAATTCTTCAATTATTTCCTGTATTCTCACTATAAATTTAAACTAGGCATTAAGTTCTTCAAGGTATGTATATGTCTATATCTATGCCCATATCCATATCCACATCTTAATCTATATCTAGGCCTATATAGCTACCTCTGCCTTTATTCTATTTTTATCCATATCCACAATCACATTCAAATTCACACATCTATATCTAAATTTTATTTTTCTCCACATTTTTATACCACTTGCTATCTGCCAATGAGACCATATTTGACACCAGGTCTTCCTGACTTCAGATTCAGTACATTTTCCACAGTGCTCACTAGTTGCCTCCACAACTGTTGTGTTTCATTATGATATTCCTTCTGCTGTAGACTGGTTATATTTTTCTCTTGTTTCTGCTAATTTATCTCTCCATCAGCTCATAAATCTTCCCAAGATTCCCTGTCTTTCTCAAATATTTTCTTATTGTATGATAACACTCTCACAATGTGTCTGCTTTCAGCTTGGGGAGAATGATAATAGATGAAATAAATTTTCAGTTCTTATAGTTAATATCTCATGATTCCACTATAACATTTCTGGTGACATTTCTAGCTTTGACTCTAATCCAAGGTTCACCCCTGGGAGTAAGGGGAAAATTGTTCAGAGTACAAACATGAATCAAGATTAGAATATGTAGTTTTATTCCTACACAAAGAAAGAAAATGCTAAATAAGAAAGAGTAATAGATAAATTATAACAGAACTCTGTAATATTACTTACTAATAGTACAATTAGGAGTCAGCTTTGTGATATTTGCAATCAGTTGCTTTCCAAGACTACTAATTTTCCCTTTTGTATATTCATATCCCCTTTAAAGTTGAATTAATGTCAAATGGATTCTTTCCTTCCAGTAGCTTCTCTCTCTACAAGCCACTATTTTACTTATGATCTCCCTATTTCTCTTGATGCTGCTACTATAATTGCTGTAGTAGCCACTGCAAAAGATACCCTACTTCTTGGATATCAACAAAAGAGAATATGTTAGATCTCACAGAACCTTACAACAAAGGAAAGAAGACACAAAGGGAAGGCAATTCCCATTGTAGATACAAGTTCCTATAAAAGGTCATGAACTCATTGCTTACAGTCACATGGGGAGAAGTATGGTCCCTACTCATTGTTTTGAAGAGAATTATTCATGCACTTATAAGTTAGTAGGAAAGGAAAAGTGAGTGAGGAAGTGAGGATGGAGGTGGAAATCACACCTTTAGTGTATCTATAGGGTTCTACCTTAGAAATCAATTAAAGATTTTTCATTATGTATGGACACCCTGTGAGTATACCTGTGAGTGACCCAGTACTGTGAAGTGAATGACAAAGCTATCAGTTGGCAATTGTTTCCCTCCCAATGTCCCAGTATGGGTCTCAGATACCTGATGTAAATATGGGAGTTCTCGCCATGGTGCTCAAACTCTCTATGGGTGCTGGAGTGTTCTTGTCCTGCCATAGTCCTCCAATGCTAGCAAAACTATTTATCTTCCTATGTAAACCTAGGCAAGACAAAGGACTCATTGAGAGTTTTTCAAACATGCCCTACTAATTAAATTACTATTCTCAAAGCTAAAAGTAGAAAGTTGAAGGTGGGAGAAAGTACAGATAGGTAGCAGTGTAGCATAAAGATGACCAGAGAGGATCATCATGATATGTCTTTGTTGAGCTACTTATGAAATACTCTTCTCAAGAACACAGTATTTTGATAGCACAGAAAGAACAATCTTGAATACCTGTGTAGATATATGAGCTTCCACACTTTTTTTTTTTACTTTTGTATCTCTCTCATAGCAACAAAACTAAGGCTACCTCAATTTGACATGCATTTACTAAGTACCTACTGTGTATAAGGTAGCATACTAGGAACTGAGAAGAAATTCTCTATTACTCACAGTAGATAATT
Source organism: Macrotis lagotis (assembly GCF_037893015.1). Lineage (NCBI taxonomy): Eukaryota > Metazoa > Chordata > Mammalia > Peramelemorphia > Peramelidae > Macrotis > Macrotis lagotis. Next base: position 528,692,164 of record NC_133658.1, read on the forward strand.
TATATATAACTGTCTAGGGGAAGAAGTCTTTTGATGGTACAACATTTGTATGTTTAGCACTTGTGTTCAGATTGTAAGAGGGACGGCTATATTTAACATAAAAGACAATGATAAAACTAAACTTCTGACCATTCCAGCATTCCAATTTTGCAGATTGCTATTTACAATTGAAATCTGATTATATATGTTCTAGCTGGATAGTTTTTTAAAAATAATATCCCCCCAAAATTACATGTAAAAATAATTTTAATACTTTTTAAAAAAAATTTTGAGTTCCAAATTCTATCTATCTCTCCCTACTTTCCCCTCCTGATATAGCAAGCAATATAATATAGGTTATTTGTATGCAATCATGTAAAACACTTCCATAGAAATCATTGCTTGCAAGAAGATTTAAAAAAGAAAGGAAGAATAAAGTGAAAAAATAGTATGCTTCAGTATATAATCAGGCAGCATCTATAGCGTTTTTCATCATGTGTCCTTCGGGATTGTCTTGTATCATTGCATCATTGCTGAGAATAACTAAGTCATTCATAACTTCTCATTATACAATATTGTCATTACTGTGTTCAGTGTTCCTCTGGTTCTTCTCACTTTACTTTCTATCAGTTCATTCAAGTCCTTCCAGTTTTGGGGGATTTTTTGAAATTATCTTGCGGCTGGATCATTTTTTTAAGAAGGGCTAGACTTTTTCTTCTAGACCTCTGTTTAAAGTAGGCTTGTCTCAGACAAGATTGATGTTTAAACAAAATAAGACACTCTTAGTTCATTCAGCAGTTAACAAAAGGAGGTTTGTATAGCCATATCACAAAATGAATTTTCAGTAAGGATATTCCACCACTTAGCTTGGATAGACATGCTTCTCTTATTTCCATAAGGACATGAGATAGATCAGAAGGGTTAGCAGTGCCTTTCAGGGTTTTCAAGTTTCCTTCAAGTTCAAAGGGTGCCAACTCCATGCAGGCAAAATTTTGTATGCCCTTAGGCATCTAGGAAACCATGTCAAACTGCCTAGAGGCTAATAGGAAGATTCATCAAGAGAAGAATAACTTGCTCTTTGGTGCTTTGAGTCTCCCAATGAGGTCACTTTATTATCTTTCAGTTTAAAAAAAAGTGCTTACCTCACATTGCATGGATGGTAGGAGGAGAAGAGGAGAACTGGTACATAGGGGACTCCAGTAGAAACAATGGGAAGAAGTTTCAGAAAGACAATTTAAGTTCAATGTAAGAGGGGAAAAAACCCCACAATTTTCTAACAATTCAATCTGTCCAAATGTGGAATAGATAGCTTTGAAAGGGGGTGCATTGGTCTCTAAGTGGAAATTGGGTGATTATTTATCAGGGTTAGTTGTCAATTGTCAGTTCAGAGGTATTTGATTAGTTGACTTCTGATATTCCTTCTTTTGGGAATAAAGAGGTCTGACTCAGATCAGTCTGGTGGTCCTGATTCGAGATTAGAATGAAGTGAGATAAAAGAACAGAGTAACAGGAAACAATATAATTGGATCCCCATCTACAACAGCTCCAAATATATTTAGAAAATATATCAAACTGAATTCTGATAGGGCATGTTTGAAAAATTCTCAATGAGTCCTTTGTCTTGCCTAGGTTTACATAGGAAGATAAATAGTTTTGCTAGCATTGGAGGACTATGGCAGGACAAGAATACTCCAGCACCCATAGAGAGTTTGAGCACCATGGCAAGAACTCCCATATTTACATCAGGTATCTGAGACCCATACTGGGACATTGGGAGGGAAACAATTGCCAACTGATAGCTTTGTCATTCACTTCACAGTACTGGGTCACAGATCCTGGAGAGACTGAAGAAGAGATCTGCACTTGGGTGTGGCATACCCAGATAGGAAGATCTTGTGTAGTGTACCCAGAAAGAAGGAGCAGAACTTAATCACAGTTCCAGCATCTAGTCCCTGGATCAGACCAATCAGTCAGCACTATAAGCTTGGAAGATACTCAGCTTGTCTCAGAGCCTAGAATAACAGAACATATAATATCTAGGACCAGTCTAAACCTCTCCAGAGTATAGTAGAATACAGCTTTAATATAGAGCCCAGGGTCAGGAAGTAGACTGCAAGAATGGGTAAATAACTCCATAATAATGAGTTGTGGTGGCAGGATGCTTAAGACAGAAACAGGCAAGTGATGCCTGAGAGAAAATCACAGAGTGAACAAAAACTTAATTAGAATTCCTGGAAGAGTTTTTTAAAAGAGTTTAAAACATTTAAGGAAAAAAAATTTAGACCTCTGGGAGAAGGAATTAGAAGAGGGATTAATAGATTGACATAAGTTGTTCAAAAACCTGCCCAGGCACAAGTCTCTGAAAATTAGAATGGATCAAATAGTAATCAATGACTCCATGAGATAACATGAAATATTAAAGTCAACAGGGATAAAAAAGTAAGTAATTTTATGACCTAGAAAGCATATCAGGGAGAAAGATTTAAGAATCATTGTTCTATTTGAATTCCATGATGAGACTGAGAGACAGAAAGACAAAGAGACAGAGACAAAGAACAAATCATGCATATAACATGTCAAGAAATTCTAAAACTTCCAAATCTTTTGGAACCAGAGGGCAAAGTGGAAATAGGAAGAATCCACCAGTCACCTTTTACAAGAAATCCTGAAGGAAGAGCTCCAATGAACATAAAAGTTAAAATCCAGAAGTTTCCATTCAAAGAAAAAATATACTGCTAACAGAAAGAAACAACTGAATTACTTTGGAATCACAGTCAGGATCCCACAAAATTGACAGTCACAATTTTTAAGTAGGTGGAGAACTTGTAAACTAATATTCCAGAAAGCAAAAGATATGATGGAAAGATCAAAGATTTGTAGAAATTTTGGATTCAAACACAGTAGTTAAGAGGAAACATGAAATGAAATATATGACTGAGCAATGATAATTGATTTAAAAAGATAAATTGATTACATTCTAATATAATGAGATGATACCATAGCATAATCAGGTGACATAGAGTGAATCAAATTAGACAAAACTTGGAAGTTGTTTTGTTGTCTTGATGATCTTCTAAAAATTATTGGGGGGAGGAGATATTTTAATTTTCAATTTTGGAAAAAATATTTATTTATTTTAAGATGTTTTTCTTTTTACATTCTAAATTTTCTCCTTCGTTCTCACCCCTCTTCAACTCAATGAGAAGGAAAGAAATATGATAAAAATTATACAAGTAATCATACAAAATATATTTCTATATTAGCTGTATTTCAAAAAAAGCAAGAAAAAAATGATAAAATGATATTGCAATTTTGTGATGGCAGAGTCCAGCTCTAATTTAAAGCCCAGAATCAGGAAATAGGCTGCAAGAATGAGTAAATAACTCCATAACAGTGAGTTATGGTGGCAGGAATCCTGAAGACAGAAACACAAAGGAGAAAGGACATCAAGACAATTGAAAGTCATATGTCAGAAAATCACAGCAGGATAAAATCTCAGTTAATCAGTTCTCTCTCTGGAGGTGGATAACTTTTTCTTCCAATATAACCACTTTGGAATTCACCAGAATAGTCAAGTCTGTCACAACTGGTCATCATTAAAATACTATTATGTACGATGATCCCAATGCCTCTCTGTATATTCATTTTGCAATAGTTCATATAGAACTTGACATATTTATTTCTGAAATCATCCACCACTCTTGTAATTTCTATTAAAATAATAGTATTCCAACACAATCATATGGCTTAACTTGTTCAACCATTCACTAATTGATGAGCATCTTCTCAATTTCTAATTTTTCCCCACAACAAAAAGAGGTGATGCCTTTTTTAAATTATTTTTAGGTTTTTGCAAGGCAAACGGGGTTAAGTGGCTTGCCCAAGGCCACACAGCTAGGTAATTATTAAGTGTCTGAGACCGGATTTGAACCCAGGTACTCCTGACTCCAGGACTGGTGCTTTATCCACTATGCCACCTAGCCGCCCCAAGGTGATGCCTTTTGATGTTTCTTTAATTTCTTTGGGGCAAATAACTAGTAGTAGTACTATGGGAAAATATATGCAGAGTTTTAAACCCCTTTGGGCTTAGTTCCAAATTATTCTTCAGAATGGTTGAATCAGTTCATTACTCCATCAACAATTCATTGGTATACCTATTTGTCTCTCATATTCTCCAGCACTTGCCATTTCTGACATCAATACTTATTTAGAGCACTTTGTTGACCATTTATTATTTGGAGAATGACTTTTTTTCAATCAACTTGACTCAGTTCTTTATTCAAGATATATTTGAGAAATGAGACTTTTACCAAAGTACTTGCAGTAAAAAAAATCTTTATTACTTCATTTTCTATTATACTTTAGCAAAACATAGTTTCCCTGATTATCTCTTTTAATTAGATCTATTTTTGCCTTTGTTTTCATTTGAGATCATGATTGCTACTCCAGCTTTATTTTTTTTTTAAATTCATCTGAAGGATATTAGATTCTGGTCCAATCCTTTATTTAACTTTTTATTTCTGTTTCAAGTGTGCATCTTAATATCATATTGTTGCATTCTGAATTGCTAATCCATTCTGCTATCTGATTCTGTTTTATGGGTTAGCTCATCCCATTGACAATCACAGTTATGATAGTAACTGTGTTTTTCCCTCCATTTCATTTTCTTGTTTTTCTCTTTTTCAGTCCTGTCCCACCTTAAAAGTTCATTTCACTTCAAGCCACCACCTACTTTAATCTATATACAAAACACACATACATGCCACACACACACACACACACACACACACAAACAGAAAAACACAATATTCCCTCTATGAACCAATTTTGATGAGAGTGAGGTTAAGCATTGTCTCCCAACTCGCCTCATTTTCCCTTCTAATATAAAAGCACTTCTTTGAACATTTTTTATAAGAAAATTTTCCTTTGATCTCTTCTCTCTTCTCCCAGTGCATCCCTTTTTCTCACACTCTCATTTTTTTGAGATTATCTCAATGTAATATTTTTCTTTTTTCTTTATTTTTCCCAATTACATTCAAAGATAGTTTTCATTCATTTTTTGTAAGATTATGAGTTCTACATTTTTCTTCCTCCTGTCCCATCTTCTTACTCTTGACAATGAATAATCCAATATAAGTTATATATGTACAAATATATTAAACATATTTCTATATCAATTCATATTGTGAAAGAAGAATTATAACAAAAGGGAAAACATGAGAAAGAAAAAATATAAAATATAAAACAAATTATTAAATTTGAAAACAGTATGCTTTGGTCTACATTAAGACTTAGTTCTCTGGATGTGAATATATTTTCCATCAAAAGTCTTTTAGAATTTGTCTTTGATCATTATACTACTGAGAATAATTAAGTCCATCATAACTGATTATCACACAATGTTGCAGTTAACATAACTTTCAGCTCACTTCATTCACCATCAGTAAATGCGAGTCTTTCCAGTCTTTTCTGAAGTCTGCCCACTCATGATTTCATATAGAATCATAGTATTCTATCATTTTAATGTACCATAATTGGTTCAATCATTCCCCAATTGATGGACATCCCCTCAATCTCCCTTTCTTTGTCAATACAAAAAGAACTTCTTTATTTTTGTACATGGGGGTCTTCCCCCTCTTTTTAATGATTTCTTTGGGATACAGATCTAGCAGTGATATTGCCGGATCAAAAAGTATGCAGTTTTATTACTCTTTGGGCTCAACTCCACCAACAATGTGTTAGTGTCCCAGTTTTCCACATTCCCTCCAACATTGATCATTTTCCTTTTTTGACATATTGACCAACGGATAGGTGTGAGGTGGTACGTCAGAGTTATTTTAATTTGCATTTCTCTAATCAATGATGTTTTAGAGCATTTTTTCATAATATAGTAGAAAGTTTTAATTTCTTCATCTGATAACTGCCTGTTCACATCCTTTGACCATTTATCAATTGGGGGAATGACTTGTATAATTTTAAATTTGACATAGTTCTCTATGTCTTTGAGAAATAAAACTTTATCAGAAACACTAGTTATAAAAATTGCTTCCTAGCTTTTTATATTCCTCCAGTCTTGGTCCCATTTTTTTGTGCAAAATCTTTTTAATTTAATATAATCAAAATATTCCATTTTTTCATTTTATAATGTTCTGTATCTCTTGCCTGTCATAAACTCCTGCCCTATCCATAAAACTGATAAACTATTTCTTGTTTTCTTGTATCATTTTTGAGGTTATCTTAGTATATGCAATATGAGAAGTTGATCTATGCCTATTTTCTGAAATACTATTTTACAGTTTTCCAGCACTTTCCAGGCTGGGTCATTTTACTTTGCATTTTTCTTATTAATTCCCTTGATATTCTTGAACTTTTGTTCCTCCAGGTGAATTTTGTTGCTATTTTTTTGAGCTTTATAAAATAATTTTTGATAGTTTGATTGGTATAACACTGAATATTTAATTCAATTTGAGTAGAATTTTCATTTTTGTTACATTAGTTCAGCCTATCTATTGACATCCCACTTATTTACAATTGACAATCTCATTTATTTAGATCTGATTTTTATTGTATGAAAAATATTTTGTAGTTATACTCACATAATTTTGGGGTTTGCCTTGGTAGGTAAACTCCCAAATATTTTATATTATCTACAATTACTATAAATAGAATTTATCTTTCTATTTTGCTATTGCTGGACTTTGTTGATAATAAACAATAAATTAAAAATAAATAAACAAATAAAAATAAAATGTTAATGTTTTATGTGGTTTTATTTTATATCCTGAAACTTTGTTAAAATTGTTCATTGTTTTAAGAGTTTTTGTTTGATTTCCCAGGATTCTTTAACTATACAATCATATCATCTGCAAAAAAAGGAAGAGCTTTATTTCCTCATTGCCTAGTCTAATTCCTTCAATTTCTTTTTCTTCCCATTGCTAAAACTAAGATTTCTAATATAATATTGAATAATTATGGGTTTAATTGGCATCCATATTTCACCCCGATATTATTGGGAATGCTTCTAGTTTATACTTATTACATATAATGCTTGCTGATGGTTTTAGATAGATACTGCTTATCATTTAAGGAAAACTATATATTCTTATCCTCTCTGATGTTTTTACTAGGAATGGGCACTGTATTTTTATCAAAAGCTTTTCCAGAATCCATTGAGATAATCATGTTTGCTGTTGTTATTTTGTTATTTATATGATCAATTATGTTAATAGTTTTCCAAATATTGGAACCAACCCTGTATTCCTGCTTTAAATTCTATCTGATCACAGTGTTTAATTCTAGTGATAAATTACTATACTCTTTTTGTTAATATTTTATTTAAAAATTTTGTATTAATATTTGTTAGGGAAATTGATCTATAATTTTCTTTCTCTGTTGACTCTTCCTGGTTTATGTATCAGCATCTTATTGGGGTCACAAAAGAAATTTGGCAAAGACAGTGTTGATGGTGTCTGAAAACAAATTGAAACATACTTTTCTTTATTTTTCTTGACATTTCTGTTTTTGAATGGGAGAAGGGCCTATGTTTATTTTCACAGTATGATTTATGGAAATATTTTACTTGACTACACATTTTAACCTATATAAAATAAGTTGCTCTCTCAATGAGGAGGAATGGGGTGGGAAGAAGGGAAAGAATTCAGAACTCAGAGTTTTAAAAATGAATGTCAAAACTTGCCTTTACATGTAACCAGAGAAAAATAAAGTTAAATAAATTAATTTGGCACAACTACAACTTCAACTATTTTTTCAAATGTGTATATAGAATTAGAATTGTTCTTTGAATGTTTGATAGAATTCACTTGTAAATCCATCTGGTTTTGGAAATTTTTTTCTTAGGGAATTCATTAATAACTTGTTCAATTTCATTTTTCTGAAATGATGTTAAGTGTTTCGTTTCCTCTTCTGAAAATCAGGGCAATTTATATTTTTTAAAATATTTATCCATTTCACTTAAGATGTCAAATTTATTGGGATAGAGTTGGACAAAATATATATGAATTATTTTAATTTCCTCTACATTGATGATGAATTCACCATTTTCATTTTTATATGATTTTTTAAATTCTTTTTTTAAAATAAAATTAACCAAAAAACTAACTATTGTATTGTTTTTTCTTATAATCAATTAAGTTTTGTATATTAATATAATAGTTTTATTACTTTCAATTTTATTAATTTTTCTTTTGATTTCTAATTTGGTTAATTTGATTATTTTTTTATTTTAGCTTTTTTACTTGCATGCCCAAATCAATGATCTCTTCTTTCTCTGTTTTATTCACATAATCCTTTAGAGATATGTAATTTCCTCTAATGACTACTTGGCTGTATCCCACAAGTTTTGGTATATTGTCACACTGTTGTCATTTTCTTGGATGAAATTATTTATAATTTCTCTGATTTGTTTTTTGATCAACTCACTCTTTGAAATTAGGTTATGCAGTTTCCAATAATTTTTAATCTAACTTTCCATGGTCCTTTATTACTTATTATTTTTATTGCATCATCATCTGAGAAGGATACATTTAATATTTCTGTCTTTCTGCATTTGATAATAAGATTTTTAATACCCCAATGTAAGGTCAATTTTTATATAAGTACCATGTACTATTGAGAAAAAAGTATATTCCTTTCTTTCCCCATTCATTTTTCTCCAGAGATCTATCTAGCTTTTCTAAAATTTCTTTTCACCTCCTTAACTTTTTTCTTGTTTATTTTGTTGGTTGGGTTTATGTAATTCTGAAAGGGGGAGTTTGAGGTATCCTGCTAGTAAAATTTTGCTATCTATGTTTTCCTATAACTCATTTAGCTTCTCCTCTAAGAATCTGGATAGCATACCATTTGGTTCTTATATGTTTAGTATTGATATTGCTTCATTGTCTATGGTACCTTTTAGAAAAATGTAGTTCTCTTCTTTAACCCTTTAATAAGATCTTTTTTTATCTTGCTTTGTCTGATATCAGGATTGCTACCTCAGCTTTTTTTACTTCAGCTGAAGCATATTATATTCTGCTCCAGTCTTTTACCTTAGCTCTGTGTGTATCTCTCTGCTTGAAATGTTTTTCTTGTAAACAAGATATAGTAGCATTTTTAAAATCTACTCTGTTATGATCTTCCATTTTATGGGACAGTTCATCCCATTCACATTCAGTTATGATTACTAAATATGTAGTACTTTCCATCCTAGCTCCTCTCCATTTAAACTATTCTTTATCCTTTCACCTTATCCCTCTTCATCAGTGTTTTGCTTCTGACTGCTGCCTCCCTCAATCTGCCTTCCCTTCCATTACCCCCTCCCTTTTCTTTCTCCTTTTCCCCCTCCTACTTTTCCCCTTTTTCTGCCCTAGTTCATATCAGTCTCCCCTTTCCTTTATTTCCCCCTTTCCACTTCCTAATAGGGTAAGATAGATTTCTAAACCCAACTGAATATTTTTTGCCTCTTTGAGTCAATTATGATGAGAGTAAGAGTCAAGCAAATCTTACCCTCTCCCTTTCCCCCTTTGCTTACCTTCATGTAATATCATTTACACTATTCTGCCTCCCCTTTCCTCTTTATCCTGTATTTTCTTTTTTAATCTTATTTTTTAATATCATCCCATAAAATCAACTTTCATCCATTCCAGTATCTAATAAAGATATAGTTCTTAAGAGTTACAAATATGATCCTTCTTTGTAGGGATGTAACCAGTTTAATTTGATTGAATATCATTCTTTTTATTTTCCCCTTTTTACCTTTTTTATATATTTTGAGTCTCTTATTTGAAGATCAAATTTTCTATTCAGATCTGATCTTTTCATCAGATCTTTCTTCATGACTAGTTGCCTGGGACCCTTACCATCTTTTGACTGAGAGTATCAGGAAAGACCCATTTCATTAAATGTTCATCTTTTCCCCTGAATGATTTTGCTCAGTTTTGCTAGATAGTTGATCTTTGGTTGCAATTCAAGTTCCTTTACCCTCTGAATGATTATATTCCAGGCCCTTTGAACCTTTAATGTTGATGCTGCCAAGTAAGTCCTGCATAATTCTGGTCATATTTAAATCACCTGTTTCTGTCTTTCTGCAGTATTAGCTTCTTGAACTGTTATTCTGGAATTCGGCTATGATATTTCTTGGAATTTTTATTTTGGGTGTCTCTTTCAGAGCTGATTGGTAGATTCTTTCTTTCTTTCTTTCTTTCTTTCTTTCTTTCTGTCTGTCTGTCTGTCTGTCTGTCTTTGCAAGGCAATGGGTTTAAGTGACTTGCTCAGGGTCACACAACTAATTAATTATTATGTGTCTGAGGCCAGTTTTGAACTCAGGTCCTCCTGACTCCAGGGTCAGTGCTCTATCCACTGCATGACCTAGTTGCTCCCTGGTAGATTCTTTCAATGACTATTTTACCCTCTGTTTCCAGAAGATCATGAAAGGTATGGTCAGCTCTCTCTCTCTCCTCTCTCTCTCTCTCTCTCTCTCTCTCTCTCTCTCTCTCTCTCATCATGACTTTTAGCTAGTCTAATAATTCTTAAATTATCTCTCCTGGATCTATTCTCCAGGTCAATTGTTTTTCCAATGAGGTATTTTATATTTTCTTCTTTTAATTTTTTTATTTTGCATGATTGATTCTTGATGTATAATCAAGTCATTAACTTCTACTTGCCCAAATCTAGTTTTTAAGAAATTATTTTCTTCAGTCAGCTTTTGTATCTCTTTACATTTGCCCAATATATTTTGGGGGGAGCTATTTTCTTTGGTGGATTTTTTTCTCATTTGGGCAATTTTAATTTTAAAGTTTTTTCTTTTTCCATTTGCCTAATTGTATTTTTAAAAGTTGTTGCCACCAACCAAACTACCAAATAACTATTTTACTGAACTAGCAAAAAATAGTAATAAAATTCATCTGGAGCAACAAAAAGTCAAGAAAATAGCAAAGGAACTGATGAAAAAAAATGTAAAAGAAGGTGGCCTATCTCTACCAGATCTGAAACTATACTATTGCAGCAGTCATCAAACTGTCTGGTACTGGTTAAGACATACAGTAATAGATCAGTGGATTAGGATAGATTCAAAAGAAACTGCAGTAAATGACTACAGCAATCTACTGTTTGACAAATCCAAAGGCATCAGCTTCTGGGATAAGAACTCAATATTTGACAAAAATTGTTGGGAAAACCAGAAAATAGTATGGCAAAGATTAGGTATTGCCCACATCTCAAGCCCTGTAACAAAATAAGGTAAAAATGGGTACAGGATTTATACATAAAGGGAGACACCATTAAATGTATGAATAAAACAAGAAATTATATGGAAAGGGGATAAATTTATGACTAAACAAGAATTAGAATACATTATAAACTGGAATATGAATGATTTTGACTATTAAATTAAAAAGGTTTTGCATTAATAAAATCAATGCTGCAAAAATTAGAAGGAAAGCAGAAAGTTGGGAAACAATCTTCACAATTAGGAATTCTGATAAAGGTCTTATTTATAAAATATAGAGAGAACTGCATCAAATATATAAAGTTACAAATCATTCCCCAATTAGTAAGTGGTCAAAGGATATACACAGTTTTCAAATGAAGAAATTAAAGTTTTATATATAATCATATGAAAAATGCTCCCAAATCATTATTGATTAGAGAAATGCAAATTAAAACAACTATGAGGTATCACCTCACACCTATCAGATGGTCAATATATCAAAAAAGGAAAAGGATCAATGTTTGAAGGGATGTGGAAAACTGGGACACTAACACATTGTTGGTGGAATTGTGAACTGATCCAGCCATTCTGGAAAGCAATATGAAACTATGCCCAAAGAGCAATAAAAATGTCCATTCCCTTTGACCCAACAATTCCAATTCTAGGCCAGGAGAAATCATAAAAAATAGAAAAGTCTCACATATTCCAAAATATTCATAGCATCTCTTTTTGTGGTGACAAAGAATTGGATATTGAGGGGATGCCCATCAATTGGGGAATTGCTATACAAGTTATGCTACATGAATACTATGGAATATTATTGTTCCATAAGAAACCATAAATGGTCAAATTCTAGATAAGACGGAATAAGTTACAGGTTCTGATGCTGAGGGAACGGAGCAGAAAAAAGAGAACAATGTATACATTAACAACAACATTGTGAGATGATCAACCTCGATGGAAACAGCTCCTCTCAGCAGTTCAGAGAGCTAGTACATCCATATTAGATTGGCTATGGACAAGGCTATCACCATCCAGAGGAAGAAAAACAAAACAAAGACAAAAAAATCAGAATCTGATGAACACCATTACTATTTATGAATCTCTTTTCCTTTATCCTATTTCCTCAAACCAAAAATGACTAATCTGTAAACATGTTTATCAAAAACATTTATGTACAATGTTAACCTGACTGTTTGCTTCTGAGGGGAGGGAGATGAGAAGCGATGGTGGAAGGAAATTTTGTAACTTAAAAATGCACATGTACATAAGGATAAAAAATAAAAATAAACAAAAATGAGTCAATTGAAATAGAAAAATAAAAAGTTGCTTCCTTCAATTTTCATGTTTCTTTTTCCAATTAATTTGCTTTTACATTTGCCCCCAATTTTTCTAATTGATTTTAAAAAATCTTTTTGAGCTCTTCTAAGAGATCTTTCTGTGCTTGAGATCAATTCATATTTCCCTCTGGGGCTTTTACATGGACTAAGTTTTCTGCTGTCCTCTTCTGAGATGGTGCTGTATTCGTTCTTATTGCTTTGGTAACTTTCTATGGTCAACTCTTTTCTCTAACTTTTCTTACTCATTTTGAACTCTGCTTCTGGGTCACATGAGGTGCTGTCCCAAGCTTCTTATGCTGGGTATCTTATTTGAAGAGACTTTTGTTACTCCTAGTCCTGCTGGCTGCACAGATGTTTTGGGGTTCTCAGTTTCTCAACTTCACTAGTATTGGAGCCCTCAGAGATGGGGGCTGCTGCTGAACTGGGACCCAGGGTCCTTGGTTTCTGTGACTGAGTGCCTCTTGTTGGCTTCCTCTGCACCCAATCTGTTTTGGTCTCTTCTCCTTGCACTGGGTAACACTTTCCTTTTACCTGAGTGTGACAGATCTTTCCTAAAGTCCTTCCAAGATATCTTAAGCTGAAAAAATTCTACACTCTGTCATTTTGTGGATTCTATCACTCCAGAATCCATTAAGAGGCTTGATTTAAGGTTGTTTCTGAAAAAACTGGGAAGAGCTTAAGGAATTTCCTGGCTCCTCTCTGCCATCTTGGCTTTACCATAACCCCCATCTCAACATAATTGACTGATATTCATGCCCTTTATTTATTTATGTCTTTCTAACTGTCCTAATGATTATAAAGATCTTAGGAGTTACATGTATGGTCTCATATAAGAATAAACAGTTTAACTTTATTGATTTCCTTATGATTATTTCTTGTTTAATTTTTTATGTTTCTTTTAAGTCTTACGGTCGAATGTTAAAATTTGTCTTTAGCTTTGGACTTTTCATAGGGGATGCTTGAATGTCTTCCATTTCATTAATTATCCATTTTTTTCCTACTGAAAGCTTGTACTGAGTTTTTCTGTGTAGATTATCTTTGTTGTCATCCTGGCTCCTTTGGCTTCAACAAGATCATATTCCAAACTCTTCACATCTTTAACATGGATGCCACTAAATTTTGTGTGATTCTGACAGTGATTTCACATTAATTGAATTGCTTCTTTCTGACTTTTTGAAGTATTTTCTATGACCAGGGAGCTCTTGAATTTACTATAACATTCTTGAGAGTTTTCATGAGGTGATTGATAGATTCTTTCAGTTTCTATTTTATCCTCTGGATCTGAGATGTCAAAGCAGTTTTCCTTCATAACTTCTTAAAATATGATGTCTAGGTTCCTTTTTTATCTTGACTTTCATGTATTACAATAATTCTTAAATTATATCTTGGTCAATTTTGCAAGTCAGTTGTTTTTTCAATATTTCTTTCTATTTCTATTTTTTATTCTATTCTTTTCTATTTTTTCATTTTTGACTTTTTATTGAGTCTTGATTTCTCATAGTGGCATTACTTCCGCTTTCCCAATTTTAGTTTTTTTTATTTTCCTCAGTGAGATGTTGTACCTCTTTTTGCTTTTGACCAATTCTATCCCTTAGGGAGTTTTGTGCCTCTTTTTTTGTGCTTCTTTTACCAAGGTTTTGATTCTCTTTTCCTAATTTTCTTTTATTATTCTCATTTTTCCCCAAATTTTCTTCTATCTTTTTAACTCTTCCAGGAATTATTTTTGGACTTATGTTGAATTAGTGTTTTTGAGACTTTGTAGCTATTTTCATATTGTTGTCTTTTTGGGGGGTTATTATATCTTGGTCTTTCCTGCCACCATTTTAGTTTTTTAAGGTCAACATTTACTTTTTTTCTAGACTATTTCTTACCTTGAATTTTATGTTAAAGTTAGATTCTTCTCCTGTGAGGAATAACCAGGCACTTTCCCAAGTCTCAGATTTTTTCTTGCTGCTTTTTTCAGAAATAGATCTTGAGGTATGCAAATTTTTGGTTCTTCCAAGGTCATGTGATCTTTGGAAAGCTATGGTCCATGCTCTTCTGGTGTGCAAGTTCATGATTCTCTCCAGTCACAAGCACTAGCACTTTTTTTTGCCTTGGAGCTGAGATTAGGGCTATTCTTCCCTTGTGACAAACCCTAGAATTATGACTCAGATATTTGTATGGGGCAAAGAGTTGCCAATCAGTGCCAGATATACCCATTGACAACAAAAGGTCCTTTGTAATTTATTTCAGACCGGTTGTCTGGTCCCCTTACTGTTTTTTTGACTGAAAGCACTGAAAGTTGCTACTTCTATAGTCTGTGTTGCTGCCACTATCTGTGTGGCTTCCAGACAGGCTTCTACCCCATGTCATAAACTTCTACTGACATCCCAAGTTTTCTTAGGCCAGGAAAAATATCTCATTTGGAGTTGAGGGAGATGAATAACTTATACATGACAGTAACATGGTAAAGTTAAAAACCTCTCAAAAAATTAAGAACTCTGATAATCATAATGACCAACAATTCCTGAGAACTACTGCTGAAACATGCTACCTACCTTCTAATAGAGAGACAAAGGACTTAGAATGCAGAATGAAACAAATATTCATATATGTGTTTACATATATACTTAGTTGTATTGCACACACATACACTAACATGATCAATGTGAAAATTTGCTTTGATAGACAATGTTTGCAATTAGCTTGAATTTGTTTTTTTTTCTTTTTTTTTAAGGTTTTTTTTCCTTTTTTTTTGCAATGCAATGGGGTTAAGTGGCTTGCCCAAGGCCACACAGCTAGGTAATTATTAAGTGTCTGAGTCCGGATTTGAACTCAGGTACTCCTGACTCCAAGGCCAGTGCTCTTATCCACTGTGCCACCTAGCCGCCCCTTGAATTTGTTTTTAATTTTCAGTTAGAGAGAGGTGTGTAGGGGGAGGGTGAGAAGACAGATTTTTGCTGGTTGAAAAACAAAACATAATTTTTAAAAAAACAATGAAATGAGATTATAGGAAACAGCTAGATGGCTTATGTATTTATTGAATGCTTTACTTGGAATCAGAAAGATGTGTGAACTCTAGCCCTACCTCAGATTCTTTCTATCTCTGTGGACTGAATAAATCATTTGTCATTTCATCTATATAATAATAATAATAGCATCTATTTCACAGAGTTCTTGCAAGGATCAAATGAGAGAACATATACAAAGAACTTTGCAAATCTTAAAGGACTAGATGAATGCTAGCTATTACATATGATGCAACAACAACATATATTAACTTTACATAAAATACTTAAAACACAAAATGTTGCTATTATTTGTTGACATTAACAGTTAATAGAGGAATTTTGCTTTGTTGATGCTACTGTTTGGTTGTTTTTCAACCATGTCCAAATTTTCCTGACCCTGTTTGGGGTTTTTTGGAAAAGACATTTGAGTGTTTTGCCATTTCCTTCTCCAGTCCATTTTATAAGATGAGGAACTGAAACAAACAGGGTTAAATGACTCATCCAGGGTCACACAGCTAGTAAGTGTCTGTGAGTGGATTTGAATTCAAGAAGATGAGTTTGATTTCAGGTACAGCACTTTACAACACTGAGTTAGGCAGAATATTCCTTCCTTGGAGTGTATTTCTCTCTAATATATTCCTTTGCCCATCTCTGTCCATTTTTCTCTTAATATCATCAAGACATGACAAAATCATTCTCAAGTCTTTTCTAAGCAAACTCCCTCTATGATCTTGCTGCTAATTGATCTCAGAGGTGATACACATGTATCATCTTACCATATTAGAACATAAACAATTCATCTTAGTTTAGTCAGTTATCATTGTTCATTCAAGTTCACTTTTTATAGATTTCCTAGTTCCTGAATTTGAACTCTAAAGTTTCTACACATCTTTGATATTTTTATTAGGATTGCTTGGAAGTTCTCTGTTTTGTTAAATATTCATTTCTCCTCTTTCCCCCTCCAAGTATCGCTTCTCCCCCTCCCCCATTACTTTTGAGCATACATCACCTTGAAGCTACAGCAATAATTGAAGTCTTAGCCCCCTTAAACAATTAGATCTTGAGAATGTTTTCAATACCTTTAAAAAATAATAGCCTAGAGGCAGCTAAGTGAAGCAATGAATAGAGAACCTGCCTTGGAGTGAGGAGGACTTGAGTTCAAATATGACTTCAGCTGTGTGACCTTGGGCAAGTCACTTAACCTCATTGCCTTGCAAAAACCTAATAAAAGAAAAAAAGAAAATTAGCCCAACTGCATGGGGTTAGATGCTGGTTTTATAATACCTTCCTATTCCATCCTTTGGGATTCTTCAGAAAGTCCCATCATATATAAGAAAAATGTAATCATAACTAATCATTTTTTTCAAAGGAAAAAGGAATATGAACTAGCTCCATTCTAGCTCTCACATTCTATTAACCTATGAAATAATCCCTGTAAACAACCATTAACCTGTGGACTCAATGATGTAGAAACTTCCTTCAGTGATAGAGTTCTTTCAGTTCATCCATGCTTGCTCATATCATTTCATGACAAATCATGAAATAACAAAAATTCCAATCCAATATAATGCATTATTTGAATGTATATTGTTATTTTTCCTCCCAAATTTTCCTTTTTATTTACAGTGAGCTATTATATTTTTGTTTTGGTTGAGAGTTCAAGAAACAAAAAAAGTGAATAGAAAGAAATTCACTGGGCAAGTGAATAGTACAAAATTAATGTAATGTGATAACATGGGGAAATAACTGGAGCACTGGGACAGGAGTCAGGAAGACCTAAGCTCAAATTCAGCCTTACTCGCTTTATAATTCTGAGCAAAACATTTAGTCCATCTCTATTTCTTCATATGTGAAAAAGGAATAATCATAATACCCACTTTGCAGTATGATTGTAAGGATCAAATGTCATTATTTTCAAATAATATTTATAAAAATTAGCACACTGCCTGGGATATAATAAGCTCTTTTATGTAAATGTTAGCCATTATTATTATTACAGCTCTGTATTCCCTTCTAACTCAGGCAGGGTCAAACTGAAATCCAGAATTCTTATACACACACACACACACACACACACACACACACACACACACACACCAATGATGAAAACAACAAAAATAATCTGGACAATATACTTCATTTCTACTTATTTACTGACCAATAAAGTTTTTATGACCTCCATTTCATATAAAACCAAGAACATTTATTGACTTAGTACATGAGACTAATCCAAGAAGAAGCAGGTGCCTTTTCTAAAATGAACAAATGAACTATTTTAGATCAGGAAGCAGATGAGGTTAAATTGTTTCATTATTTACTTATTGTAAGAAATCAATCTCTGGAATATAACCCCTATTGACCAAACTGGCACCAGCCTATATCTATCAGCAGCAGAAGCAATTACAACACCAAAATAAATAACTGTTCATACCTTGAGAAGACATAGCCACTAACCATTTTCCTTTCAGCATTAAGGGTATCAAGCAGTTATGCAAAACATGCCTCAAGGCTAATGGCTATCTTTTTTGAATAATTCACAAAAATGGGATGTTGAATTCTGATTTTTGTGCTCTACCCTTGCAAAATTCCCCTCTTCATATTCTATTATCAAGGCTGTACATTAGCACCCATCTCCAGGTAATATAATGACAAATACCTTTTTACCTTGGCACTGACAATAAGGAGACAGGTAAACTTCTCCATCACCAGAAATAATTGGGTAGCATTAAGGAGTTGGGCATTTAACTTTCCCTGCATCTTGTTATTGGGGAGCAATATAATGGGGTGTGAAAAATTATGTGCCATATTTCAGGAGCAGGCAGAGATAATGACAGCACCCTGACCTCTACCTTAAATAAGAATCTCATTCTTTCTATTTTTGTCCTCTAGTTTCCATTATATCAAGCTTAGCCTTGTGAAAAATTTAAATTAATAGCAATCATGATTTATATGCAAAAAAAGATGCCCTACTTTATCTTCTTCTCTTGGCTATGAAATATGGGTACTTCTAATAGTACCAAGATACAAATGATCTGGACACTAAAGTACATATATATGTGTGTGTGTGTGTGTGTGTGTGTGTGTGTGTGTATATATATATATATATATATATATATATATATATATATATATATATTAAAGTACCCATTAAAACTATGACCATTGTTAAGGGAATAATCTAGTGTCTAAACAAGATTAAAAATAATTTGAATTGGACCAAGGTTACAAATATTTATTTAATGACCCCTATTTATCTAAAAATACTTAATTTGGATCAAATGAAACTACTGAATTCAAATACTAAAATTTACTAAGGAATAAAATAGTTGAATGTACAAATAATACCTATGAGATAACTGATTTTTAAAATCAAATATGTTTTAATTTATATATTTAAGTGAATGTTATCCTTGCTACTGTAAGAATGGAGAGGAAAGGGGGCACTATAATATTTTAAGTAAATTGTTATTGCTCAAAACATTTATGAAAAACACTTTTTGAAATGTCTTATAGAATCTATGGTATATATATTTTTATTTTATAATTTTGTTTTTACATCACATTCTTTTCCAAAAATATGTCTTCCAGGTAAGATAGTGCTTGAGAGAAAAAAAATTAAGGGAAAGAACAGTTTAGCAAAACAAGCCAATAAATCAATGGACCATGACACTATAAGTCATAAGTTCTAGACCCATTGTTTCCCACTTTTATTGTTGCTACTGTTGATTCTTTGTTCTTGAAGATCAATGGTATCAAAAAGATATTATCTTGACTTGCCCCTGGATTGGATTTAAGTGATGCAGAATTGTACAAAGTTGTCAGCCTCACTCTAGCCTCCAGTCATCAAATTCCAGTGGCAAGATAAGTCAAGATGACTAGCCCAGGAGGCAATGTGTGGTTGGTGACCATAGTCTCTCTTCAGATAAGGGAAAGTGGTCCATTTTCTCATCTGCTCTCCTTAGGTCAAACTTAGTTATGATAGGCATGGTAGTCAATTTATTTTGTTTTTGTTCTTTTCATTTATATTATTGTAGTCATTATGAATATGGTTTCTCAAGTTTGGTTCATGTAGTAGAGTCTTCTAAATATTCTTTACTCAGCAAGGAATAGTTTGAGATTCATGTGTGTTCAGAGACTTGAGTTCTGGACTAATTCTTTTCCTATTTAAATATCTGAAACTGAACAAATCTTTTAACTTCTCTGGACCTCAAGATTTTCATGTGCAAAATAAAGAGCAAAAAGAGGTAGAAAAAGTCCTCTTGTAAAATTCTCTATAAAGACATATAAATGATAAAAAGGTATTTAAAAATTGGAATTTATCCTTTTGGGTGGGGCACATTAATGAGATGATAGAAATTTTCTTGGAGGCTTACAATAAGGAGGAACCCACTAGCAAAAGAGACAGCCCACTTCACTTTGAATCACTTTAATTGCTGACAAATTTCCTTACATCGAATTCAAATTTGTGTCTTTGTCTCTTATATTCATTGTTCCTATTTATTTCTTTCTCAATATGAGCAGAACAAGTCCAATCCCCACTTCTTATGATAGTCCTTGAAATACTTAAAAATACCTGCATGGAAATCCATGAATATGAGAGTGAAAGCAAGATCAATTTGATGAATAGAAAAATAGGAAAGCAGAGGAAAAAGATTCCTCAGAAAAGTGTAGGCTATGTATAATGCTTCACTGTTATAGGTCACAGAACAAGCAGAGATGGTATCTAGAAAGGAAGGGACTCTTCAAGTATCAAAAAAAAATGAATTGGCCATCTTATTCTGATAAATGCAGAATGTCTGATACACGATTATTAACTTGATTGGAAGTTTAATCTTTTAAAAATAGAGAAAATATTAAGGGAAAATAGGGTAATTCTATTTACTTTATAATAGCTTATATTTGCATAGCATTTTAAAGTTTACAATTAACTTCCCTCATTATGACACTGTGGGGTAGGTCAGCTTTCCTTGTTGCTTACCTATGACTAAGTTTTGCTGATCTATAAAGCTTTTAAAAAATTATATAGTATTTATTGTGTGCCAAGTACTATAAGTGCTTTTCAATTACAGCAACCCTAGAAGAAAGGTGCATTATTCCCATTTTAGAGATAAAAAAAACTGAGCAAATAAAGTGTAAGTGATTTATCTAGGGTCACATAGCAGGTAAGTATTAAAGGCTGTTTTTGAATTCAGGTCTTCCTCACTCCTGGGGGCCACCAAGCTGGTCTTTGGAAGTAACAGACTAAATCACAGAACACACTGCCCAGGTTGGATTCCAGGTTGCTTTTGTCCAAAGCCTGGCTTTCTAGGTATTAAGGTCTCTCCTGACACCCTCCTAGGAGCATCCTTGACCTGGAGTAATTCCCACTTTTTTAGCATTAATTTATGATGGTTTTTCAAATTTTCTCCTTTTTTTCCCTTCACTACTCTCTCCATAAGACGGTAAGCATTTTGAGAAAGGTTATATATCACCTAAGATTCTTATTTCAAAA
The DNA here is from genome assembly GCF_037893015.1 of Macrotis lagotis. Taxonomy (NCBI): domain Eukaryota; kingdom Metazoa; phylum Chordata; class Mammalia; order Peramelemorphia; family Peramelidae; genus Macrotis; species Macrotis lagotis. The sequence continues at coordinate 528,713,170 of NC_133658.1, forward strand.
AATTGATAATTTAAAAAAAAAAAGACTCCTGTTTCCCCTCTGGGACATCTAGAGCACAGTACATGGAATCAGAAAGACTTAGTTTCATAAAAATAAAAAAAAAACTATAAACATTTACTAATTGTGTGACCCCTGGGCAAATAACTTAACCCTATTTGTCTCAGTTCCTCATCTGTAAAATGAGCTGAAGAAGGAAATGGCAACTATAGTTTCTTTGCCAAGAAGATTCCCTGGTCCCCAAAAGGTCAAAAAAAGTGAGACATAACTGAAATGACTCAACAACAACAAAAAATTTCTATTTCATTTGATCCCTCCTCCTCATTTGCTATGAGTTAAACCACTTAGGTCAGGGAGGATGGATTAGTTTTGGGTAGAAAATTTATGTATTTTATCAATTCATGGAAGGGTTGAGGATTGGTAAATAGTAAACTGGGAAGCTGTTCTAACAGTCGTGTAAATGATGAAAAGCTGAAATGCAAATGTGAAGGAAGAGAAAGATAATAGTGATATCCTCATAGAATAACTGCCAATATTCTGTGAGTAACTGAATGTGAAAGATAAAAACACAGGAACAGTTTCATGATTCTGAGGTTTTGAGACTGAATGACTAAAGGAACAGTTTTACTCAACATGATGATGATGTTTGTCCTTTGTTCTTGAAGAAGACCATGACAAGTAAGTGAATTGGATTTGAGAGAGGGTATGCAGTGTTAAATCTCACTTCTCTGGAGCCATCAGGGTCCAGTGACCAGATCTGGATCAGGATGACTGGAGATGGTCCTGAATGTGAAGCAGTCATGGTCAAGTGATTTGCCTAGGGTCACATAAGCTAGTATCAAATATCAGAGGTCAGATTGGAACTCAGGTCCTCCTGACTCCAGGACTAGTGCTCTATCTACTGCACCACTTAACTATCATGAAAAGAAAAGAAAAGAAAAGAAAAGGAAAGGAAAGGAAAGGAAAGGAAAGGAAAGGAAAGGAAAGGAAAGGAAAGGAAAGGAAAGGAAAGGAAAGGAAAGGAAAGGAAAGGAAAGGAAAGGAAAGGAAAGGAAAGGAAAGGAAAGGAAAGGAAAGGAAAGGAAAGGAAGGAAGGAAGAAAGAAAGAAAGAAAGAAAGAAAGAAAGAAAGAAAGAAAGAAAGAAAGGAAGGAAGGAAGGAAGGAAGGAAGAAAAGAAAAGAAAAGAAAAGAAATCAGGAGGGAGATTTTTTTTTTGCTTTTTGGGGATTTCTGGGTTTGCTTTTTTTAGGGTGGTAGGGAGAATAAAAAGGTTTAGATATGTTAAAAAGTTCTTGTGACCAAGTAATTTTTTTTTTCATTTTTAAAGTACCTTAAAAGATCTGGACATATGATTTTATCAGCATAGGAAATTCACAGTGATGAATATCCCTCTATTGAGGCAGGAGATAGATGAGAGAGTAGAGAGAAGCATTGATCAGATACTTGCCCAGGTTAGCCTTGAAATGCCTAAGAGAGATCTTGAACCTCTTTTGGTGGTTTAATTTTCCCTTGAAGTAGCCGCTAACTCACTATCTACTTTTCTTTGTCATGCCTCCATATTCAATTGAATTTTGGGAAATTGTATTCTTCTGGAACCTGGTCTGTTGCTATCCTTGACAATTTTCTTGTGTTTTTGATTGTTTCAGTCAGTGACTGACACAATTTCTCAAAGTCAATTATATTCTTAATTTAATGCTTTTATCACTTTTATAATCAATTTCACTCTGTTTAATGGAAAAGTAAGTGGGTGAAGAAGTGGGATTTATAACTGGTTGAAAGATGTTTTATTGGGGAGATTAAAACAATTTCTTTTTAAGTTTCAAACTTGGGTCTTAACCTTCTTTTAGTTTGGTAGTAGAGGAGCTAGGTAACTGCTGTAGACACAATTCTAATAGTGTCTTCTCATGGAATGGTAAGACTATTGGAAGATCAGTAATAATCTAGATAGAAGGCAATAAGAAGCAGAGAAAATAGTGAATTTGAGGCAGAAAAATGTAGAAAAATGAGGGCTAACTGACTTTTCATTCCCCTCCCCCACCTAGTCTGTGATGAAGTTCTGACTCTATTTCTAATACAGTTTGCTTTAATAAATACAAAAAAAATTACAAAAAAATACTGAATGCATACATTGTGCAAGGCTCAAGAGGCTTTCAGATAAATAAAGGAAGCAGAACTGGTAGAGTAGAAAGATCAGTGGATTTGGAATCAGAGATTCTGGGTTGAGGCTTCATCATTGCCACTGAGGAGCTATGTGGCATTATGCAAGAATTTCTGCTTTTTGTTGTTCTCATTTGTAACAAGAAGACAGTGGACTAGATTAGTATTAAACAATCCCTAATATCCCTTACAGGCATGAACCTAGTACAGTCATTTCATTTATGAGGAAAATGAGCCTGAGTTCAAGTGCCCAGGTTATTAGACTCTAAGTTTATTTTTCTTGTCTTGATAATGTCATGCTACCAAAAAGGATGGTTACTTTGAAAAGTAACATCTATAAAGGCATCTCTCTAATGAGCTAAGATTTTTTGAAGACTTATATCAAAAAAAGTATAGCACTTATTCAGGGTAAATGAAAACCACAAATAAATAAAGGCAGTATGGAAGTTGAAAGAAACTTTCTTTCAGGTAAGGAAAAATAAAGCCTATAATGAATCAAATTTCGTTGAAGAAAGTGTAAGAAACAATAAATACATATTTTTAATTGTTGCTTTGGGCAGAAAAAGAAAAAAAATACAATAAATATCTGATGCTGACAAAGGACATTATTTTCAAACAACAATAAGATCATTGCAACCATATATTTTGGGATCTAAAAGGTAATTTAGAGGGCTGGTACGATTCTCTTTTTTTTTCTTTTACAAATAAGAAAATTGAGACCCAGAGAGATTAATTGACTTGCCCAAGGTCACTCAGGTAATAAGTAGCAGAATTTGTAACTGAACTTAGGTCCTTGCATGTCAAATCCAGCATTCCTTCCTCTGCAGTTCAATTAATATTTTTGATTCCATTTTTTTTGAGGTTGATTGTACAGTTACTATTATTTCTTTTGGAGTAGTCTTAATTTTGGAAAAGGTAACATATGACAATGAGGGAACAGAAACCTAAAGCAAGTGAAAATACATTAAAAAAGAACCTATTTATTTTGAATAAATTGAAGTCTCTAGGTCTAGACAGAAAACATGTTAAGCTTCTGAAAGGAGCTTGAAATAATGAAATCACCACCAGTAATCTTTGGGAAAGGGTAGAAAATTGCACCAAGTCATGTCAAATTTTCATCTTATCCTGTTTGGGATATAGGACTATCACTATTAGCTTTGTAAGTTTTGCAAAGCACTTTACAGATTTGATCTTGTTTGGTATTAAACTGCTATTGTAGTATTCTAGTATCAAATGATTATCAACTATCTAGTATCATAATAGTATAAGAGACAACTAGGTGGTATGCTGGTCCTGGAGTCAGGAAGATCTAAGGTCAAATCTAGATTCAGAAATTTACTAACTACGTGACTTCAGCAATTTGAGGAAATTCTAGAAAACAGAACCATGACCAGTGGACAAAAATTATGGGGAGGAAGATTGAGTCTCCAGTTACTACATCTAAGGAAGGCTGCCCCATTCCTGGCCAGGAAAGGAAGAGATAAAAAAATAAGCATCCAGGACTCTTTTGAGGTTCTGTAATTAAAATGAGTACCTTAAATACTTTAATGATGCTCCAATGGAGGGCAAGTCTGGTATCAATAGCTGAGTTAATTCCAGCTCCAATAGCTTATATTAAAGTTGCTACAGTTAAAAAGCATATAGTTGGATCTCCCCCTTGAGGGGAACCACCATCTTTCCCAGTCCTTGCCACTTAGGGACCCCTTGATGTTCTTAGATGAGGGTCCTGCTGGGACCGAAACATTACTTTGAAGCAATTAGAGTTTTCAAGGCAGCCCCTATTATCCTGGACATGCCAGCTAGGAATAATGGAATAGAATCACAGTTCTATTTTATTGATTTTTTGGAACTGGGACCATGATTAAGAGATATGGTCAATGACATTGGTATTATGCTAGAGGTTAGAGTGCAAGACAGATCAAAGTGAAAACATTTGCCAAGAATGTTTTCATTAATGAAGAATGAAAGTTGGAGATTCAAAGATAATCAAATAACATTGTAGTTTGAACCATAAATGGTGCTGACTAGCAACCTGGTGGTGTTATTCCCTGACCCTCCAAGGAGCTCTTAGGAAATCAAAGTCTTTGGGTTTTGGGGGAGGAGTATGGTTGCAGAGCTGAGTAGCATACTTCAATCACCTTACTAATTAGACTGTCGAGAGAAAGATTGGCTCTACCATGTTGTCTCAAAGTTGTCACTTAAAAAATCACCATAATGGTGTTCTGGCCCAATGTGGTACTTTTGCTGTTATGGGAGGGACCTACATCCTTAAGACTCAAGGGATCACATAGATCTAGGGTATCATCAGAGTCCTGTTTCTTACTAAATCAGGTCATGGGACAATAACGGTTCTGGATGTTTTGTCCTTCATTCTTGAAGACGACCATGGTATCAGAGAGATGATACCATGATAAACACATGAATTGGATTTCAGTGAGGGGGTGCTTCACTAAGGCACCAGTCACACCTTTTCCTGCAGAGTCAGCTGGATCCATTGACCAGATATGAATTAGGATGACTGGATGGATGCAAGGCAGTCAGGGTTAAGTGACTTGCCCAAGGTCATACAGCAAATAAGTGTCAAGTGTCTGAGGCTGAATTCATCCTCCTGACTTCAGGTCCAAAGCTCTATTCACTTCTCCACCTAGCTGTCTTTAATGGTTATGGAAAAGGCAATGAGAAGGATGTCTTTGCACAACATTCCCCTCACTACAATCCAGTGATGTGTAGTGGGGTCCATGACTGGGGATATACGAACAGTATTAAAGTCAAGTTTTGCACTGTGTCAGCTTAATAAAGGTAGTCCAGGCATGTGCTTCTTATATTCACTCAATTCAGTTTGTGAGGGATTGTGCAATCTGAAGTGAGACATAGCTCTGCTTCCTCTCCCTGCCTCGTTTTTTTGCTATAATCAGTATAATGTGTGAGTCATGTCATCATCCATTTAATGTCATGGTCTCCTTTAATTATGAAGGACAATAATAAAAGAAGCAAACCACAAAACAAAGGACTTTTATCAAATAGAACTTTATCAAAATGAAATGGGCTGGTCTATAAAACAGTGAATTCTCTGTGCTACATTGTCTTTTTTATCCCCAGGATCTAGCACAATTACTGATATATTTAGGCCTTTATTAAATGCTCTTTTTATTTATTGGATAGGAGAGGCTAGGTCATCTTCCAAATTTAAGATTCTTCATCTCAAAGATTTAAGGAAGATTCTAACTGGTTCAAATCATTTTGAATGTCTTGACTTTATTCTCATCTAGGTAGTAAAATGATTCTTATATCATTCAGTAGCTAATGAAGTTGATTGCTCCTTGCAGATGCACAAAATCTAATATCATACTCTTTAAGTCTTTAATTGAGACTGAGGTGTGGGAGGGTGGTGGTGATGCTAAGTAAATTTAGTTCTCTTGTTCATAGACCCTAGTCTTTCTATCTTTTATTATTTGTATTGTCTTTCTCTGAATTCTCTTAGAATTACTTGTATTTCACACTAGTTATAGATAAAAATCTAATTACAGTATATAAATTGGTAGGTGCATAATGAATGATGAGAATAGTGGGAAGATAAGTTCATAATAATGACAGGTTAAATTCTTCCTGGAAATTTAAATACAGTACTTTATGCCTTTTTAGCAGATAAATAATTCAAAAGATTGGCATAAAATTAAGCATATTAAGTTGTGTCAAAATGTCAAGTTAATTCAAAGTCTTAATAAGTTCTTAAATTTCATTGAACTGTCACCATAACTCCTATGATACAGGAAAGGAGATTTTTGGCCTCATATTCTCAGAAAAAGAACCATTTATGGGAAATATGTTAGAATTAAGCACACATCAAAGTAAGTTGATAAGAATAATTGCCAATACATCCACATTTGTTGTCTTTCAGTCATTCAGTCATATACAACTCTTCAGGTTCTCATAAACCATAGTATACCAGACCTTTTTATCCTCCACTATCTCTTGTAGCTTGTCCAGCTTTATGTTCATTGCTTCCATGACACTTTCTGTTATCTCATCTTCTGCTGTCCTGTTTTTCTTTCACTTCAATCTTTTCCAACATCAGGATAGTTTTCATTGACTGCTGTCTTCTTAATGTGGCCCAAGTACTTAAGCTTTGGAATCCAATCTTCCATAGAATAGCTTAAACTATTTTTTAAATTTTTTTTTATATTTTAAGTTCCAAACTATCTCCCTTCCTCCCTTCCTACTTTGTAATTGAGAAAACCACCTTTTGAAACAGTTTTATAAATATATATAAAACCATACTTTGTGTACTTGTATTTATGAATTTTCTCTGGAGTTGTATCTTCCTTTATAGATTCTTTTTTATTCAATAGAAAAATGATTTATTTTGTATTTTGGCTCTTTTTGCATATCTTATTGTTTAGGGAACACAGTTTCACATAAAAATCACAGAAAGTCACTCATTTAAAAAAGCTACACTTAAAATAATGAAGGATCAAATCAAAGCTGATCCCTTGGATAAAGTTATCAGCCTGGAGGCTCCAGATCCCTGAATTGACTTGTACATATCTTCATTCTAAGTGCTTTTTCCTGAAAAGGTGAAATTTACAAATGGGCTTGTAGGACATAATGAAATATTTTATTCAATAATTTCATTATACAAAAAAAAGTTTCTCTCAAAAATGGGGAGAAAGAAACAAAGAGGGCAGATCTGATTACTTGACATAAGTCAATATAGAAAAACGATGGTGTCAATTACTATAATTATTTCATCAATGGGAACCAAAAGGGTTTTTTCCACCCAAAAGGGACTAAAACCTTTTGCATTTTTACACCATACCTTCCCTTTTGTCATTCTGAGACACAGACAATCTATGCTCCAAGTTCCATCCTGGAGGGTATATTGGCCTTTGAAAAGTCATTAAAAGGAGCAAATTGAGTTATTTTTGTTCCTTCACAAAAAAAGGAACTCTAACTCAAGAGATAGCCTGGCAGCTTCATTCTCATAAACACTGACGCTGTGAAGAAACTTAAGAGGACACTGACAAAAGCAATGAATAGAAGAAACCTATTGAGTTTGGGAATATTTGTTGCATTGACTTGTTCTAGGATTATGAAACTTAAACTTCCTATTGTAAACAGGAAACTGCATGCAAGTCTTTCCATAATATATTGTCCATTCACTCTATTTGCCAGGAAAGTGACTGGTCTCTGATGTCCATGTTCATCTGTCATAGATCCAACACTAGGAGATTCCACAATGACATCATAAATTATTTCTTCAGCGATGAGAAAATAAGACATCACCACTACCAGGGCATACACCATCATAGCGGATGGCATGTGGGCCCAGGGTGGCTTCTTCAGCTTCAGGTTGGGACACTCAAGAGCCATGAAGGACACCTGGTAAAACATCTCCATGTTAGCTGCTACATGCAACGCCCCAAGCCCTTCAAATCCCAATTCAGGCACTACTGCCACTGTCCCAGCCCCGGAAGACATTCATAGATTCTTTATAGTTGATTTGAATATTTATAGTATTCAAAATAATCAGTTGTCTACTATTGTTCTTAGAATAATATTGCTATTACTATATATGGTTTTCCTCATTTCACTTTTAATTATTTTATACAATTCTTTTGATGTTTTTCTAAAATCATCTAGCTCATCATTTATTCAATCACAATAATATACAAAATGTATAGCCATCTCTCAATTGGTAGACATTCCCTCAGGTCTTTTCCACCACAAAGAAAGCTGCTATAAATATTTTTAGATCATATCAGTTTGTTTTCTTTTTACCCTGCTCATTTTTGAAAACAGACCTATAGTTGTATTGCTGGGACAAAACATTTGCACGTATGTGTCTTTGGTCTTAATTTCTGATTGCTCTCCAATCAGTTCACTGTTCTAATAACAGTATGTTAATGTCCCACTTTTTCCACATCCCCCTCCAACATTTGCCATTTTCCCTTTCTATTATTTTAATCAAACTGATAGATATAAAATGATATCAAGGTTGTTTTAATTTGTATTTCTCCAATGAAGAATAATTTAGAGAGGCAGAGCCAAGATGGTGCAGAGAAACCAGAAACTTCCTTAAGCATTTTGGGGCTTCCCTCAGAAATATTAATCAAGTCTCTAATTCTGAAATGGCAGGATATACAAAGGAGCAGAGTAGAGCATAATTCAGAAAGTCTCTCTTGGGTGGAGGAGTAGAAACCTATATAGCAAACTAAAACCAGCACAGGTGGGGTGCAGAGGGGATCAACTGAAAGTTATCAGGCCACAGCTGAGGTCCCTGGGGTCCCACCTCAGCAGGTCAGAAAGCCCAGCCCAAAGAGCAAGTCACAGGGGTTCTTAATGCAGGTTCTTTCCACAAAACAAGAAATCTGAGACAGCACTAATGAACAAAGCTCAAAATGAATAAGAAAAGTCAAAGAAAAGCTGGGGCTATAGAAAGTTACCATGGATATAAGGAAAGACATGTCCATTTCAGAACAGGTGGAAGAAAAAATAGTGCATATAAAACCCCTGAAGAGAATATGAATAAGTCTCCTGTCCAAAAAGACATCTTGGAAAAAGCCCCCAAAAGACATTTAAAATCAAGTAGAATAGGCAAAACAAAATTCAAGAGAAATTCAACAACTTGCAAAAGGAAGCCCAAAAATTGACTGAAGAAAATAAATTCATTAAAAATACAATTGGGGACTTCCAGCCAAGATGGCAGGGAGAAGTATTAAGGTCTTCTGGATTTCCCTCAGGATTACCATACCTCTTAATAGAATTGCAATAGACAAAACCCAGAAAAAGAAGTTAGGAGAAGGACATCTACCAACAAGGAGGCTGGGGAGCATGGGTGAGCTGGAGGCAGGGAGCAGAGATTTAGCCCAGGGGTCACAGCGTGAAGCCTGAGGATCAACCTAAGAAAAGCCACAGCTCCAGCAGAACTGAAGGGGGAGCTCAGCACAGAGAGTTGTAGAGTGCAGCTGACATCGATCTGCTTGGCTTGGTTCTGCTGGTCTGGAGGACCAGGGCCCCGGGCTCCATCCTTTCAGTGGAGTCTTCTTCCCAGAACAAACACAGTAACAGCCACCCCCCCCCTCCCCAGGCCCAGGCATGGGCAGCAGAGCTCCCTCAGTAGAATAAGGAGATTAAATATCTAGCCCCAGGGTACAGCACACATTGTTCAAGGATAACAGTATCCAGCTGCATCCACCACCACCCCAGGCCTAGGGAATGGGCCTCAACTCAAGGTCACTGACACCCCAGAGAGAACAACCAGTACCCTTACTGGCTGGCCAACTTGGAGTTACTAACCCAGTGAGCAAAAACACCAAAGGTCTGTGAACCAGACCCTCCCCAACCCAAGATTTTAGGAAAATGAAGAAAAGCCAGCTGAAAGGGGGTTCCATAGAAAACTACCTTGAAGACAAAGATCATAAGCCAGAGAGATCTAGAAATTCTGAGAATATGAATTGGTCTCCAGCCCAGAAATACTTTCTAGAAGAAATTGGAAAGGAGCTTAAAAATCAATTGGAAAAATTGGGAAAAGAAACTCAAGAGAAAATTAACACATTGCAAGAAAAAAATTAACATTGTGTAACAAGAAAACAAATGCTTGGAAAATACAATTGCACAAATGCAAAAAGAAAATAATTTTCTCAAAACCTCAATTGGGCAAATGGAAAACTCCTTCAAAAATAGAATTGACCAATTGGGAAAGGAGTAGCAAAAGTTAAATGAAGAAAATTCTTTAAAAAAAAAGAATGAAATCTGTGGAAACAAATGACTTTATGAGACAATGAGAATCCATCAAAAAAAAAACACCCCCCCCCAAAAAAATAGAAGAAAATGCAAAATATCTCATGGGCAAAACCACTGACCTCAAGAATAGATCCAGGAAAGACAAATTAAGAATTATTTGACTTCCTGAAAACATTGAGGAGAAAAAAAGCCTGGCCTCAATATTACAGGATTTAGTGATGGAAAATTGCCCTGATATCATGGAACCAGAGGGCAAAATAGTCATTTAAAGAATACATCAATCCCCTCCTGAAAGGGATCCCAAAATGAAAACGCCAAGGAATATCGTGACCAATTCCAGAACTATCAGATAAAAGAGAAAATCCTGCAAAAAGCCAGAAAGAAACAATTTAGATACCAAGGAGCCACAATAAGGATTACACAGAACCTGGCTGCATCAACATTAGGGATCAAAGGGCCTGGAATATGATATTCTGAAGAGCAAGGGAGCTTGGAATGAAGCCAACAATTCACTAAACCACAAAACTGAGCCTTTGCTTCCAGGGGAAAAGATGGATATTTAATTAAATAAGGAGATTTCCAACTTTTTCTGATAGAAAGACCAGAGGGAAGTAGAAAATTTAGACTTCAGGAGACTCAAGAGACACATGAAAATGTAAAAAAAAAAGGGTAAGGAAAAAAACTGCTATCCAATAAGATGAAACTGGCTATATATTTCCATCTGGAAGAAAGATTCTCCTAACTCTTGAGAATTGTAACTCTATTAGAGAGAATACACTTAGCAAGAACTAATGGACACTCATTGCTTATCTGTGACTCTGATAGAATTATTTAAAATATTTATCCTTAAAATATATCCTTAAAAAGGGAGGAAAGTCAAGAGATAGGAGGATGGAGGAAATTGAATGGGATAAATCACATTACACAAAGGACTTATTGCAACAGAGGGAAGAAGGGAAGAGGTAAGAATTGCTTGAATTTTACTCTCATCAGATTTGGCTCAAAGTTAACCTACATACATTCAGTTAAGTTACAAATTTTATCTTACCTTTCAAGTATTAAGAAGGGAAAGGGGGAGAATGGAGGAAAAGAGAAACTGACAGAAAGAAGAGAAGGAAGAAGGGACAAAGGGAAAGGGGAAGAAAGGGGAGGGGTTTGAATAAAAGGGGGCAATTACACTGAAAGTGGTGGTATTCAGAAGCAAAATACTGGGGAATATGGTAAGGTGAAAAGAGGGGAAAACTACAGAGGGAAGATAGCATGGAGGGCAATAAAGAGTTAGGAATTATAACTTTTAATGTGAATGGGATGAACTCCCCAATAAAGCATAAGCAAATAGCAGAGTGGATTAAAAGCCAGAATCCTTCCTTCAATATGCTGCTTACAAGAAACCCATTTGAAGCAGAGAGATACATAAAGATTAAAGGTAAAAGGTTGGAGCAAAATATATTTTGCTTCAGCTGAAGTAAAAAAAAAAAGATCAAGGGTAGCAATTCTTATCTCAGTCAAAGCAGCTGCAAAAATAGAACTCATTAAAAGAGATAAGGAAGGAAGCTATATCCTCCTAAAAGGTACCATGGACAATGAAGCAATTTCAATACAAAATATGTATGTACCAAGTGGTATAGCATCCAAATTCTTAGAGGAGAAGTTGAATGAGTTACAGGAAGACATAGACAGCAAAACTCTACTGGTGGGAGAACTCAGCCTCCTGCTCTCAGATTTAGATAAATCTAACCATAAAATAAACAAGAAGGAACTTAAGGAGGTAAAGAGAATGTTAGAAAACCTAGACATGGACATGATAGACTGTTGGAGAAAGTTGAATGGGAATAGAAAGGAATATACTTTTTTTCTGCAATACATGGTACTTACACAAAAACTGATCATGTACTAGAGCATGCAAACCTTATAATCAAATGCAGAAAGGAAGAAATAGTGAATATATCCATCTCAGATCATAATGCAATAAAAATCACATACAATAATGGTCCAGGGAGAGATTGACTTAAAACTAATTGGAAATTAAATAACCTCATTTAAAAGAATGAGTGGATCAAACAACAAATTATAGAAAGAATTAATGATTTCATTTTAGATATTTATGGAATACAGCCAAAGCAGTTGTCAGGGGATATATTATATCTTTAAATGCTTATATGAATAAATTGGAGAAAGAGAATATCAATGAACTCAATATGCAACTAAAAAAATGGAGAAAGAACAAATTAAAGACCCCCAATTAAATACCAAATTAGAAATTATAAAAATTAAAGGAGAAATTAATAAAATCAAAAGCAAGAAAACTATTGAACTAATAAATAAAACCAAGAATTGGTTTTATGGAAAAATAAAATTGATAAACCTCTAGTTAATTTGATTAAAAAAAGAAAGAAGAAAACCAAATTGCTAGTATCATAAATGAAAAAGGTGAACTCACCATCAATGAGGAGGGAATAAAAGTAATAATTTTGAATTATTTTGTTCAACTATATGCCAATAAATTTGATAATCTAAGTGAAATTAGTGAACATTTATAAAAAATAAGTTGCCCAGGTTAAAAGAAGAGGAAATTAAATACCTAAATAATCCTATCTGAGAAAAAGAAATTCAACAAGCCATTATTGAACTCCCTAAGAAAAAAACTCTCCAGGGAAGATGGATTCACAAGTAAATTCTGTCAAACATTTAAGTAAGAACTGGTTCCAATTCTATGTAAACTCTTTGGAAAAATAGGTGAAGAGGGAACACTGTGTTGCTTTTTCTATGACAACAATATGGTGCTGATACCTAAATCAGGAAGAGTTAAAGGACAAATGGTCAAAGGACCTGCAGAGGCAATTTACAGATGAGGAAATCAAACCAATCCATAGTCATATGAAAAATTGCTCTAAATCATTACTGAGTAGAGAAATGCAATTTAAAGCATCTCTGAGGTACCACCTCACACTTCTCAGACTGGCCAATATGACCAGAAAGGTCAATGATTAATGTTGAAAGGGATGTGGGAAATCCCCACTGAATTATTGGTGGAGTTGTGAACTCATCCAGTCTTTCTGGAGCACAATTTGGAATTATAACCAAAAGACAATAAAAATGTTCATATCCTTTGATCCAGCAATACCATTAGTGGGTCTATACTCTGAAGAGATCATGAAAAAGGACAAAAACATCACTTGTACAAAAATATTCATAGTATCCCTGTTTGTGGTAGCAAAGATTTGGAAATTGAGTGAATGTCCATCAGTTAGGGAATGGCTGAACAAATTGTGGTATATGTATATTATGGAATACTATTGTTCTATTAGAAACTAGGAGGGATGAGAATTCAGAGAAACCTGGAAGGATTTGCATGAATTGATGCTGAGTGAGATGAACAGAATCAGAGGAACATTGTATACCATAACAGCAACATGGGGTTGATGATCAACCTTTTTTTTTTTCTTTTAGGTTTTTGCAAGGCAAATGGGGTTAAGTGGCTTGCCCAAGGCCACACAGCTAGGTAATTATTAAATGTCTGAGACCGGATTTGAACCCAGGTACTCCTGACTCCAAGGCTGGTGCTTTATCCACTATGCTACCTAGCCGCCCCACTTTTTTTTAGATGATCAATCTTAATGTACTTATTTCATCAGTGAAACAATGAGGGGCAATTTTAGGTTATCTGTGATGGAGAATGCCATATGTATCCAAAGAAAGAATTGTAGAGTTTAAACAAAGACTATTACTATTAATTTTTTAAAAAGTTATCTTCTTGTGTAATTTTGCTATCTCTTATATTTTATTTTTTCCATAAGGATATGATTTTTCTCTCTCAACACATTCAATTTTGATCAATCTATATCATGGAAACAATGTAAAGACTATCAGACTGCCTTCTGTGGGGAGTAGGGGGAGGAAAGTGAGATTAGGGGAAAATTGTAAAATTCAAAAAACAATAAAAAACACAATTGGGTAAATGGAAAAAGATAACGGCAACTTTAAAAATAAAATAGAAAAGGAGATGCAAAAGCTAATTGTAGAAAATATTTCCTTGAGGAATAGACTTAGATCAGTGGAAGCTAATGACTCTATGAGAGATATCAAGAAGAAAACAATCCATTTCAAAGAAAGAGCTGATGGTGTCTGAATACAGAATGAAGCACATTTTTTGTCTCACTTTATTTTTCTTGAGGTTTCTCTTTCTTTATTGTGTGTGTATGTGTGTGTGGGGGTGGTGGTGGTTATGATTACTTTTACAGCATGACTATTGTAGTAATGTGCTTCATGGCTACATATTTTTAACTTGCTTTCTTAATTGGGGGAATGGGGTGGGAAGACGGGAGAGAATTTGAAACTCAGGGTTTTGGTAGTAAATGTTGAAACTTGGTTTTGCATGTAGTTGGGGTAAAAGTTTAAATAAAATAGAATAAAATATTAAAATAAAAAATGCTTGAATTAGAACAGAGAATCAGCTACTTAACAAAACTGAACATAGTCTTTGAGAGGAAAAGATAAATATTCAATAGAATAGTGAACTTTCAAAATTTCCAGATGAAATGACCAGAGCTGAACAGAAAGCTTGTTCTTCAAGTGCAGGACTCAGGTGGAAATATAGAGAGGGGTGGATGGGAAGGGTAAATGATGAGGGACTTAATGATATTAAACTGCTTATATTCCTGCATGGGAATTTTTCATTTATTATGACAGTTAGAAGGAGCATTTATAGACAAGGTGTAGGAGGGAGTTTAATTTGAAGTTATAGAATATTAAAAAGATGGAGTTAATGTAAGAGAAAAGAGTGTACTGGGAGAGAGGGAAAGGAGAGATAAGTTTTTTTTTTCACATAAAAGAGTATAGAAAAAAACTTTTTCAGTGGAGTGGAAGAGGGGAAAGGTGAGGGGGAGTGAGTGAGCCTTACTCTCATCAGAAGTGACTCAGAGAGGGAACAACATACGCTATGAATTGGGTATAGAAATCTATCTTACCAAAGGAAGGTAGTAGAGGAAAGGGATGGGAGAAAGGGTACAGGGGGAGGAAGGGGGGTATAGGTGATAGAAGAGTGGGAGAGGGTAGTCAGATGCAACATACTTTTGAGGAGGGATGAATGAAAGGGAAGAGAGAATAGAATAAATAGGATTGGGGGAGGAATAGAATGGAAAGAAATACAGCTAGCAATAGCAGCTGTGGGGAAAATATTGAAGGAATTTCTCTGATGGACTTCTGATAAAGAACACTATCCATTCCAAAGACAGAGCTGATAGCATCTGAATACAGACTGAAGCACACTTTTTCCCCCTCACTTTATTTTTCTGGAAGTTTCTCTTTCTTTGTGTGTGGGGCTTTAGTTTGTTTTTACAATGTAGCTATTACAATAATAATGTTTTTATAGCTATAAAGTTTTAACTTATACCAGATAATTTGCTCTCTCAATGAGGGGAGTGACATGGGAGGAAGAGAAAGAATTTGGAACTTAAGGCTTTGGATGTAAATGTTGAAACTTGATTTTCCATATAGCTGGTGGAAAAATTAAAAAATTAAGTAAAATAAAAGATTGATTTAGAGCATTTTATATGATTATATATAACTGATTTCTTCATTGAAAAGTGCTCCTGATATCTTTTGACCATTAATTTATGGGCTAACAAGTCAGTCTTATAAATTTGACAAAGTGTATATTTGAGATATGAGACTTTATCTGAGAAATCATCTATAGCCTCCCCTCACAATTTTCTATTTTCCTTCTAATCTTGGCTACATTGATTTTATTTGTATTGAATTAAATCTTTTAAGTATTGATCAATTTGATCTCTTTGCTGTCTAAGGCACTCTCAAAAATCTTCAGCACCACAGTTCAAAAGATGTGATTCTGCAGTGCTCAGTTTCCCTTACAATCCAACTCTATCAGGTACACATATACGAACCATTAAACAAAACATGCAACATTTATTGATAGTAATATGTCTGAGTTGTGTGTGGCAATAACATAAAGTCCACTTTAAATGCAAATTCTGGAAGTGTTCTATGTCCTTACTAACAAAAATAGAAGCTGACTTAGACCCAGGGTCCCCTAATGATGTTCTTGCCGGGTTTTTACTTTAAAATGAAATGTATACATGCATTATATATGTATATCTGTATATGTATATATAAATATGTGTGTATCTATATCTATTATACATGTAATATATGTAAACTATTTATTTTACTAAAAAATAAATGCAAAAACCTTGATTTTCAGAAAGAGATCATTTTTGCAGTACTAAGTATCCTCAGTGGTTTGCAGAATACCATCTCTATACATGGGTGCAGATGAAACATAGGAGTTTGAAGAAGAAATGCAACTGAACAAATCAATAGCACCATTTTCTTATAAGTGTAAAAATTCTGACCTGCATGAAAATTCAATTTCCGTTCTTTATGTTTTACTTGTTTTTCCTGAAACTGTTGATCAATGGTCTTATCTGAGAGTTGACTTCATTGTGACTAGTGATGAACCTGTGATATAGATTCACTTGATTCTGTTAAGTTGTCATGAAATGGAAATATCTGGGCAGCAATGCACCAAAGCATTCAAGATTGTACTTTTATTTGGTGAAATGATCATTTGAAAGTGGAATAGCAATCATCTAGATATATGTTAAAGGAGGAAAAATACCGATCTTATCATGAAATTTTACTAAGAGTAAAAAAAAAAAGTTATCCCTTGTTACAAAAGATCAAGTTGGAACATGGAAATTGGGACTTGGCTAGACAGTCCTGATATCTTACTAAGTCACTTTTATTTTAAACCAGTCCTAAAGTAACAACTCGGAGATCATTCATAAACAATTTAATTATGAAAACTTAACCATATGAACACACTGCCATTTGTAATTCTTTGTACTAGTTGATATATGAAAGAACATGAAATGACCCCATTGTTCAGGGAACTTACGATAGAGCTGAGGAAATAAAACAAAAACTAAACATAGCATTTGGAATAATATATCAAAATTTATTAAGATTGAATTGAATAGGGCAGCTAGGTGGTGGAGTGGATAAAGCACCAGCCCTGGAGTCAGGAGTACCTGGGTTCAAATCCGGTCTCAGACACTTAATAATTACCTAGCTGTGTGGCCTTGAGCAAGCCACTTAACCCAATTTGCCTTGTAAAAACCTAAAAAAAAAGATTTAATTGAATAATATGATCCCTATCATATTTGAATCCTTATCATAGACAAATTTTAAAATGTCATTTAAGTAATGTTTAGTATTTTTAAGTCATTGAACATTCATTAAAATCTTACTCCATATCAAACACTATGTACAAAAAGAGAAATAAAATGTGGACACTGTCTTCACTAAACATAAAAAATAACCAATAAATTACTGTTCTAATATTTGTAATAATTACTTGCCTTGTAACAAAACAAAGCTCATGAACTTTTGTTTGAGTCCTGTGGATAGCATTCATTCAAACCATTGCTTTTTTTTTTGAGGTGTAGCTTTTTATAAAAACAAATAATTCTGGAGATCCTAACATTTAAAAAATAGTTCAGTTATTGTTGTCTTAGCAAAATAATTCATCCATGCTTCTGCTAGAGAAAAATAACATAAGCTTCATTTATGTAGGAAAAAACAAAAATGAGTGAAGCATCACTGAGGTGACTAAATTAGCACTGCAGTATAGTTTAAGATATATTGTACTATGGGGCAGCTAGGTAGCACAGTGGATAGAGCACCAGCCCTAGAGTCAGGAGGACCTGAGTTCAAATCCAGACTCAGACACTTAATAATCACCTAGCTGTGTGACCTTGGGTAAGTCACTTATACCCATTGCCTTGCAAAAAACAAAATAACCTGTCCTGGATAGTCTTAAAGAAAAGTGTCATAAGTAGTGGATGGAGGTCTGGATTTGAGAGTCAGGAAGACTTGACTTCAAAGTTTTTTAAAAAAATAAATGTTAAATATTGCTTTTACATGTCATTAGGGAAAATAAAAGAAAAAACATTCATATTTCAACATAGGTGAAATTTAACAATTTTCTTCAGTCTGGTATTGAGAGATGAAGTTTAGTTAGAATCTGTATTGAATGAGTAAATCTTAGATATGGTGATATGGTGATTTAGGTTACAACTTTCACCATAGTTTTAGAGCATGCAGAACAGCATGTTTCATGAGCAAGATCAAATATATATCCACATAATAAAATTTGCATATAAATGAAAATTTTTCTCTTTAAAGAAAGCTTTCATTTTTATTGCTAATCTTCCAAATTTTCACTTTGGTTAACTAGAAAGGTTTGTGTTTTTTCCATTTAGATTTGTGTCATTTTGCAGCCAGTAGAGCACATAATTTGAGTGGAAAGGTTTTTATAGAGTTGACCTTTAAAGTTTCTTAGTACCTGTGGTGCGGCCTATATAGAATTTGATTCCTGGAAAGAAATGTTTACTTTTTTTCCCTTCTTTTCAGCAAGCTGGTGATATGTTGAAAATCAAGTGCCTTGCATCATCTGTTTCTGAACAGTATTTTAAATTGCACAGTTGACAAAGGTAATATACAATAAAAACCCAACAATTTTGGACTTCATGTATTTGATAGCAGTGTGATACAGGAGGAACAACACTGACTGGAGTTGGAAAAGCAAGGTTCAGATATTAACTATGATACTTGAGTTGACATTGAGCAAATCATTTAACCTCTTTGGTCCACAGTTTTCTCATCTGTAAAATAAATGATTTTGGACTAGATAGTCTCTGATATTGCTTTCAACTTCCAATGTTCTTCTGAAATTGTTCATTTCATCATGTCCTATGGTACAGTAATATTCCATTATATTCACTTGCCACATTTTCTTTAACTACTCCCAAATAAAACTCCCTTTTGTTTCCACCTTCAAAAGAATTGCTATAAATATTTTTGCACATAGAGAAACTTTTTCTTTTACATTTTCTGGAAGTATTAAAGAGTTAAAGGAGTGTGTATGAGGTGCAGCTAGTTGGCACAATAGAGAGAGCACTGACCCTGGAGTCAGGAGGATCTGAGTTCAAATTTGATTTTAGACACTAGATATTAGCTGTGTGACCTTAGGCAAGTCACTCAACCTTCTTGCCCCACAAAACAAACAAATACACAAAAAGAGTATGTACGTATGTATGTATAATTTGCTAACTTGAGGAATATAGTGCCCAAATTGCTTTTCAGGATGCTTAGACTAATTCACAACATCAACAATATACTTTTGTGTACCTATTTTCCCCACAGCTTCCTTAACATTTGTCATTTTCCTCTTTCCATATCTTTTCTAGTCTAATGGGCATAAAGTGAAAACTTAAAGTTACTTTAATTGACATTTCTATTATTATTAGTGATTTAGAGAATTTTTTCATATGATTGTTAATAACTTTTATTTCTTCTTTTGAAAAAAATATTTACTTATATTTTTGCCCATTTCCAAAATAACTAAAAAGGACTTCATTTGGAAAATAAAAATGATAATATCATTTAATAAATAATATTTTATAGGAAGAATAGCACATTGGCAAGTTAGGTTAGAATATGAAGTACTTGAAGGGAGAATTACATAATAAGGATGGAAAGACAGATAGAAAGATTAATTAAAATTCTATTACCATAGGCCAAAAGAGATATGATAGAGATCTGGACTGTGGTGGTATCAATGTGAATAAAGAGAAAGGTATGAATTCAAGAGATGCACAAGTAGAATAAATAAGTCTTGGCAACTGATTGCTATTGCAGGGTAGGGAAAGTGAGAGATGGAGAAATGTTCACCATGAGTCTGAGGTGACAAATTTGGGTAACTGGAAGAATAATGGTACCCTCAAATTTGGAAATTAGGAGGCATAGTAGTTAGAGAACTGAACTTGCTGAACAGTTTGCCTGGGTAAAATTATTTTAACTCTCTCAACCTTAGTCTCATCATCTGTAAAAAAGGATTATTTTCCTAATAGAAATGTTGTGTGGATCAAATGAGCTAAACGTATAAGTTGCTGCTACATATTGTTGTTATCATTATTAAACAGCAATATAAGAAGAGAGATTTGATTTGAGGAGATAGGGAATAGATTTTTTTGTTTAGCTAAGTAGTTAAATACATACATGCATACATATACATATATAGATATACATAGACACATATATAAACTCAGTAAGACATCCAGATTAAACTGAAGTCTAATAGATAATTGACGGTATCAGTTTTGATTTCAAAAATGATATTAGAACTATATTATATCATAGGGATGATAATTAACTCATAAGAGCTGATAAGAGCACCAAGAAAAAAGGATAGAGTGAAAAGATTAAGGGGACTAAAAGATAAGACTATATAAAAGATATGTAGTGTTAGTGATCACTCATGATTGGGAACTGTGAAGCACATGAATGAAGATCCAATAAATAAAACTTCAAGAACAGAATAGGTAGGAGGATAATCAAGAGAGAACAGTGTCCCCAAAACCCAAAGAGATGAAAGTATTTAGGAGAAAAGAATTATCAGTACTTTCATGTCAAATGTAACAGAGAGGTCAAGACATGAAGACTGAGAAAAAGAACATTGGATTTGGTGGCTTAGACTTAACCACTAGATGGCAAGGAGAGCTGCTCACACAGGTCTCTTAAGCAAAAAAAAAAAAAAAAAAAAAAAAAAAATCTGGAACCTAGGTATCTCATGAATTCCCTAGCATTTTTATACAAGCCTCACAGGGTCTAAGTGGTCTAAGTATGCTATTTTCTATGGTTCTTAGCCAATCCACCCCTTAACTTTATCTCTCCCCATGAAGCATCGAGGAGTTGTCAAGAGGGATGAAATTTAACTAATTAGAAAACAGCTATTGAACCTTCACCCTCTCATTGGTAGGAACTTGCCACTTTTTTGAAACTGCTGTATTTAAGTAAGCCCTTATTCCAATTCCCTGGCATAATGGAGATAATTATCTATTATGACTATGCAAACAAATAGCATACAGTTGTTTTTATTTAGAGCTTGAAATCAATTAGCAAATATGCTGCATAACAGGAGCAGCACAAGACAAAATATACTTCTATTAAAGTGTCTTCATGCCTACCTGTTCCTTAGATCCTAGAAATCTCCCAGACACAAGATCAATCCCAACCTGCGAAGTACATAGTTTGAATCCTCCTACAAGTGGATAAAAGACTAAAATAACTAGATTCTCTGTTTAACTTATATATACAGTAGGACTGATTATTAAATGCAGAAATTCTGTCTCAACTCAAGGCGTGGAATTTGGGATATAATCTGTAGGGTTTGTACTTTTCCTAATTTTGGATTTCTGGTTGTCAGCTAGGACACCTCTGACTTTGGCTAATCAATCACAGATCAGAGAAGGACTAGGCTAAGCACGGAAGTTTGTCACTTTCATTATATCACTATGGTGTCCTTCTCTGATTCTGACCTTGAATGTGGCTCCCATCTGTTGCAACTGCATTATGTCATTCCCTGTGACTCCTTCATCCTTGCCCAAAGTTTTCTGTGCTTCACCAAACAGAAAGGATGGAAGCTATAGCACAAGCAACATTATAAAACTGATAACTTTGGAAAGGCTAATTTGATCCGAAAGCTAGATTTCAAAGCATTGCAAAATAAGTCATAAGACTGATGCCACCAGTCTAATTATTTTTCACTCAACAAATAACAAAAAATAATTCACTGATAGAGCTGGAAAAAATAATATTCTCGTGTAAAAATTCTCCCAAAGAGCTGTTTTGACTCAAGCAAAGCATTTTATTCTAATTCTTGGACCACAGAAGTCATTTTACCCTCAGACTCAAGTTGTCTTAACCCAGAGTTCCAAGAAATACAGTGTTTCAGGGGAGTGAAGCAGCTCAGTTTTCATCTACCCCCAAAGGGAAAACTAGAAGAAAGGACTAAAAGTCACTGAGAGGCATATTTAGACTTTTGTTGTTCATTTGTTTAGCCATATCGAACTCTTCATGAACCCAATTTGGGGTACTAGAGTAGTTTGCCATTTCCTTCTCCAGTTCATTTTGTGGATGGAGAAACTAACGCAAAAGGGTTAAATGACTTACCCAGGGTCACATAGCTAGGAAGTATATGAGACTATATTTGAAATGAGTTTTTTTGACTCCAAGCCCAGTTATACACACTGTGCCAGATAACTACTCATAGATTTATATACTTCAAGGCACCCTAAAGTGAAATTTGTTTTATCTGATAGTGAGTTTCCTTACATTGCACGTCTTCCAGCAGAGTCAGAATGATTGTTTATTAGAGATATTGTAGAAAATATCCCAGGGAAATTCTGCATATTATTAAGGGGGTGAAATTACAGAGATGAGGAAAAAATCAGCAAGGCTATGTATAAGGTCATTACAAACACAGGGATTCAAACTGTTGATAGTCTGTGAATCTTGAGAGTATTCAAGAGAATCATTTTACTTTTTGGAGAGACTCTTAATTCTCTGTGACTCTGCAACATATTTCTTATCTAAATAATTCCATCTGAGAGACAGACTGTGCCATATTCAGGGCTGCAGGGCTTTGCTGGAGGGGAGAAGTCTGTTTTCTCCCTGACCCTCATTCCCTCCGTCCTCCAGTATATACCCATCTGCAGGTTAAAAACATCCCTTTTCCATTTAGAAAATGGGTCAGGTTTGTCAGGTTTATAACTTACCCTCCTTGACTCTAGAAATGCCATGCTTTTGAAAAGAAGGACTTTTAGAGGAAAGGTTGCTATCACTTTATTTACAACTTCAAATATACAATTAGACTTTTTTTGTCCTATAAACAAGAATTACATTTGCTTTGATGGGAGAAATTGCAATGCATGTGTAAGATGAATTGTGTAATCAGGTATTTTTAGAATCAAGATTTTATTTTTATTTTGTATTTAATGTTAATGACTCCTCCACTTTATATAATAAATATCTATCTCTACAATATCTTTAAACTCAGCAGTTAAAAATATTGATTTTTAATGATAGTGGAAGCTTTATTTTTATTCTTTACAAGATTGCTGACAGAAAAATGGAAGTCTTTCTAACTAGGGCTTATTCAATTTATCACAGAGGTGACATGTAGTCATCAGGAACAATATATCATTGTTCATTCAACCTTAAGTTAAATGGGGACATAAAGGGGACATTCAATTTCCCAGCTCATTGTGCTAAAATCTAGATTGTTCCATTCTATTCTAATTATGCTCCCAAACTTATGCCTAAATCAAACTATTAATAGGGAATCTGAGTTCAGTCTTTTTATGGTTTCAAATTTTTTTATTATTCAAATAGATTCTGTATTTGCAATGTTCTTGACAATGATTTATTCCTTACAACATTGCTGTCACAAAAATATCATTATATCCAGTTTACAGACAGATAGAGAAAATGAGGCAGATAGCAGCCAAGTAAAATGCTCAGTTAGAGAAGATTTCTATGTATCTCAAGCCAGGATTAGAAATAAGAACTTTTAGTTCCATTTTATTGCTTAACTCATTACATTACAGGGAAAGAAAAATTATTCATATATTCAAAGAGTGCCATTCCCTCTCAAAAATTAATGATTTTCTAGCATAGACCTGTGATGATTTAAATGTTTTCTGTCCTAGAAGTGGAAGTATGAACCAATTAATGATAATATATCATAGTTACATAAAATGACAAGGTTTGAAGGAATTTTTTTCACAATAATCCTGTAAAATGGGCATAATCCTATTATTCCCATTTTTAAAAATGAGAAAACAGCATGTAGGAGAAGAAACCCTTGTTGGAAATAGAGGACCTGGTGGAGAATTTTTCCATGCTCTTTCTATTACACTGTTGACTTTTATTTAAAAAGCATTATAAGACACAGTTAAGACACTCTGAAAATATCTAATTCACCCCATTCATTTTACAAACATAAAATGAGGTTCAGATTTGTTGTGACTCATTCAAGGAAGTACTAGGAGATGGTAATGGAAATAAGATTCAAAAGTGGATTTTCTGACTCCAAATCCATTAATCGTTCCATGACCTCTTGCAATGCATTTAACCTTATTTTTAATCTTAGATTCTCAGAATCTTATATGGGTGGAACACTGAAAAATCTGTTCAGTTCAGGTTTTATTATGTCTTATAAACAGGGAGTCCTGAGGGCAAAACTCCCTTTCCTCCAAGGAATAAATAACTCATGCCTCAAAGGTCATTTCCATGTAATTCTCTTACATAAAGCCTGATTATTCAATGTTCCATTCTAGTATAAGGAGTTCAGTTGCTTATTAGCATAAGTTCTTGTCATCTGACTTCCAGTTTTGACAAAGAAAACACATATTTCCAGGTTCTCTTTAGGTCTCTGAAGAAAGGAAAAAACTCTATGAAGAAGCTGATGTGTAGAAGAACATACACCCTAATAATACCTATCCTCAACTTGCAAAACTATAAAACTTGGAAGAATTCCCCTGTAGGGTAAATTTGGGATCCCCTCAATTGAGCTGAAATGCCTCTCAATGGGAGAGTTTATTCTTTTTGTATGTATATATATATATATATATATAATCTTACCTGTATACCTTTTATGATTTCTTCTTGCTATTTTTTTCTCTTGGATAAATGGGTTTATTTGCTCCCTACTATTTATGTTTCTTGTGGAAATGGTATTTTGTGGGAAAGGAGTCAAGCTATCACTATAGAGCTGAGGGAATTGTCCATTAAGAGATAGTCAGGAATGCAACATGAACCCAAAATTTATTGTTTGTAGACTAACAATATTTAGGGGTATAAATATAATGCTCATCTGATACCATCCCTATGAGGAAAGAAGAATGGGGTAGTCACTAGCTCTGTACTCCTGCTCCTCTTCTGGCAGGGATCAAAGTCTTCCTTGGAGAAGGGAGAGCATAGTAGACTTTAGGGATAACTATTTATGCCTCCTTGTAAGCAACATCTAGACAAGCCCATGTGGATACATATAACTTACATAGACAACACACACACAAGCCTTTACATATGTATATGTATACATATATGTATATATATATATATTAAAGACTATGTTTCCTTTTGTCTTCTATTTTTAATTCCAATATTTAAGATTAATTTTGGGGGATATTAGAGGCTGTTATATCCTAAAGAATCATAGAGCTATGGAATGGGGGCCTTAGAATAACAAAATAGAAATACCCTGGGGCAGCTAGGTGGAGCAGTGGATAAAGCACGGGCCCTGGAGTCAGGAGGACATGGGTTCAAATCCGGTCTCATACACTTAATAATTACCTAGCTGTGTGGCCTTGGGCAAGCCACTTAACCCCATTTGCCTTGCAAAAACCTAAAAAAAAAATAGAAATACCTTATCTTACATATAGGAAAACTGGGGTTTAAGAAAGAGAAATGCCTTGATTAAGGGTACATAGCTAATTAATAAAAGTTTGTGGAATTAGAAATTAGACTTCCTAACCTTTAATTCAGTAATGTTTTTCAGTTATACCACACATACTTCCTCTTATAAAATTCTCCTTTATATTTCTGGTGGTGGGATGATGGAGAGAAAGAAATAATAGAATGAGTAATCTTTTAGGCTATTATTAACTAGCACTTATTCAGATGCAGGACTTGAGATTAATAAATATTTGGCTGAAAGCAAAATCAATGTCTCTGAAAGGAGTGGTGAAGGAGTACCAGTAGTTAAGAGAAAGATCAAAAGGGGAAAAAGTATATGTGATGCCAAGGAGAAGTTGATTATTTCATAATTCTACATGGGTATTATCCTGTTGATGAGTATATTAATCTCTTCTGAAAACCATAAATTGAGGTCATTAGTATCTTGGACTGGCCAGACATATTTGGAAACATGACTTAAAACATTAGAAACAAAATAGATGAAGCTGAAGAGGAGCACTTCTGATCCTGCATTTTGATCCTAAATATGATGCATTCATCTTCATTAATAATAATTCCTAAAGTACTTTAGAGTTTAGAGAGTGTTTTCTCCATAAAAACCCTTATTAAATAGATGGTAAAGATGTCATATTTTCCAATCTGAAAATCACAGCTATTAAATGACTTAGCCATAATTACAAAACAACTAAATGCTGGAGTACACGCAAACATAAGAAAACCTCATTTGAGGTCTGGGAAACTAGTACTTGACTAATTCATAGCCAGTATACTAGTCTTAATTGTGGACAAGCTATTCTTCAAGAACAAAGGAAAACAAACATCTTTACTCCCCTCATGACTTTCTCACCTTCTGCTCTAGTTTTATTATTTGTATTTAGGAATGGATAAAACTGTTTACCCTGAGTGACTTTTTAGTCTAGTGATGTTAGAGATCAATTTATTTTAATTCAGTTTGATTTCTACTGCACTCCAACAAATCTGTGATCTTGTCAATTGGATTATTTCCTTCAGGGATGTGGATCATCATCCCCCAACCTCCCTAGTCTGCCTATATTATGTAACTCTTGTCCATACTTTCATATATACATATATATATATATATATATATATATATATATATATATATATGCTCCATCCATGGTCTGATTAAAATATCATAGCTATTCCTAGATTTCTTGACATTGGGTGATACAAAGGGCTCTCCCTTAATTATTGCTCATTCTAGATTCTCATTGTTTCTTGTCTAATAGTATTTATTATGCTGCTTCTTTTGCATGCTTCTTCATGGAATTTCCCAAAGGCAATTCAACCTGCTCTCTTCTTCCTATTCATTTCTGAGACTATCATTTTCTTTAAGGAAGATTAAATAGGAGGAAATTGAAGAGAAGGACTTAAGAAGAAGGTAGCTGGCAAGACAATGTAAGAAAGAAAAAGTGGAAAAATCAGTAAGTAAAGAAAATTCAGAGCCTAGAATAGTGACTAGGCAAATTCGTAGAATAACCATGAATGGAGAAAGGAATTGAGAGTGTGAATGCAGAGTTGTTGAACTTGTGAAAAGAAGGGTGATCACCTTTCCATTCATTTCTTTATGAAGAAGTGAAAGAAAGCTCCTCCTGAAAAGAGGAACTGTATTACCTGATACAAAAGCAGCTAATTGCTTTTCAAGAAATTCTAGAATATAGAACAGAAGCTATGAGGTGAGAGATGGTTAAAATGAAGAATACTAATTGATCTCCCAAAAATTATTTAGAAGAAATGAAAAATCAAGAAAGTAGCCATTTGTAAAATCCAACGAGGTTTAGAAGAAGTAACAAATAGTAGTTATAGTCGAATTCCTGCTCAGGAATCCTAAGGCAGTGATTTGTAAACCTAATGATGAGAGAGGAAGAGAAAAGGAGAGATAAAGAGAAAGAAAGAAAGACACAGACAGACAGACAAATAGAGACAGAGACAGAGATTGTCTGGCACATATATTTAAAATGTAATAGATAACCTCCCAAACTCAGCAAAATGAATGTCTATTATCTTCCCTTATGATAATTCATGGGGATACAAACAACATCACCAAAAAAGGGCCTCAAGAATATTACCAAAGTTGATGGGTCCATGGGTAAATAACAAACAAAAAACGGAATACCACAGTGGCATAGATGCTATTTTCCTTTTTTGTTACTCATTGAAAGCAAAAGATATGGAAAATATTTTTAAAAAAATATTTTTGACGAGTTAGAAGGCATTAAGAATGGAATAGGGATTTCTGAACCATATTTTAAAAAATGATATCTAATTCTTGAACAGGAATAGAGTGGATCTATCAAAGACTGGTGTGACTATATTTCTGAATGTCTTATAAACCAATTGGTTTTCAGGCACTATGCTATGTGATGGAGAGAGAAACCATCCTTTCCCCTCAAGAAATTTACATTCTATCATGAGAAACTACATGAAAACACATATGAACATAGTATAATTATATACTTATATTACCTTCCCCCCCTTTTACAATAAATATAAAGTAAATTTGGAGATAGGGCATAAGGATCTGGGGGGGGAGAAAGGAGGGAGAAGGGAAAAGTCTTTTGAAAGAAATGACATTTGAGCTGAACTTTAAATTTTAGTAAAAAGTTCAAAAGGTTAAAAAAAAGTTTAAAAGGATCATGAACACTGTCTAAGTATATCTACAAAAATAGGAAAAAATGTAGATACAATAAAGGAAGAATAGGAGTTGTAATATCCAAAAATTTAGAAAAACAAAAATCTAAAAAAGAAGCCAGTTGTAAAGTCTATGCCTTCAAATGTCTACACTCAAAAACTCAAAGTTTAAGTAATAAGGAAAATTAGATAAATGTCCTAAGAACTCTAAATAGAATACATATTTCTTGAGGACAAGAGCTATTTTTTTAACCCCACAACTAAACACAATGCCTGGAACATAATCTATATTTAATAACTGTATTTTGATTGACTGAAAGAAGAAAAATTACTCTTTATAGGTATCACTGAAACTAGGTAGAATGAATCCTATGGCTGGAATGTGATCTTGTCAATTGGATTATTTCCTTCAGGGATGTGCATCATAATCCCCCAACTTCCCTAGTCTGCCTATATTATGTAACTCTTGTCCATACTTTCATATATATATATATATATATATATATATATATATATATATATATATATCCTCCATCCATGGAGGAGGAGATTAAAATATAATACATTTTTTAAAAAATAGGCTAAGTGGAAGTGGATTAAAATTATAATTATATAATTGGAAAACTTATTAATATTGGATGATTCAGGATCCAGAAGAGGGAATCATGATAGAAAGTATTTGGATGAAGATCAGTAAAGAAAGAGGAAATAGATGAGGAGTTGATTGATTAATTGCACTTGATCAATAATAAAAAGATTGATAGTTTGACACAGAAGAATGATGTAGTAGTGACTGGAAACTCTAATTATTCAGACAGTTTTTGGAATTGTCTTTGCACCAAAAAGTAAATAGGCATCTTGTCTTTTTTTAATGAAAATTTTCCCCTTCAAAATGCAGAAGAATGGCATTGGATCTGTTTCTCATTAACAGGGAGGAACTGGTTGTTAAGAGTACAGATTATGGGAACATAGTGGAAGGGAGTACCAACTAAGAATTCACAATAGAAAAAGAAACTAAATAAAAATTTTCCACTTTGACTTGATTCTCTTTCAAAGTTTACTGGTAGTTTCTTGACTATTAAATCTGAAGACTTATTTTAGTTCTCATCATCTTTGTCTTTTTCCATCACCCATATCCTATCCTTTAATAGGGGTGCCCCCCAGGACTACATCCTTAATCTTCTATATTCTCTATATTCTCTCTCTTAGTGAACTCATCTGCTCCCATGAGTATCTTCTATATGTAGATGAGTATCTACATAATCTATATATCCACTCAAATCTATATATCCAGCCTTAATCTCACTCCAAAAGTCTAGTCCTTCATCATCAACTGCTTTCTGGATGTCTCCTGGAGATAACATAGGCTTTTTTTTGGGGGGGGGGTTTGCAAGACAATGGGGTTAAGTGATTTGCCCAAGGTCACACAGCTAATTATTGTCTTAGGTTGGATTTGAACTCAGGTCCTCCTGACTTTAGAGCCAGTGCTCTATCCACTGTGTCATCCAGCTACTCCTATTTTAAAAAAGAATTTTTAAGTTGTTAATGAGGACATTTAGATGCTCAGAAGAAAGATATTTTGAGGGCTTTGCATTTTTTTTCTTTAGGGATTCATTTTTCAAAGATGTAAATCCCTCTCTAAATTTGTTCCCAAATTTTTTTCCAGTTTCAATGAAAAATTTTATTTATTTTGAATTTTACAAATTTACCCTTTTTCTTGCTTCCATCCTCCCCCCCCCTACAGAAAGTCAGTCTGTTAGTCTTTACATTGTTTCCATGGTATGCATTGATCTAAGTTGAATCACATAGGCTTTTAAAACTCAATATTTCTCAAGGAAAACTCACTATTTTCCTGATTAGATCTGCCTCTCTTCCAAGATAACTAATTTTTTTTTAGAGGACCATGAAGAAAGAGCACTTCATTTGTAATTTCAGAGAGCTGATTTTGAATTTTGCCTCTGCAATTACTTCTTTTGTGACCTTGAGTGAATCATATTGAAGTAGAGAAAGTATTGGATAGAGAAATGCTTTATAATTAATCTTTTTCCTCTGTACTGTCATTTATTTTACGTTTAACATTGTTCAAGGCAATATAGGGCCTTATCCTCATCATATTATCCAAATTATTGAGATGAGGTCAATGAACTTTTAGAAAAGTACATTGCTCCTTCCTCATAAGGATAAGCCCCTATCAATAAAACAATGGATTCCTGCTTTAGACTAAAAGGATTGTCTTTGAGCTACTCCATCTCTGGCCATTCCACCTACTCTTAAAGTTCCCTATATTTCCCTATGTATCCCTTTAAAAGCTCACCCTATATTCAGTTGAATGTTTGTCTTTCTGTGAAACTAGTCTACTCTTTGTGGAGTATGATCTCCCAGGTAACTTCTCATGCTCCTCTGCCATTTTTATTGCTCATCCTCTCCTGGCAGCCTTTGTTGCTGATGTTATTACTGTTAATCCCCTTAGGGAATCATGATATTCAACTGCCTTTATCTTTCTTTCCCTTAGCTTCTGCTAACTACAGCAATATTTAAATAAACCTTTTTGTCCTTAAATGCATGTGGGTCAGAGCAGGTACTTTCATCCATTCTTCAAATAGGAACCCCAAAAGTACCATGAAAACATTTTCCAAAAATATTTATAAGCCTCATTTTAAAATTTCTTCAATTGGTTGCAGCTTCTTCAATATCATCTCTTAGGACACTGATTCATTTAGAGTTCTTTCCACCCTGGTTTTATACCTTTCCAGGTTTATTATACTTTACTCCCCTTCTTGAACTCTGTGGTTTATAGAAACTGATCTTGTTTCCTTTCCTCACAAACACTCTATATACCCCGTTTTCATGCCTTTGGGATTGACGGTTGACCCCATGACCCCATGCCTGGAAGGCACTCCCTCTTGCTGCTATGTTTTAGAGTTTCTGATCCGTGAATTATCACTTTCTACATGAGATCTTTTCTGATCCCCTTAATTATTTCAGTCTTTTTCTGCCAACTTCATATGTCAAGATTACCTTGTAAGTATTTTTCATGTATAGACCTAAAAAGTTTCGTACAGGTATAGTCTGGAGTAGGTGCATTCTGAGATCCTTTCCAAGTCTGAAATTCTATTATTTAGGAACAATCACCAAATTAATACTATCATTTCTATTGTAAAAGACATGCCAATCAACTAATCTTTAAGTCCACTCCCTAGAACAAAATTCTCTTCCTTTGCTATCATTATCCTATATATATGTTTGTTCCCCCCAGTAGAATATAAACTCTGTAGGGATTGACTAATTCTTGTTTGTATCCTTACCACAGAACAATGCTTAGCACATAATAATGATAGGGATTGAACATGTGATTTCATTGGTATAGAAAACTCCAAGGTGTAGGAAACTCCTTTAATCAATATAGGTTGGTATTTTTTCTGCTGTTGATAGTCTTAGAGTCTTAAAGTACTGAGAAATAATTTGACTTCATAACCCAACAAACACATTGCTTGTCATATTTTGATGAGAAAAAAATATTTCAGCTCTCTGAACTTGCTCAAGTCACATTTATTAGAAAGTGTATTAGCCAAGAGGAAATGCTTCATTACTTGTTGCTTACAAAATATTCTGAATCTCTCTTTTGACATGAAACAGAGTTCCACCTCCAATCTCATTCTACTTCAAGAACAATGCAAAACTCCAGATTAAGCTCACTTGCTCATTGTTTGGGCCTTTATTGGTTCAAATAGCAATTATTTCTCTTTTGGCCAGAAACCCTGTAGATCTCCCTTCTCAGATTGATTTTTTTTTGCTATTAAGAAGAGGCTATTCTTAGCCTCAATCCTTATCTAGGGGCAGTTGGGTGATAGAATAGGCAGAGTACTGGCCTTGAAGGCAGGAGGACACTTACTAGCTTACTGACCTTGGATGAGTCACTTATTTCCTGGCATGCAGGACCATCTCTAGTTGTCCTGATTCATATCTGGCCACTGGATCCAGATGAGAAAGTGAGAAAATGAGACTGTTTACTTAGTAGCACCTCTTCACTCAACTCCAATTCATATACTTGTCATGGTATCACTTCCTTGATGTCATGGTCTTCTTCAAAATGAAGGACAAACATCATCACCTTACCTGCCTAAATCACTGAAAAACCCTGAGGATCTGGCACCAATTTAAGCAAAATTGGCTGTTTTGGGACTCTGTCCCATCTCTCCCTTACCCAACCTTAATTACTGAATGGATTTTGTCTATTCAAACTATGATCTAGCAAAGACATTAGTTTTAAAAGGCCATGATCTTCCATTGCATCTGAGACCATCTCCAATTGTCCTGATTCATATGTGAGCACTGGACCCAGATGGTTCAAGGAGAGAGAGAGTGAAGCTGGTGATTTTGCATAGCACCCTGTCACTTAAATCCAATTCCATTGCATGTCATGGTATCACCTCTATGGCATGTCATGATCCTCTTCAAGATCAAAGGACAGGGGGCAGCTAGGTGGTGCAGTGGATATAGCACCTGTCCTGGAGTCAGGAGGACCTGAATTCAAATTTGACCTCAGACCCTTAATAATTACCTGACTATGTGACCTTGGGCAAGTCACTTAACTCCATTGCCTTACAAAAAACAAAACAAAACAAAAAAGATCAAAGGACAAAAAAGCCATTAAGTCAGGAATGCCTCTAAGAGCAGGTAAATTAAAGTTGTTTTATTTTATTTTTATGTAACTAATTGTTTTTTTATCCATGTCTATTTGGTTTTAATTTTTTTTATTGCAAAACAACCTCAGTACTTAATATTATCCCAGTAAAATATATGATGAACTTTCCTGGATTATTTTTAGTTACATTATTTCTTATGAGAAAAATTCATTCATTACTTGTTGGTTTCATCTCTCATCAAGAGTTCAGGAATAAATTAAAAATGAGGACTGAGATACCACTGTAGTTGATTTCCTTTGTAGTGTCTTGTGTTTTACTTTTTCCAGTTAAAAACATTATCCTGAGAAGTTCCTAGGATGCACCAGATGACTAAAGGGTCCATTACATACAAAAAAAAATGAGATTAAACACCTCTGCCTAAATCTTTTGACACTTCACAAATCTAGTCCAGTGCTTGGGAATACCATCCCTCATTCTCAATATAGAGTCAACCCATTTTTTTATGTTAATACATTTACTGATTAACTCATTTTATAACAGTTCTTGTATGAAAGTTGTTCTGAAGAACATAAATTCCTTCAGGGAAGGAGCTCTTTATTTTTTGGCTTTGTATTTTCAGTATTCACCATAGTTTCTTTTGCACAATTTGTTCTCAGTAAAACATTTGTTTGATGGAATTATTGAATGTAAATATTGGCAATACAAGAATATTACTTATTGCTTAACATGTGTCTTTTCATTGACCTTTGAGTCACTCACATTTTTGATTCTTCAGAGACTGATGTATTTCATGATTCACAGTCACATAGTGTCATTTAGAAAAAAATATTAATGTTAAATAGGAGCAAGTTGGATTATTCAAAATGTGAGTCTCCAGATGTCATCTTTGTCTTCTCCACTTCCTTTCAAAACGTACTTTATCCAGCATGAGTTTTATGTACTTAAGGACCAAGTCAATGTCCTTCCCATACAATACCTGAACAGATAGCATTCATCAATTTATTCTTATTTTTTTTTCTGTTTAGATTTTTGTGGAGCTCTTTGTGAGGGTTCTAATAGATTCTGGGTTTTAATACTATTATCACAATAACATTCATTTCCAAGTACCTAGTATGCACTTAATAAATATTTGGTGATTTGAGAAATTGAATCCATGATCAGTAGCAGATGAAGACATCTTCCTTCTTCCATTTGGACTCTGCATGGAAGTGCTCCCATGGAAGTGCTAAATGTGTTTTAGTGAGGCTAATTGTCCTTCCTCTATACCTTCCATTATGCTGGTAGTTTGAATTTTATTGAGCAGAGTTATTTCTGTGGTTTCATCTATCAGAAAATTTTATGTGATAGTGATGGTGATGATAATGCTTCTTCTTCATTCTTGAAGAAGACCAGATATCAGAGAGATGATATCATGAATGGATTGAATTTGAGTGAGGTGTTGTGCTAAGTCACCAGTCTCACTTTCCCAGTGGTCAATATGAATCAGGATGACTGGAAATAGTCCCATATGAGAGGCAATGAGGGTTAAGTGACTTTCCCAACATCATATAACCTGTAAGTGTCAAATGTCTGAGACTGAATTTGAGCTCAGGTCCTGCTGACTCTAAGGATGGTTCTCAATTCACTGTGTCTAGCTACCCCACATACAAGACTCCATGCTTAAATAGAGGCCTTAAGACTGTGCTTTTCTCTACTAATGCAAACACCTATGCATAATCAAGAAACCAGATATAATAAGGCAATTTGTATTCTCTGAATCTTTCAGTCCATTATGTAACTGTAAAGATACAATTTACTGTATGTAGAAAGTCATTTGTGAAAGATAATTGTACTAATCACTTAAGCAAAAAAAAATTGTTTTTTTCTATGAAGGAATTTTTTTGACTCATATTCTACTCATTCAAGAAAATGTAAAATGAAGCAAGCACATAGACAATGTGCTAAATATCTGATTGTTCTGTATATAACTTTATTAAATGTTTTAAATCTTCATATGCATTAATGACAAGTGTCCACAAAACTTTATTTCTTATTGCTGACATTGTTTGAAGCGTTAGTATTTGATTTTTTAAAAAATATATCTTAATGAGAACAAGTTGCAGATTAAAGTATTGTTTTCCAAAGGACAACCTAGCTAAAATTATAGAAATTCACCATCTGACTTGCTATAGGGTGATGATATCTTTTTAACCATAACAATTACCACGAGCTACTAAAATGTTGAGAGG
Organism: Macrotis lagotis; assembly: GCF_037893015.1. NCBI lineage: Eukaryota > Metazoa > Chordata > Mammalia > Peramelemorphia > Peramelidae > Macrotis > Macrotis lagotis. Next base: position 528,747,933 of record NC_133658.1, read on the forward strand.
TCACAATCAATATCAGGGGAGGGAGTTATGGACACAAAAAAATCATAGGTGTTTGAACTGAATAACTGTTTTTTGAGTATATAATATTTTCTTTGGCCACAAACCATTTATATAAACATTTTTCAAATTCTAAACAAGTTTTCTTCAGATAGCAAGGACAATGATTCAGTTGAATATCTTACTCTTAAATAATTAAGGAGCAAAGTAGGTCAATGCCATGGATTAAATGATGAAGTAGATTAATATTTAATTCAATACAAGTCTAATCTTTTAGGTCAATTCTATACATTTAAATGAAGTAGAAGACTAGCACCAAAAGCATCTTAATAACTTTAGATCTTTGAGAATCATCTCCAAAATCTCAACACACATGCAGCTTAAAGGTTCATGTAGGTCACTTATACTTCAAGACACAAAATAAATTGTATAGATTTTAAAACTCTAATTACAATAGAGTTCTTCAACAATATGTCCTTGGTATAGGGTAATTATACAGGCACTTTCATCATTGTGTATTATAGAAGACTTGGACCTAGTTAAAATAGCTTTCATTTGCACTTCGTTTAAAGATCTGTAGTTACTTTTCTATCATCTAACTATGTGACTATTTAACCATGTAAAGATAGTTGAGTCTTCTCCTTCTTGTGGAAAGGAGAGCTTGGACTATGTCAAATCATTCTGGGTACTTTCAACAGTGAGGTGACACATTGGATATTATTGAACCTGTGATTAAGAAGGAGAGTTGAATCTTTCTTCAGATACTTACTAGCCATGTAATACTGGGTAAGTCAACTTAATATCTGTCTACCTCATCCTAAAATGAAGAAATTAAAGCAATTTACAGTTATATTTAAAACTGTTCTAAATCATTATTGATTATAGGGAAATGAAAATTAATATAATTCTGTCATACCACCTCATACCTATCAGACTTACCAGTATGACTAAAAAGGAAAATAATCAATGTTGGCCTGGATGTGGGAAAACTGGGACATTAATGCACTGTTGGTAGAGTTATAAACTGATCCAACCTTTCTGGAAAGCAATTTGTAATTATGTCCAAAGGGCATTAAAACTGTGCATTTCCTTTGATCTAGCAATACCACTACTATGTCTATATCCCAAGAAGATCATGGAAAAGGCTAAAAAATCCACATGTACAAAAATATTTATATAAGTTCTTTTCATAGTATCAAAGAACTGCAAACTGAGGGGATGCCATCAATTGAGGAATGGTCGAACAAACTATGGTTTATGAATGTGATGGAACACTAGTGTTCTATAAGAAATCATGAGAAACAGGACTTCAGAATAGCCTGGAACTGATGCTAAGTGAAATGAACAGAACCAGAAGAGCATAATACACACAAAAACATTGGGTGATGATCAGCTATGATGGACTTGTTCATTTCAACAGTATAATAATCAATGATAATTCTAAAAGATTTGTGATGAAAAAAACCATCCATTTCCAGACAGGGAACTATGGAGTTTAAATGCAGACCAAAGTTTACTATCTTTAATTTTTTAAAATTGTCATTATTTTCTCTCTAAAGTTTTTTCATTCTATTTGGATTTCATTCCTCTTCATAATATGATTAATATGGGTCTGTGTCTAGCATAATTATACATGTAGAACCCATATTAGATTGGGACGGGGAGGGAGAAAAATGTAAATGTAAATGTAAAACTCAAAACTTGTAAAAAATTAATTAGTGAAACCGATTATTTCATGTTATTGAAAAACAAATAAAAATATTAAAATGAATCTGTTTGCCTCAGTTTCATTCCTATAAAATGGGGATAATAATGATTCTAAGGGTTGTTGTGAGGATAAAATGAGACATTTACCTGAAAACCTTAAAATACTATGAAAATGTCAATGTTTTTGTTTTTGTTGTTATAATTCCCTATAAGTTTTATGAATTATAACATTTATGTCATTAATGCATAATATGAAGATGTGAAATATTGGTTTTCTATTTATTTGATCAAGCAGAATACAGAGTGTTCAGATATCTAACACACTGTCTAGATGTTTGCTACATTTTACAATTTCTTGAATGAGTAGAATATAACTTAGACCAGAATAAATCTTTCAAAGAAAAAAATGCAAGTCTTCTTACTTAAATTATTAGTATAGTTACCTCTGAGAAATGATTCTATGCTAAGTTGTATCTGTATAGTCTCACCATTGCATGAATGTGCAGATGCCTGGGAGGTGTGGGTAGAGGTGTTATCCAAAGAGAAAATGTGTCAACTGAAGCAGTCCAGAACATAGTACTCAAGTCCTGGGATACCAGGATTGAGTAAGAGATCAGTATTTAAGAGCTGTCAACAAGGAATAATGCTTAGGAATATAGCTCCATTAAGGATGACAATGGATTTTAATTTGTGTAAAATTTTACTTCAGTGACATAAAGCTAATGTTTTGTGGCAGTGAGTGAAATACACAGCCCAGTATGGTTCTATACAAGACAGAGTGAGAAAAACCTTGTATTTTGGGGACACTTTCTTATCTAATTTCTTTGTCCTGTTAAAGTATTTGCTTGATTTAAGAGAATGCTCAGTGCGAGTCATATTTTAGCACAATCAGAAAGGCAGAGTAGGAAGGTGGTAGTTCTTGCTAATATCTCCAATAACGAAAACAGCCTTTTCTCTGTTATCTACTTCAGGATTACCTTCAACCAGTTGATAAAGTAAAGATGGTCCAGGTTTCTTGACCAATATCCCCAAAATGGCTACCAAAGTATATAACTGCTGTCAGGTTTTCTGACTCAGAGACAGAGACTTACATGCATTCTGTTGTTATTCAGCTGTTCAGTAGTGTCTAACTTTTTCTGGCCCCAGGAACTATAGCATGCCAGACCCTTCTATATTCCATTATATCTCCAGCAATAATTTTAATAGTTTATTTCTTCTGATAAAGGCCTCAGTTCTCACTTTTATAGGGAATCAAGGCAAATTTATAAAATAAAGTCTATTCCTCAATGGATAGTTGGTCAAAAGACATAGAGAGTTTTCAGAAGACATCAAAGTTATATGTATGTGTTAAAATACTCTAAGTTACTATTGATTATAGAAAAAGCAAATTAAAACAATTCTGAGGTAACACCTTTCAGAAATGATAAATACTAGAAAAGATTAGGAAAAAATAGGTACCCTAATAAACTGTTGGTGAAAAATATGAAATGGTCTAAAAGAGAACATTTTGGAATTATGCCCACCATGCATATTCTTTGACCTAGGAATACCATTACTAGTTCTGTATCCCAAAAAGATCAAAAAAGAACCAAAAGGGTCTACATATGCAAAAATAACTTATAGTAGCTCTTTTTTGTGGTGGCAAAGAATTAAAGAATTAGAAATTGAATTTCAATTGAGAAATGACTGAAAAAGTTATGACATGATTATGGCAGAGTATTATTGTGCTATAAAAAATGACAAGGGGCAGTGGTTTTGGAAAAACATGACAAAACATAAAATGATACAAATTGAAGTACAAGTATTGAGAGACATGATACACAGTAACAGCAATATTGTAATACTGATCAACTGGGAAAGTCTTGGCTACTCTGATCAGTACAGTAGTCAGAGTCAATTCCAAATGATTCATGACTTATTTATTCATTCATTCATTCATTCATTCATTTATTTATTTATTTAGATTTTTCAAGGCAATGGGGTTGAGTGGCTTGTCCAAGGCCACAGGGCTAGGTAATTCTTAAGTGTCTGAGGTAGAATTTTAACCCAGGTACTCCTGACTCCAAGGCTGGTGCTCTATCCACTGCACCACCTAGCCACACCCTTGATTCATGATTTAAAAAAGACTATTATCAACTTCCAGAGAAAATTGATGAACTTTGAGTGCAATTGAAATATATTGTTACTTTTTTAGTTTTTGCAATGCAGCTAATAGAAAAATTATTTGCATGATTTCACATGTGTAACTGTTATTTTGCTTGCTTTTTCAAACAGTTGGGAAATAATTTGGAGCTCAAAATTTAATAAGAAAGGAATGTTAAATAATAAAATTTTAGAAATTAAAAATAACATGTCTTCTTGGATTATTGTAAAGATAAAATGAGACTATATTTGTAAAAGTACTTTACAAACCTTAAATCACTATCATCTATCAATCTATTCATCTAAAATCATCATTATTATCTGATTATTTTACAAAAAGGGATGTGAGGTGTAGAGAAATAGAGATAATTTGCCTAATATAAGACTGGATATGAACTCAGGTCCACAGTGACTCACACTTAGAATTTCCCACTCTAGTTTCACTGTTAATTCCTTTACAACATAAAACCTTTTGCTTTTTTGGAGCGAATTAGGAACAAATTAAAATGTAATTTCTTTCAATACCACCAATAAAGTGCTATTCACAAATATTTGGATTTAGTCAATCAGTTATTCTAGAAATATTGCTAGGTCTTTCATGAGCCTAAGAGAAAAAATATGTAAGGAATATAGATAAGAAAAGAAAAGCAAAATTATTCCAGGCTGAAAGTGTGAGGCTTCCTGGAGAAGGTCAGTCATAAGAAGGCCTACAAAGACTCACTTGAGCACAACTTTTGATGAATAAAATAAGGTCATGGGATACATAGAGCTATATGGACTACTATAGTCACAGAACAGGAAGATGGAGACTAATCAAAAATCAGTAAACAAAACAAAGAACAAACAAAAATGAAGACATCAGACAACTTGTCAGTCCAAATGGAAGTGCTATAAATGGTGATACATTAAATAGTGATTCTGGTTTCCTATTGTTCCCCAGAGAACATATTTTCTCCTTGTGAAAACAGAATTCTAATTCAGAGTTCATCTTATGTTTGGCTCCATGATTCCTAAATGCCTACAATGTGCCAAAGATGAATTGGAAGCACAATTACAAAAATGAGACATTTCTTGTCCTCCAGGGGCTTATATTCTTCTGGGAAGATGCAACATGTTCACAAAAATATAAGTAAACAAATGAAGAATATTAAAAAAATAGATATAGTGATGGGCAGGGCAAGAAGTCACTAACAACTGAGGAAATCAAATAAAACTTCCTGAAGTAGGTGGTATTTGAGCTCAACTTTGAAGTGTTTCTAAGAGGTAGAAATGAAGGAGAGCATCACAGGCATGGAGTGAAGAGTAAACAGCTGATAATCAAATTAGCATGGGATTCAAAAGGCATGCATAGGATTATGTGAAATTAATATGAAATTGAATTTGGAGCCAAATTTTTAAGACTTAAAAAGGCTATAAGTTTAAAATCCTCTGGGACAGTTAGGTACCGCAGTGGATAGCACACCAGCCCTAGAATCTGATGGACCTGAATTCAAATCCAGTCTCAGAAACAACAATTATTTAGCTGTGTGATCTTGAGCAAGTCATTTAACTTGCAAAAATTATCTTGAAACAACAACAACAACAACAACAACAAAAGATTAATATCCCCCCCCACCTCAATAGCATACAAATGGTATTGGATGCATCCCTTTCCTCAGATATTCTTCCCATTTGAGGTTTTCATGATTGTTCTCTCTTATTTTTAACTTTCTGTGTATTTTTGCTCATTATCCATTGCTGGATCATCAAAATATTCCATTCTCTAATTGTGCTTGTATCCCAAGATTCTCTTCACTTCTTTCTCAATGGTCTTTCTCTTGATTGTATAAAAAACTCCTCCTGGATTCAATGATCATTTCTACACAGAGAACATCTAATCCTCTGGAACACGAGTCTTTCTTCTGAGTTCTACACCTGCATTACTTGCAGCTGTTTGGATATTTTGAATTATATTTTTCTATAGGCATCTGGAAGACAATTTAAAAATAGAATTCATTTTTTCAACAACAGAAACCCACTCCTTTTTCTAACTTCCCTATTTCTATCAAGGATGCTAGTAGTTTCAGCTCATTTTTTTGTTTTTGTTTTTTGCAAGCCAATGGGGTTAAGTGATTTGGCCAAGGTCACACAGCTAAGTAATTTTTAAATGTATGAGGATTTGAACTCAGGTCCTTCTGACTCCAGGGCTGGTGCTCTAGCCACTGCACCACCTAGCTGTCCCTAGTAGTTTCACTATTTAACAAAAACTGCTAGAAAGACTGGAAAATAATAGGACAGAAAAAAATGCATAGTCAATATTTCATACTCTATACTAAGATCAAGTCAAAATAATATATAAAAGGTGATACCAGTTAGGAGAACAAGGAATGGTTTATCTGTTAGTTCTATGGAAAGGGGAGGAGCATATGACCAAAGAAAAGATATAAAACATTATGAAATGCAAGATAAATAATTTTAACTAAATCAAATTAAAAAGTTTTTTGCACAAATAAAACCAATGCAACCAAGATTAAAAAGAACGAAATAAGTTGGGAAGCAATTTTTACAATTAGTATTGCTGATAAAGGATTTATTTCTAAAATAAGTTAGAGAACTGAAGCAAATTTATAGGAATGCAAATCATTCTTCAATTGCTAAATGGTCAAAGAATATGAACAGGAAATTCTCAGATGAAGAAATTGAAGCTATCTATAGTTATAATGAAAAAAATGTTCTAAACCATTATTGATTTGAGAAGTACAAATTAAAACAGTTCTAAGGTACATACCACACCTATCAGATTGCCCAATATGACAGAAAATAAAAGTGATCAATGTTGGAGGGGATGTGGGAAAACTAGACAGCATTGTATTTTTGGTGGAGTTGTGAACCGATCCAACTTTTCTAGAGAGCAATTTGGATCTATGCCCAAAGAGCTATAAAACCATGTATAACTTTTGATCCAGCAATGCCACTACTAGATCTGTATCCCAAAGAGATAAGACAGGTTAAAAGGCCCACATGTACAAAAATATTTATAGCACCTCTTTTTGTAGTGGAAAAGAAAGGGAAATTGAGGGTATGCTCATCAATTGAGGAATGAAAGAACAAATGCAGTATATGTATGTGATGGTGTACTATTGTTCTCTAAGAAATCGTGAAGGGTGAGACTTCAAAAAAGCCTGGAAAGATTTTCATGAACTGGTACTAAGTGAAATGAGTAGAACCAGAAGAACATTATATATATTAATAGCACCAACTATGATGGATTTGCTCTTCTCAGCAGTATAATAATCAAAGACAATTCTAAAGGACTTGTGAAGGAAAATACCATCCACATCCAGAGAAGGAATTTTGGAGTCTGAATGCAGAACAAAGTTCACTATTTTGAATTTTTAAAATTTGATTTATGTTTTATGGTGTTTTCTCCTCTCATGATTTTTTCTTTTTGTTCTGATTCTTCTTCCATAGTATGATTAATATGGAGATATGTTTAGCATAGTTACACACATATAAGTTATATTAGATTGCTCCCTATTGATGGAGGGGGGAGGGAAAGAAAGGAAAGAGAAAAATGTGAAATGCAAAACCTTACAAAAAATGATTGTTAAAAGTTATCTTTGCATGTAGTTGGAAAAACAAAAAAAAATCTTATTTTAAAAGGATGCTAACAATTTTCTTGGCAATCATTCTCATTCTCTCCAACTACTTGCCAAGTTTGCTTGCTTGATTTTCCACAGCATATCTCATAACCATATATCTTTCTATTCATATAATTATTATGTCAGTTTAGGGAACTTTTTTAAGACTACCATAATAGCCTGCTAACTAGCTTCTCTGCCTCCAATTTCTTCCTTCTCTAATCCATCTTCTACTCAGTCATGTGTTGAGATCATATGGAAAATTGAGGCATTCATTTCTGAGCACTTCAATAAAATGGTCCTCTTGGCTTCTCAGCCAACCAAAAGGCCAAAAGTAAGGACTTATTAGCCTTTATATAGTTTTGGAAAGTGCAAGAGAACAAATAAGAGGAAGTATCACAAATAGAAAATAATATGATCAGTTACAAAGTCTACAGTATTGTAGTTAATGGGAAACAATACGATTAAATGGAAGTTTCAAATATCTGATTGAATATCCAAGTACTGTAGCATGGAACTCAGAAGAGAAACTAGGGTTCCAGAGTACTAGACATTCATTGGTAGTATCCACCTGCATAGCTAGTTAGTGTACTAGCAATAACAGACCAGACTTTTTTGAACTATAGTGAGTGTTGCACAAATAGCAGACTTCCTGGAACCCAACTACTTCTTGTAAGAACTGCTTATCAAAATGACAATGCTGCTTAATTCTTTGTGGGTATGTAAGGCTTATCAGTAAGATAACAGGTCTCCCTTAATTATGCATGGCACAATTAAGTAAGATGTATAGAGATAATCTTTGAGTTAAGGTGATTTATGGAAGAACTTAGCTGAGAGCAGAAAGTTGAACTTCAGAACTTAACTCAGTCAAAGAAACATGACTTAGGCAGTTATAGAAGAGAATCAATTACTGAATGGGCTAAATCAATATTTGATTTTCTCACATCAAAGTGATATTCATAATGAAAAGTTAAATCTCTGGTCACCCACTGTTCAGTAAACCCCAGTAAACCCAGAAACACACTTTCTATTATCTCTAGTATCAAATGTTTTGCATTTAGAGCTGTTTGGAATACTCAACTGCATACTTTTTGGATTTATTATTCAATATTTTCTTTTATGCTCTGTGGTCTTTCTAGACCAGTGATAAAGAAATTGGGGCCACTATAGAAAACATAAAGACCCCTGCAGGCTACATATTGATTTAGGAAACCACGCATGTTTATGTATTTCTTTTTAAATATTGATACATCAACACATTAAAATCAGATTAAAAATCACATTTTTATCAGGTTCTGGCCATACTCAAGAGTGTTATGAGCCACAGGTGGCCCATGGACCTCATCTTTGAAAACTGTGCTCTAATACCTCTTGTTATTTCTGATATGTGACATTCCACCTCCTTTCTTTTGCATAGGATGCATCCTTCTTTTCAGCTTTGCCTCTTAGAATGAATGGTTTCCTTCAAAATTTAGCTCAATCACCTTTCCATATTCCCTCATCTGGTAGTATTTTTCCCTAAAAGTACCATTTTTTATTTACTTTTGTGTACAAATTTCCTCCCCACAATAGTAATCAAGCTTCTTGAAGGCAAGGATTCTTTGATTTTTGTCTTTGTATTCTCAAGGCCTAGTCCTTGTTATGTAGTGTTTAATGGATATCAATTGCTTGAATGGTAACTTTTATCTCAGTGAAAACACACTGAAGCTTTTTGAGTAGGAAAATGATCAGAAGTATTTTTAGAATACCAATTTAGCAGTTGTTTGGAGTAGTTTGCTTAAAGGAGAAAAATCAACTGGAAGGTTATTGCAATAATCCTGATGGGAGTATTGTTATTGTTGTTTGTCCTTCAGCCTCTAAGAGCCATCTAGTTGGTACAATGGATGGTGCATCAGCCCTAGATCAGGAAGACCTGAGATTAAATCTGTTCTCAGACACTTGACATTTTCTAGCTGTATGACTTGGGCAAGTCACATAACTTTAATTGCTTTTCATCCAGGGCAATCTTCTGTCATTCTGATTCATATCTGGCCACTGAACCCAGATGGTCAGGGAGGTGAACCATGGATTTAAGTAAGGGAAGACTGCATGAAGTCTCCAGCCTCACTTTCTCTTCAGGAGCTATACTTTCTCCTCAGGAGTTACTAAATCCAGTGGCCAGATGTGGATCAGGACAACTGGAGATGGTCCTGGATACAGTGGGACACCTTGACCTTTTAAAATTGAGCCCTTTAACAGGTCTCAGTTTCATTGAACAACATCATTTCAGTGATTTCTCTAGTATGGAAAAAAATGAAGTAAAAAAAATGACTTTTTCTACCTATTCAAAAAGAAATCAATCTGGAAAGGGAAGACTTAGAGCTTCTAGTCAAAACAAAAAAAAAAAAACAAAAAAACACAGTGATCAAACCTGACTTGGCTAATCTATTAGAGAGGCAGAGTGATTCCTGCCTTGTAAACCTCCAAGCTATCTGTCCAGGCTTCAGGGATCAAAATTTACATTCCTTTGGGTAGAGCATTGGTAGATAAGGTCAGAAATAAAGAAGAAGGAAGGGAGGGAGGGACAGAAGGAGGGAGGGAAAGAAGGAGCTGTGTTACTCAACTGGCAAGCAGTGGGACAACTCGGATTATTCACAGAGGTTGTTGCTTGTCCTTCATTCTAGAAGAGGACCATGACATTAGGGATGTGATGATAGGACATACAATAATTGAATTTAAGCAAGGGCTGTGGTGTCACTAGCCTCACTTTCTCCTATGGAGCTATCTGGGTCCAGTAGTCATATATGGATCAGGATGACTGGAGATGAGGGCTTGAACTAGTCTGTGAGTAAAAAAATAAATAGAAGAAGGCTGTGAGATGTGAAGAAGGCAAGAACTGACAGAACCTGGCAATAGATTGGGGGGGAAGGGGGAGTGGAGGTGGGAGAATGGTGAGTGAGAGTGTGTTAAAAATTCTTTAATATACAACAGTGGTTATCTTAAGAATGATGGCGTCCTCTAAAAAAAAGGAAAGTAAGAGAGAATGGTAGGCTTACAGAAAAAACTATGTTTTTATGTTTGTGCTTGAAGCATATATGGGATATTGGAATGGTGTTGTTCTGTAGGTAGTTGAAAGTGAGGGACTGAAGTTTGAGAGATCTCATGACTGGATTTATAGATTCAAATACTATTTGCATATAGATGATAGTTGCATCTTTTAGTAAGAAAAAAACATCAAGAAAGAATAGAAGATGATCAGGATAGAGTACAAGGGACAGGACAAAGATGATGACCTTTTTATCAGGAAGAATGAGATTATGAAGGTCTTTGAAAGGTGGTTTGATCTATTGAATGCTCTCTCTCCCTCCAACTCTCAAAATCCCTAGTGTCATAGAAAACCCACGGAGAAGAGAATTTCTAGAAGGGTGATATAAATGACAAATAATGCATAGGTTAAAAAAAAGAATGGAAACTGTGAAAAAGTTTAGTCTTTATTAAAAAAGAGATCATTAGATTTTTGGAAGCAACAGCTTCTGTGAAATAATGATGGAAGAGATGGGTGGGGGATTGAAAATGAACAGGATGATGGTGTCTGAGTACAGATTGAAGCATACTTTTTTCTTTATTTTTCTTGAGGTTTCCTTGGGGGAGGGAGTTATATATACTTTTACAACATGACTATTATTATATTTTTCAAGACTAAACTTTTTGTGGGGTTTGTTTTTGCAAGGCAGTAAGGCTATGTGATTTGCCCAAGGTCCACCGTCAGGTAAATTTTTTAAATTAATTAATTAATTAATTAATTGTTATTTTTGTACGAATGATGGGTTTTTTTAATACATTACTAAAATATTCTTGTTTAAGAGTAAATATAATAACCCCTCCCCCCAAAATATAGACCCTCATGAGAAATAAAGTAAAGGAAAGAGAAAAAAATGTGTTTCAGTCTGTGTTCTGATAGCATCAGTTCTGTCTTGGGTAGATCACATTCTTTATAAGTCCATCATAAAAGTTACTTCCATATTTTTCCACTGTTGCTGTTGCTGATTGTAATTTCCTCCATCCATTCCTCCCCACTACCATATAACATTTTCTCTCTCTTTTCACTCTGTCCCTCTTCTAAAATGTGATGTAGGGTAGCTGAGTGGTGCAGGGGACTGATCACCAGCCCTGGGGCCAACAGGCCCTGAGCCCAGATACTACCCCTAAGGCCCAGCAACAACCTGACCCCATGGTCCTGGACAAGACACCCAATCCCAGTCCCCTGAAAGAAGTAAAAAAGAAAATGTGTTATATCTGACCACTCTCCCCCACAATCCAACCTCTCCTCCATCACTCACATCCTCCCCCTTCCCTTTGTCCCCCTTCTCTCCTTTTTATTCTGGATGTCTATACCCCATTGAGTGTATATGCTGTTTCCCTTCCTAGCCACTTTTGATGAGAGCAAAGGTTCCCTCATTCCCCCTCACCTTCCCCCCTTCCATATCATTGCAATAGCTCATTGTAATAAAAAAAATCTTATTATATGAAATATCTTAGGCTATTCCACCTCTCTATTCTCTTACTCCCATTACATTTCCCTTTTAGCCAGTGACACCATTTTTATAATATATTAAATCTTCAAATTCAGCTCTCTCCTGTGCTTCATCTATAAAAGCTCCTTCTACCCGCTCTATTAAATGTGAAGGTTCATATGAGGATTATCAGTATCATTTTTGCATGCAGGAGTATATGCAGTTCATCATCATTAAGTCCCTCATATTTTACCCCTCTCCTCCATACTCTCTATGCTTCACGTGAGTCCTGTATTTGAAGGTCAAACATTCTGTTCAACTCTGGTTGTTTCAACAGGAGCAATTGAAATTCCCCTGGTTCATTGAAAGTCCATCTTTTCCCCTGGAAGAAGATATTCAGTTTTGCTGGGTAGTTGATTCTTGGTTGCATTCCAAGCTCTTTTGCCTTCTAGAATATTATATTCCAAGGCCTACGAGCCCTTAATGTAGCTGCTGCTAATTCCTGTGTGAGACTGACTGCAGCTCCACAATATTTGAATTGTGTCCTTCTGGTTGCTTGTAATATTTTCTCTTTGACTTGGGAGTTCTGGAACTTGGTTATAATATTCCTAGGGGTTGGTTTTTATTTTTGGATCTCTTTCTCGGGGAAATCAGTGGATTCTCTCCATTTCTATTTTGACCTCTGCTTCTATGATATCTGATCAATTTTCCTGTAAAAATTATTTAAAAATGAGGTCAAGGTTCTTTTTCTGATCATCACTTTCAGGTATCCCAATACTTTTTAAATTATCTTTCCTGAATCTGTTTTCCAGATCAGTTGTTTTTTCATTGAGATGTTTCATACATTTTCTTCTAATTTTTCATTCTTTTGGTGTTGAAGTACTGTGTCTTAACTTCTTATAAAATTATCAGCTTCCTTTAGCTCCATTCTGAAGGATTTGCTTTCCTCAGAGAACTTTCTTATCTCTTTTTCCATCTGGTCAATTCTGCTTTTTAAAGCATTCTTCTCCTCAATAACTTTTTGAACTGTCTTATCCATTTGACCTAGGCTGGTTTTTAACATGTTATTTTCGTCAACATTTTGTTTGGATCTCCTTGACTAAGCTGCTGACTTCTTTTTCATATTTTTCCTGCATCTCTCTCATTTCTTTTCCCAAATTTTCTTCTAACTCCCTTAATTGATTTTTTTCAAAAACTTTTTTTGAGCTCTGTCATAGCCTGAACCAAACTTTCATTTTTCTTGGAGTCTTTAGATGCAGGAGCTTGTACTTCCTCATCTTAAGATTGAGTATTTTGATCCTTCTTGGGATCATAGACAATGTATTTCTCAATGGTGTTCCTCTTTTTTCTCTGTTTACTCATTTCTCCAGCCTGTGCCTGGTTTTGGGATGCTTCCTGAGCTTTTGAGTATTATTGGGATACTCCCCCACCCCCACAAGGGTCTCAGTGTGTGTGAAGTTCTGACTTCCCTCCTGGTCTGTGAATGACCATAAGTGCAACCCTTTGCCACCAGGTTGAAGGGGGGGCTGTTGTTCCCCGGGGAGGGGGGGACTAGACTGTTATCAGGATCTGAATGTGGTCAGAGCCCCGGAGTCCTGTTCCAGGTACAGAGGACAGAACTCTGGAGTCTCTCTGCACTCCTCTTCCTTTGGTGGACTGAGCACTCAAGGCTCAGTTGCCTGGGGGCTCCTGCTCACTGGTGCTACCTGCTTCCATTTCCTGGATCTGTGCTGCCCTGCAGCTACTGCTGCTGATCTGACAGCACTTACTGCTGCAACTGCCCTGAGGGCCTGAGCTTCATATGCTTGCTCTGGTAGGGGTCCTCTCCTGATTCTCCAGTTTGTGCCCAGTGCTCCTGGGGAGTAGGTCAGGAAATTGCCCTCTGCTGCCTTGAGCCGGGGCTCCCAGGTGCCTTGGAGTTGCCTCCAGGAGGCTGAAGTTTCTTCACTCTGTGTGTGTGGGGGGTGCCCCTCTAACCCTGTGGAGCTGAGTCTTTCTTCAATTTTCCAGGTTACCTTGGTCTGGAGAATTGCCTCAAGAGGATCTTTCTGTGGGTTATGTCTCTCGAAAATTTAGTTAGAGTCATAATTTTAAGATTTTTGAAATACTATGTAAAAAACACCTAGGAGAGGCTCTTCTCCTGTTGCCATCTTGGCTCCACCCCCCATTTAGGTAGTTATTAGGTGTCCAAGTTCACATTTGAACTCAAGTCCTCCTGACTTCAGTCCAGGGCCGTGCTCTATCCACTGAGCCACCTAGCTGCCCCATGACTACGCATGTTTAACCAATATCGAACAATTTTCTTTTTCAATGATGGGGATTGGTGTGAGAGGAAAGGAAAGAATTTGGACCTCAGGGTTTTAAAAGTGAAAGTTAAAACTTGTTTTTGCATGTAACCAGGGAAAAATAAAATAAAAGAAAGAGATATGAACAAGGAGTGAGAAAATGGAGGCAACGAAAGTAAGCCAGTTTTCTAGGAGTTTGGATATAAGGAGGAGATAATGGACTGAAGGAATAATTGAAGGAATAGTTGTGTCAAAAGAAAGGAGCTTTTTTGGTCTGTTTTTTAAGATATTGGAATGAATGTTTATAATCAATAGGGAAAGAATCACTGATGCTGGTTCTGGAGTTAAGCTGGTGTGTGTGTGTGTGGGGGGGGGTGTACTTGTCTGGGTTTCTTAATCAGGAACAAATTGACACAACTTTATGATCCAGGTGTGTAAAAGTAAAAACTGTATTAAAAGTTACTGCAAGGGCAGCTAGGTGGCAAAGTGATAGAGCACCAGCTCTGGAGTCAGGAGGATCTGAGTTCAAAACTAGGCTCAAAAATTATTTCCTGTTTGATCTTAAGCAAATCATTTAACCCCATTGCCTTGCAAAAAGTCACTCCCCCCCCCCAAAAAAAAAGAAACTACAAATGAGAAAGCAATAGAGTTGTACAGTAAAACTTTCCATGGAAAGTCAGAGAGTTCCCCAAGAAATAGCAAGGTCCCAAAAAGAGAGAAAAGCTTAAAAAGGGGGGGAAGACAGCAGCAAGACCAAGCTTGAAGTTATGCAGCTGAGAGTAGCAACCTGGCAGAGAGAAAGAGCAAAGTTTTTTAAAGAGAACCTAGCATGTTTTCTGTGGTGGAAAGAGTTGGGTGGGGGGAAAAGTAAGGACTGTGGTAGGGAGATGTGATTGGTGCTGGAAGAAGAGTAAGGGAGGGGTTGAAGGGGAGGGATTGAGGCTACTCTTCAATTATCTCAGAGGCTATACATCTCAGTAAGGGTTGAGATATTAGATAACAATGGAAAAAATATCAGAAGGCTACAGAATATACCAGGTGAGCACAAATAATATTTCTCCTTCAGGAAATGAAGGGAAGCAGAGAAGGCAGGAAGAAGACTGGAAGAAGGCAGGAAGAAGGCAGGGAGGTGGGGAGGCAAGGAGGGAGGGAGGAAACAACCATAGAAAGTAAAGAGATGATAACAGTTTTAATGCAGCCAGACACCTGAGTGAATTAGAAAACAATATAATTGTCCAAAAACAAAGATATTCATATACCTTTAAAACATAATGAAATAGTTCAGGAGAAAACCAGATTGAATGTGTCAAGGCCAGAGTGACACACTCAGAAAAACTGGGTTCCTAATTTGATATGTAGAACAATAGTATGGACCTAGAATAGAGGAATAGAGGACTAAATTTTTTTTTGACTTTTATTCTTCAAGAAGACCATGACATTAAAGAGGTGATGTCATGACAAGCACATGAATTGGTTGGATGTGAATGACAAATGACAGGATACTGTGCTAACTGACCTCACTTTCTTATGTGTGGTGTGTGTGTGTGTGTGTGTGTGTGTGTGTGTGTGTGTGTGTGTGTGGTGACTGGGAAGAAAGGTATCAATTAGAATGAACCAGCCTTTAATCCAAAGGTGGTGAACCTTTTTTTCTGCCAAGAGCCATTTGGAAATTTGTAATATCACTCCCAGGCCAAATGTGAGTCCTGCCAGCGGTTGCCTTGACTGGGCCAGACCAAATGATTTTACAGACTTTATAATACTGGAGGGATGGACCTTCCCCACCTCTGCTCTAATCTGTGAATGGTCAGCATCAAACAGAACAGGTCAGAGACAGGAGAGTCAGGAATCAAATAGAAGTTTAATTTCAGTGAGGGAAACAGCTTGCAAGCAAAGAGGTGGATTAGATACATATGCTAATTTCCCAACCCCAGTGGTTGAGACCAGCATTAGTGTGGATAAATCTTGATGTAGCTCTGACAATTAAGGATAACAGCAACAATAGGACAAGTTTGATTCATAGCAGGGCTTTATGACCGGAACATGTCAGAGTTTCTCTGGTGCTTGTCTAAACTCAAAGAACACCTGGTACTAGTCAAAGCACTACGAAATTATATGATTTTGCCAGAGGATGAGATCATCCAGAGGTGATCACAAAGGATTGTTGTGGGACCAAGCCTAGGGCACAGCTTGCTTGCTGAGACTTAGCTCTGGAAAACAGAGTATCTCCTAATATCTTGACAAAAGGGAGACCAGGAAAGAGGTTATGCCTTATGATTGAACATGTGGAAATTTACCAAAAAAGCCATTATGGTACAAAGGAAGAGTCTTGTAATTGGAATCTGAAAATATAGTCAAATCCTAAATCTAATGTATGCTATGTGTGGAACTTTAGGCATGTTACTCTCTGATCTCTTTTCCTCTGTAAAATGAGGAAATTGGACTAGAATACCTCTGTGGACTTTTTAAGTTTTATGATTATAAACATAAAGGACACACTCTACTAGCTATTTTGACACTAAAAATTCTCAAACTATAGACTATAAAGTGGTTTGTATTTTCTTTCTCCTCATCCATGCCCCTTTTTTGGAGCATGAAGTTTTTTTTCTTCTTTTTAATCTGCTAGTTACAGAAAGAGTATGTTTATCATTCTTTTCTTTAAATATTTACTTTGTATTTAAAAAATAGTGTTAAGTACCAACAGTTTGTTTCTGAGAGTTCAGTTGGAAGGAAATAATTGATAGAGAGCATCTCTAGAGAAGTCTGAAGTATTTTGCCAGAACACTGTTTTTGACTGGGGACCTGGAGCTAAAAATTAAAATGAATTGGAAGATTCTTTTGTCATAACTTCATACAGTAGAGAAATTAAAGTTTTTGTTGGAAAAGTTGTCCAGGCAATTAGTTAGTAGGAAGGGGGTGGTGGTGACATGGATAAGTAAACAACCTTGCCTCCCCATCCCAGTACTGATACAAAAGAAAGAGGAAGAGAAAAGGAAGGAAGGATGGAAGTTAGGAAGGATGGATGGATGGAATCCAAGTAAAGGTCACATGCTTAATCTGCTTGGAATATGACTGGACTTTAATTTTTTGAAATTCTTCAAACTTTTTAAGACATGTATAGTAGTAAATTTGAAATTTAATCTTAATTTAATTAGAGTCTTGAGCTCTTTGGGGAGATAGACTCGAGTTGGTTTAGGAGTTTTATATTAAGAAGAGAGAGAGAAAAAGGAAAAAGTTCTTCTCCCTAAAATATAACCCATATATTTCATTTATAGTCATGAATTGTCTGCCCATAATTCAACCCCAAATGGGAGTTCCTATAATAAACTGTTTTGTTGACTTATTCAGGAAACTGGTTGAGGCATGTTCCAATTTGGTGAGATTTATGTCCTATATTGCCAGGTGACCTTAGTATCTTGTTCTCTTTCTCTGGTTGACATGAATTAAGAGTTATTACATAGGAAATTGGTAACTTTCTGAAGCTTGTTTTTTCATCTTTTAAGATGAGCATGTTAAAGAAAAAATCCTGTCTTAATGTTTAGTTATGTTAATACCTAAAAAAGTTATTTGAGATTATATAGTTAACCTAAAGAGAATGCCATAGTATCTCATAACCATCCCTGACAGATAACTATAAATTTATTCTCCTCTTTCCCCCACACAGATATTGACAGAATGCTTCAATACTTGAATGCCCTATAAAATACAAATACCTGGGGCTTCTCATTGGTAAATAAGCCAATATTTGGTGGGGACTGCCAAATAAGTCTGTACTACATCTGAAGATTTCTGCTTCTGCAGGGTTCAGTGATTTGAGGAGAATTTTGCAATTTCCATATTTCCCCCATATATGACACACCCCTTTTTCAAAAATTTTGAGATCTAATAACTGGGAGGATCTTATACAGTGGTTGTAGAATTTTTTTTACTTGAATTTTCTGCTTTTTCAGGCTTGTTGTTTTTGCACTCATTCTTACCAGTGTATTAGGTTATGTTTTGCCACATACTGCCCAAAAATGACTCAGAAAAGATTTTTGTACAATGATGAATTCAAGTTCAAAGTGATCCAGTTTGCAAAAGTGAATGGAATCTGTGCTGCTGAATATAAGTTTAGTCCTCTTTCAACTGAGAAAACAATCCAAGACTGATTATGGGAAGAAGAAACCCTACTGAAAAGTCATGGCAGAAGAAGGCCATGAGAGGCAAGTCAGCCAAATGGTCTGATTTACAGAGGGAATTGAAGACCTGGATTGAAGGGTCATTAGTATTCCTGTGTCCACAAAGATGGTTCAGCATGAGGCAAGAAGAATTGCTCATGAAAAAGAAGTTAATGACTTCAAAGGAGGACACAGCTGGCACTTCAGTTTAATGAAACAGAATTGACTAAGCATGTGTCCATGTACCAGACTCACCCAGGAAGTGCTAGTAGTCAACCACAGATCATAGCACAGGTAGGAGAGCAGTCAGAACCTCTTCCAAGACAGTGATTTGTCATCAAACACAGATGAGGACAAACTTATGGATGGGAGTTTTGACAGTGATGAGTTGTATGAATTTTATGATGAATTAAACTTGAATTCAGCAACTTTATGTAATACCTTTTTTTAATAATTTCAGGCCCTCAAATTAAGGTGTGTCTTATACAAAGGAGCATTTTATACATGGGGAAATATGGTATTTGCTAGACCTCACTGAGAGTTGTGTTATTATTACTTTTTCTCATTTATATATTATTATATGTAAGAGAAGCTAGGTACAGTTCAAATCCATCCTCAGATGCTTACTACTTGTGTGACCCCTAGCAAGTCAATTAACCTTGTTTGCCTCAGTTCATTTGTAAAATCATCTGTAGAAAGAAATAGGCAAACCACTCTGGTATCTTTGTCAAGAAAACACCAAATGGGGTCACAGAGTTGGACGTTAATGAAATGACTCAACAATACCACCATATTAAAATATACATGTGATTATATTAGGGAAATTGCTTGGTATGAGCATTATTCATAGTTAATAGGTGGAAAAAGTTTAATGAGTTAATTTGAATTTATTCGTATAAGTTCAAATTAGTCATTTAGGAAGGATAAGTTTATGAATTCATTCTCTCAGACACCTGACAAATGAAGAAAAAGTCCTTTGCAGGACCATTAAACAAAAGGGCAATGAAAATGACTAGAAGCAACACCTTCCCAATATAGAAGATAATTAGAGTCTTTCACATCATAATCAATGTCATAAACAATTAAATATGTATGACTATGCTGGGAGCTATTTCCATTTCTTTTGGACCTTAGATACAATGAGTCGCTATTTAATTGAATATCTTCTGTTTCAAGGGGGAAAAATTAAGTATTATTCTCTGTGTAATCAATCACACAATTTGGAGTACACAAATCTCAATTCTGCCACTTACTACTTGTGTGAACTTAGGGAAATCATTTAACATCCCTGAATCTCAATTTTCTCATCTGTAAAATGAGAGGTTTGGTCTAGATTGCTCTAAAATTCCTTTCAATTATAATCCTGTGATATTATGACATTAGGTTACATTATTAGTCTTTGACTAAATACTAATTATGTTTGGACAACTAAACCAAGAATTATGCATATTTTAATCTATATAATAATGAAAGAAACACTTAAGTCAACAAGCAGTTATTTTTAAGCACTAGCTAGGTGACAAGTGCTTAGAATATAAAGTCAGCAGTGCCCTTGGGCAATTTGTGGTCTAGTAAGATGATAAAACACACAAGCACAGATAACTGAAATAGACATCAGGGGTTCTTAACTTTTCTGTGTGTGTCATGGACCCTTTTGGCAGAATGATGAAACTGTGGACCTCTTTTTCAAAATAACTGTTTAAATGCATATTTACCAATTGGAAAACTACCCAGTTTTTGTCAGAAGTAGGATTTGAACCCAGGTCTTTCTGATTTGTAATCCAGCTGTTTATTTTCTTCATCATGATATTTCTTTTTTTAATTACTTTTTTTCTAACTACACCCAAAAATAGTTTTCAACAATCATTTTTGTAAGGTTTTGACTTTCATATTTTTCTCCCTCCCTCCCTTCTCTCTCCCTCCTCTTGACAGAGAGGTCATCTAATCTAATATATATTATGCACATTATAACTGTATTAAAAATTTCCATATTAACCATGATGTGGAAGAAAAATCAGAGCAAAAAGAAAAAGAAAAAAATGAGGTATAAAAACATAAAACATAAAGAAAATTTTTAATAATTGAAAATAGTAAGCATTGGTCTCCATTCAGATTCTGTTGTTGTCTGGAAGTGGATGGTATTTTCCATCACAAGTTCTTTAAAGTTTTCTTACTGAGAAGAGCAAGTCCTTCATAGTTGTTCATCACACAATGTTGCTGTTAATGTGTACAATGTTCTTCTGGTTCCGCTCATTTTCACTCAGCATCCATTCATGCACATCTTTACAGTTTTTTGGAAGTCTGGGCACTCACTGTTATGTTTCTTCTTGACCATTTTCAACAAACAGCAGGTAAATTCCATTAAAGATGCTAATTTCTGGACTACCATTTGACTACAAAATAGAATGTAGCCTATTTTTTTCTTATGGTTTTTAGTTCAAGGTTTATAATCATAAAATTGGAAGGGACATGAAAGATTAAGTTGTCCAATGCCCACACTTTACAGGCAAGGAAATGGAGGGCAAGAAAAATTAGAGTGGAAATATGGAAGAAATAGGACGAGAGTCAATAACTTCTGCCTCTCCTGCCTTCATCACAAAGTCACATCTTGACATTCATGAGTCTCACAGTTAGACTAAAACACACATAACCTAAAAAATTGAAGCCATTTAAATGTTTGGCAATAAAAATGGTTTTAGGTATATCCCAAAACTCTTAATATACATAAATCATTAATGGTAACATGTTTGACAGCTCCTTAAAATGAATTAACTAAATTTTGAAAATGAATGCAAAATTATCTGAAACTTTTTATACCTAAATTTTCTTTTCTACCAGTTTTGATTTGATTGAATCTGGTAATTTAATCCATATTGGAAACTTCTGGCATGATAACTTATTCTACGGATACATGTTGGTATCTGTCTGTAATTTTCAGTGTTGGAGAGTTGTTTGGTCACTGAGAGATCAACTGATCTGTCTTCTGGACTCCAAGTCAAGAAGGTATCTTTTTAGATATTTCACAAGAAAAATGATTTAGATTTTCTTTTCTTTTCTTTTCTCTAATATTTAGGTCAGAAATAAACTCAAGGAAATATTAAACAATGAATTATTTTACTATTCTAAGATAGTACATTGAGGTATGGAGAACAAACTAAAAAATAAATTTGACCTCTGTTTTCAAGAGGCAAGGGATGCACATTTATTTTTATTTTATTCTACCACAATCCGTTTTACTTAATTCAGGTTATATCAACATCAGATTCTGCAATGATTTTGACAGTATTGATGACTCAGGTCACAACAGTAGCTTAATTCTCTGAAACAACTAATTTGTCTTTTCTTTTATACTGATAATGTATATGATCTGAGTAAATTTCACCAGTTGTAGAGTCTTGAGACCATGAAGTGATAGGAAGGGTCCTGAATTTCAAATAAAATGCTATGAATTAAAACCTGACTTCAAAACTTACTAGCTTATCAACAATGGACAAATTTAAATTCTTTTGGTCTCATCTTCCTCGTGTGCCAAATGAAATTAATAATTGTGCTACCAACTTTCTATACTGTGGCATAGAGGAGAAAGTATCAGCCTTGTAGTTAGGGAAGTCTTAGAATCATCTCTTGTTTAAGACCTCTGCTAGCTGGGTGATTATCAGTTGCCTAATACTCAAGCTTCCCAAAAATGTTACATCTTTGTAAAAAAAAAAAAAAAAAAGGACTACTTCATCCATAATACAACCACTCTATTTGTACAAAGAAGATAGCTGGACAATCAATCTAAGCCCTGTTATCTAAGGTCATGTAATTTTTAGATGCATTGCTATTATTTTTAACTCCATTCATGATAAAAGCCTGGAGTGTTTGTTCTCTACATATTTAAATGTCTTTCCTTTCAGTCTACTAATAATGTGATGATTTGGACGTGAAGGTATCTGAAAGGAATAAAATGGATATTACCAGTAGCACAGCTCTGCAATAAATAAGAGTCATTGGAATTCATAAATATATTGTAACATGATGGATGGGATTCCTTGAGTTCAAGTTAAGGTTAAGTCTGCTAGATGTCAATAAAAAAAGTTTTAAAAGTTTTGTCAGTCACCTCTGTACTAAACACCTTGTTACTTGGATAATAGTAACTCATCAAAATATGTATGTGCATACACATACATATAAATGCATATATGCATATTCATATTTACATAATATTTAAAGTTAAGTGGCTTTCAAATGTATCATGAGATATATAGGAATATCCCAATTAAATTCCTTAATTAGGTTCCCTGAAAAACCACTTCAAAGCAGTCAATATTACAGGAGGCAGTTTCATAGCAAGAACTAGTGGTCCATGAGCCAAGAAGAACTCTTTTCAAATTCTGCCTACATGTCTCTGGACAAGTAATTTTACTTAGAATCTAAAGACCAAAACTTGCAGAGCCACTGCTGATCGAAAAGGCATTTTGTCCCCCACCTCCCATTCCCACCTAATCTTATAGTTAAGTTACATTGTTTGTTGTTATTTTCAGTCTGATACAGTGACCTCATTTTGGGTTTTCTAAGCAAAGATACTGAAGTGGTTTGTCATTTCCTTCTCCAGCTTATTTTTATGGATGAAGAAACTAAAGCAAGTAGGGGTAAGGGATTTGTTCCAGTATACATAACTATCAAGTTCTGGAGGCCAGATTTGAACTCAGGAAATGAGTTTTTCTTCCTTCAGCCCAGGCACACTATCCATTGCTTGGCCCTTAACATTAGTTGAGAGTAATACTATTTTACCTTTGTCTATAATGAACATGTTACAGCAGAAACCTCTGTTGCTGCCTGCTTATTTTTACAATATTGAAATATCCAGATGAAAAGTAGAGGGGGTATAGTCATTTTACCAATGTTTTGTCTATAAAACAACAAATATCAGACAAATTCAATTACATGATGATTTGGGGAAGTAAAAGTCAGAAAAACTGTGGTGAACATGAGATTCTAGAAGTTCAATAAAGGTGGATTGATTGCCAGTTGAAAGAATCAGGCAGTGTTTCATAAGGATGTTATTTGAGCTACACTTTTTGGATGGGTTGGATTTCTATAGACAATGAGGCATAAGTATACACAAAGACATGTATGGTGGAAAGAACAGAATGTATTTGTGGGATGGTGACTAGCTTAATGTATAATTTAGTAGAGGGGAGTAGTGTGGTATAGTTAGAACCACCCCCCTCCCACATTTCCCAAATAGACTGGTTGCAAGTTGATGTCTTGAAGTTTTTCCAATGCAAGTATTTGATATTGCTACAGATAATTCAAAACTTACCAACACAATGTGTATAGGTTTATTATTTCCCCAAATATTTTCCATTGTGACCTCAGACACAAGGTCAATAATAACTCATAATGCCATGGATATTATACATACTTGATTACTTAAATAATTATTAATTATATGCATCTTTTATTTGAAACAAACCTGCGAAATTGCAAATAAAATAATAATTAATTTTGTAGAATTAGAAGCTTCAAGCTTAAAGAAATATTTTAGGGGCAATCTGCCTCTAAAAGCATTGCAATTAGTCAGACACAAAGTTCTGTTTACTTATATTATGAAGCTGATGCATTGTCTTCACTAATATTTTTTCATAGTTATTTGGACACATCTTTTTCCCAGAAGGAAGTGATTTGTAAGTTGCTAGAGAATAATGGTACTGTACCATAGCTTGAGAATAGGGACTCTACCCAGAACCTAACACACAGCTTTCCATATATTTTTACATATACATAATAGATACTTCTTAAATCATTGTGAAAATGATAAACAACAATTAAATTTCTATAGTTCAAAGAATTTGACCTGAAAAGTACTATTTGCAATGAAAAAAAGATATTTTTTATTAATAGGAACCACAATTTAAAACAATCATACATTTGTTTAATTCTAACATTCAACATGACACAAGATGAATCATAAACTTGTTAATTACTTCTTTATGAAAAGGAGGGATATCTATAGGAAGATATCCACTGATGGCCTCATTGGTTTAATTAACAATTTTGAACTGATCAGTCAATTCATCTTTATAATTGGTCAATTCTGTCCAACAATTGGTCATTTTAAAGTGTCTCTAAAGAGGTCGATTCAATCAAACAACTGGATTGACTTTTCCCCCCTTATTTGCTGATGACTGGTTGTTTCAATTAAGTAATTGTTTTAGCACTCCTTAGACACCATCTTAGACTATACCTGGGAGCCAAGAGTTGTAATTCAGTTCAATTTGAAGTTGATTAGCTTTTGAGTATCTCATCTGAAAGAAATGGCTAGTGACAATGTTTTCCTTCATGTGAATTCTTGAGTTTACAGAGCTATTTATTCATTTTGAGAGACTATATATATATATGCAGATATATGTATATAGTCATATACACATTTATATTAAAAGACATGAATATATGTACATAACTACACACAAACATATACATATAATATGTACCTGTGTATGATATATACATGTTATATTGTATGCATATACCATATATTTATATATCGATATCTAATAAATACATATTTAAAAATTTCTGAGTTTCTTAAATATAAGAAATTTGCTGTCTCATAACTTTTATCAGTCACTATTCCATTACATGAGAGACATGATATAATGTATAAAGGGCCTGTTATCAAGAAGACCTTTTAATCTCTGACAGATATTAGTTGTATGACCTTGGGAAAGTTACTTCTCCTTGACCCAGAAAACTGTCTTAAAGTATAAGTCACAAAGGAATTGCCTATTATCTACATCAGTAAAAGGACTTTACACACTTCAAATTTCTTATGCTGATGAAATAATGGTTAGGACAAAAAAATACCTACTATTTTACAATAATGCTTTTCTTAATTTTTATCTTGCAAAGTAAGGGAAGATCTGTTTACAGACTTTGTTTCCTATTCGCTCAAGAAACTGAATACTGAAATACACACACACACACACACATACACATATTCCACATATATTCATTTATATATTTATATATGTGTGTAATCGTATATTCAGTAATTCATAAAAATGCATGTACATGTAGACACATATATGAATGTTGCATGTATATATAAATATAGATATGAAGATATATCTCTGTCTCTTTTATATGTATGTATAAAAATTCAGATCATATTTCTGGTCATTATACCTCTGCAGGTTGGAAGAAATTTACTGTGCAAAGGTCAGTTTTACAATGTTTCCTCAGTTCCATTTCCACCTGTCCTTCAGTCCTGTATCCTTCAGTGAAAATTGCATTATTTTTAAGTTGAAGGTTGCTCTCGGGCAGGCAGGCAGGCAGGCTCTTCACCCACCCCTATTTGAAACAGATAATGGATTCCGCACAGGTTTCAGACTGGCCAAGGTCATTGTACATATAAGCTTCAAGGAATGAGTCAGTGTAAATATCCAAATTGCAGTTGTGGCCAAACTCAGGTGATGACAAGCATTGTTGATGAGGGCCCTTTTGTCTAGGCTTGACAGTGGCCTGATGACACCAAACAAATCAAATGAAGAGAAGTCACTGTCTGGCTGAGAAGGTTATATCTTCACTAGAAGTAGAACAGTGAAAGAGGCTTGCATCCAGACATGTCAATTCCTGGACCCCTGTGTTTATCTTAACAACAAGATATTATTAAGGTCTGATTTTGCTTGCTAAGCACAGGTTATATCCATTTGTTTAGAAAAATAAATGAAAAATTAAAACCAGATACATATTCACTAAGAAAGGAAGAATAACTAAGTGCAATGTTTTGTCCTTTTTTTCCCAGCTGAGTGACTCTTTACATCGACTAAGAGAATCTTGATAGGAAGAGTTAGTAACAAGATGGGATAGTTTGTCCTCTTTTGAAGGACAAATAGAGTATAAATCATTAAAAATAGTCAGATTGAAGGAGCAAATGAAAGTCCTTCAGAGTTGCCAGTGGAGGAAAGAAATTTCAAGAAAAAGCAAGTATCTAAAATATTAATTTAAAAAATCTGCTTCTTAGAATAAACAATTGTTGGCCAGTATATACAAGGTTCTTGGCATTGGACTAGAGTTTGAATCTAAGTGATAATACATGCAAGTAAAGGTCAATGGCATAAATCATGGAGGAGGTAGCATGTAAAAGACTTTATATTGCCATATGTTTTTATTTTCACCATAGATTACAAGAAAGAATTGGGTCCTGGAGAATTTTCATGGAGGTAAGATCCTAGAGCAACAGTCAAATGTAAGGAGCAACACGATGGTGGGACATAAGGATGGAATGCTCAATAAAACAAGAGGTATAGTTTATTTAGAGATTAAAGAGGGGGGAAGTGTCTTACAACAGTAGTGATAAAAGTTGTTAAAAGTTGTTCATCAACAAATAATCTGAAGTGAAAGAAATCCATCTGAATAATCCAAGTCATAGTAAAATGAAATGAGGTGGCATTATGGATATATGAGTAAATCAATTTATGTGAGATCAAGATGCAGATAGAAGCCACTAGAGAATTTACCAAGGATCAAGTTGTTTTGTTTTTTTTAATAGTAAAAAAAAATAAAAGAAAAAAGGAGAGTAATGGACTGTTAAAATCAGTGATAGGGGCCACTGTCACATTGGAGAACATTCAGGAAAGACATTCTACCTAGATAGCACAGTGGAATAGAACACTGGATTTGGAAACCCAGGCTGGACTATTTTCTATTTGTATTATCTTGGGCAAACTATGTAACCTTTCTGGACCTCATTTTTTTCCCCATCATAAACTAAGGGGATTGAATAAGAAGATTTCTAAGGTCCCTTTCAATTCCCAATCCTATAAGTTTGTCTCCTCTAATCATTCTGCAATACCTGGTGAATATATTCCTCAACTTTCTTCAGGATGCACTTACTACTTCCAGTATTTTAAATGTTTCTTAAAAATATAATTTGATGATTTGAGAGACTAGAAAAATAGTAAACTTGACAGAACACCCATGAAAAACAGGCTCAAGAAATAAATCTATATTAATTTATTTACTGAATAAAATATAGAAGACACTGAGCATCTTGTTATAAGTATCAGTAAAAGTCACACTGATTTTTCTAGAAATTTTTCTGTGTGCTGTTTGCCTATTAATCAGAGTGAACTTTTACAATGCAAAGTCAAATGAAAGGCTACAGTAAGGAAAAATTGTAATATTATTTTGAAACAGTGGTTTAAATATATTGATTTGATAAAGAAAAGTATATATGTTAACATTAACAATGTATATAAATAGTCTCATCGAACTACAGGTGTTAATTGGTTACATACAGGAATGAGAAATTAGGTCTGGAAAGCAGAAGGACAAAGGCTTTCTTTCCTGGTATGCAGTTTGGAGGTAGGATGAGAGAAGATGAAGTTGTGAACATTTTTCACATCAGAAATCATTCTAATAGTCTTAACTCTCCAAATAGGAATTCTCCTAGCCTGAGGGTGATACTAAACTATAGAAGTTTATCCTTTCTCTATAGCAGAACAAGAAAAGACCCTACCTATGTTAGGGCTACTCTCAGTGGATTCAGGTTAATTTTACTCAGTTCTTCACCTGAGTCTCCGCCCCCCCCCCCCATCTCCACCTCCCTAATCTGTTTTTGATTTTTTTTAACTTCACTTCTAACAATCCTATACAATCGGGCATTAAGAAGAGGGAAGAAATTAAATGGTCTTCAGCTATATTTGTGAATGTCTTTCTTTCCTCTATGATAAGAACTCTGCTCTGTAGGTCAGGGGTCTAAGCCCAAGAGGATGTGGTAGATCTGATAGGGTTGAGAAAGACTTGCTGGGTACTCTCACTATACCAACCAGGGTAGTAAAAGAATATAGCTGAAATAGATGAAAGACTAGACCCTAGGTACTTCTGAAAGTGGGATTGGTGTTTGTGTGCGACCCTTCACGTCTGTTCTAGAGCTTTTTTTAAAAAAAATTCTAATTATATATTCTCAGGTCTTTTTTACAGCTCTGTCAGCAAAACTGCAGAAAGTCATTAATTTCAGTCATTGAGACTTGCTTCCTTATCGCTGTTAAATCCAGGCATTCAACCGATTAGCTAAGATATATAAATATATATATATATATATAAATATATATATATAAATATATATATATATATATATATATATATATATATATATATATATATATATATGTATAGCAAGTGGGAAGGGAAGGAAAGAAAAATCCTGAAGAGGAATGATGGTCTTAATATTTTTGGTATGGGTGATGATTACTAATAATCACCCTGAAGATTGGATCTGTTTACCTTCTTTTATTGCAGTAGCAGTCTTCCTCTTTTCTTCTCTCACCTCCTTCTCCTTCACCCCCCCCCCAACCTCTAAAAAGGGTCAAACTCAATGCCAGGCAGAAAGCCGGGACTTGCAACAGTTTTCAAGCTCCCTTTAGCTGCGTGGTCCCTCTCCCTCTAGTTGTAGGGAAGTGTAGGGAGAAAAGAGGTAGGGGTATGTGCGTGTGCAGTGTAGGGTGGGGTGCGGGTGGGAAGATGTTGTGTGATGTGTGTATGTGTGTGTGTGTGTGTGTGTGTGTGTGTGTGTGTGTGTGTGTGTGTATGTATGTGTGTGTGTGTGTGTGTGCGCGCGCGTGCCCACGCTTCTGTTTCTCTCCATTTTTCTGCCCGTGAAGAAGGTCGGGCCCGCTTTGAACTGCCTGAGACCGCGTGGCTCTAAGCTCGGGACTAAGCTGGCCGCTCCCCCCTCCCGCCCTCCCGCCCGCCCCCTTTCCCAAATACACACCAGCGCCTGCGTGCACTCGCCCTATAAATAAGTAAAGGCAAGGGCAGCGGGCGAGCAGTGTGGGTGCTGTCGGACAGATCAGGCAGATAGAGTGGGGCGGGCAGAAGAGCCGCGCGCACTGCCCAGCTCTCCTCCACACCGCAGCATGGCTTGCTTGGACCGATGCCGGTGCTGCGCGGACCACAGGCGTCACGGCAGCATCCTCTACAGCATCTTAAAGAGCGAGGAGCAGAAGAGGGAGACCCAGGAGCAGCAGCAGACCCAGCAGCAGACCCAGCAGCCGCCGCCGCCGCCGCCGCCGCCGCCGGGGAGGGCGCAGAGGCCCGGCCAGGGCTGCTCCTGCGGCTCCCAGCGCAGGGTGGCCCTGAAGAGCCCGCAGGTGGCCTGCAAGGCAGCCTCGGCTGTGCTGGTGAAGACGCTGCGCTTTGTGAAGAACGTGCCCTGCTTTCAGGAGCTGCCCCTGGACGAACAACTGGTGCTGGTCCGGAGCTGCTGGGCTCCGCTGCTAGTGCTCGGGCTGGCCCAGGACCGAGTGCACTTCGAGACGGTGGAGACCTCGGAGCCCAGCATGCTTCAAAGGATACTGACCACCAGGCGGCGGGACCCCGACGACCCCGAGCCGCAGCTGTCTTCGTCGCCTCCCGCCCTTCCCGAACCTCTGGCCCTGACCGACCCCTTGCAGCCACCCTCTGCCGCCCAAGTCCAGGCTATCAAAGGTTTTCTGACCAAGTGCTGGAGCCTGGACATCAGCACCAAGGAGTACGCCTACCTCAAGGGGACTGTGCTCTTCAATCCGGGTAAGGGAGCCGGACCTTAGTCAAGAAGAGGGAGGGCACTGACTCTCTTTCCTCTCCCTTCTGCTCAGAGAAGTACCCTGGCTCCCAGGCACGGATTGATGGTAGTTTGGAGGAAGGAAAGTTGGATGGCTGGCTAAAGGTTTTTACTTGGGAAAAGAAAGTTAGGCAGAATTTTGCACCCGGGCTAAGTTTTAGTCAGGACCTGGAGAGGTTTTGTTTAGTTTTGTACTTTTTATTTTGCTCTACATCCTTAAAGGCTATTTTGGGGGTTTGGGGGGAGGGTGACAGAAGGATAAAGAGAGAAATTGCAACACATTTAATCAATTTGAGATTTTTTTGCTTATAGGCAAATTCTCAAAACTTCCTCATTCCAGTCCACTTCTGTTACTATTTCTGGGTCCTCTAAGAGTCGCCTGAATTTTGACTTTTTTAGTTTTCAGAGGACTGTAGAAGCCACTCCAAAACGTCTCTTGATCAAAAACGGAGAATAGAATCGGATAGTTATGAGGTTGTGTATACAGGTTGCTAATAGCCCATCTTGACTTTTCCTAGGGAGTCCGTAAAGAGGAGACAAAGTTCTCAGGTTGTTGGGTTTGGGGTTTCTTCTAACTTCTCACAAGTTGAGTGGGAAAAAGCTGGAGACTGGACAGCACAGTCCCTGCTTATTGGAGGAGAATATCTGCACAGTTCAGGCACTTCCACCAAATTGAACCACTGTTTTCTGAAAGAAGGTCAGGGAGGGAAACAAGAAGTTTCAAATGTCCTTAAGTTCTTCTTCACATTGATTCTTTTTGACAAAAGTTCTTTTTTTTTTATCCTTGACTTGCTGTAGTTTGTTTATAGCCCTTATCATCTGGTCCTCTGATCCTAGACAAGTCACTTAATTTCTTTGGGCCTCAGTTTTTTCATCCGTAAAGTGTGTGAGCTGTATTAAAGGTCACTCTAAATTCTTACTTATAAACTGTTCATTTGAAAAAGAAAAGATTTTAAGAGAAAAATTGAATTTTGAATAATATTTTTTCAATTCGAAAATCATTAGATAATAAGACATTGAAAAAGTAACACCATATTTTTGATTAGCAAGGATCTTTAGATTGAAAGAAGTCAGGCTGTTGACAAATAAATGGAATAGAAAGCATCACCCAACATTGTGATACTGTCATCAGAAACCATTATTTTTTAAAATGGCACATATGGGTAAATTTTTATAGCCTTCTAAAATTTTTATAGATGTATAATTTTTTTTAAAAAAATTGAATTGATTCAAACAATCTATAGAAGGTAAATTTTTCCTCTACTGGAGTAATATTCTTTACAGAAAACTTGAGAAACACTATTGTGCATAGAGTAGGAGTCAAAAAAACTTGGAGCCATTTTCTGACATGAACAAGCTAATGCAACCCTTGGCAAATTTCTTAATCCCTACTCTGAACTTTATTTTACTTGATTGTAAGTAGTAAATAATTTTGCTACCTTCCTTATAAGTTTGTTTTGAGGAAAGCATTTTGTGATGTAAGCTATAGTTAGTGAGATATTTCTTGAACTGGAGCAGTACCTCACTAAAACAACAAATAATTGAATATGAATAAGTGGACACAGAAAAATGTGCCTCCTATTCAAAAGTTAAATTAGGCAGTATATGGTTTTAATGTGAGCATACAAGATCAGTGAATATTATCTACAAAACTTTACAGTATACTTCATTGCCGGAACTCTCCTTTCTTAAAGTGAAATGTGTGTGCCTGTGTAATGTATATGTGTGTGTATATACATGTGTATGTGTGTGTGTGTATATTCATTAAGAAAACTAGTGCAAATAGAATGCTTAGACTGCTAATTAATTGAAATTGCAGAGATAGGTGAATGCATTCTGAGAGACTTAGCAAAGACTACTTGGTCAGTTTATGAACAAAGAAGTTTCACACCTTTTCTCTTTCAGACCTTCCAGGGCTGCACTGTGTTCAGTACATCCAGGGACTTCAGAGAGAAGCACAGCAAGCTTTAAATGAACACATCAGGATGCTTCACAGAGGGCACCAGGCTAGATTTGCCAAGCTGAATGTTGCTCTTTCCCTGCTGCGATCCATTAATGCTAATGTCATTGCCGAACTCTTCTTTAGACCCATCATTGGTACAGTAAATATGGATGATATGCTATTGGAGATGCTCTGTGCAAAGTTATAAAAGCATGCAGAATATAAAAATAAGCTTCAACCTAAAGGAAATGATGGAGCAGAATTAGTGTAAAATATTGTAAAATAAACTAACTTATTATTTTTAAATGCATAGTATTTTTGTATTCAATAATAAACTATTCTTCCAGTTCTATTTTATTAAAATCCTTGTTTGCAGAATATTTTAATTGTGGAAGAAAGCTTACTTCTAAACTAAACGTTTAGATGTTTTGTGATAAGACTCATAATTATACTTATAAGGTATTTCCCCAAAACAAAGGCATATAATACTTTGAATTAACTAGAATTGAAGTTTAGTACAAATTATAATTAAATTTTAAAGTATTAAAATAAGTTTAAAAAAATTCTTTATGGTTTGGCAAAATTTGAAAAATGTCATGAAAAATTAACTGCCTGAAAGGCCTAAGAAATATAATTATTGCCAATATCTAAAACTTGGTGATAGAGGGTTTCCAGTCTCTGCCTTGGGTTGGAATTGGAAGGGGAAAGGCTATGCTGTTGGTGATAATTTGGTTAGATTCAAGTTATTTTAGCACTGTAATGGTACCAGACAATGATAATTGAGTTTTTGGATATGATATTTTAGATAGATGGTCAGTAGTGGACAGAAGAAAGAGATAAAATGGAAAATATAGCTTCTGAGAGGAATAGAAGCTAGGAGAAATCTAGGAGAGAGATCCTGGGAAGAAGAAGGGTGGGATAGTGTTAGGAAATATTGAAATGGAAATATCTGTTGACTTTATCATTTGTTATCTCATTTGATTTTTGAAGCAGAGGGAAATCTTTCCACAAGTTACTGTAATTTTAATAGTTGTGTTAGTGCTATTTAATTCAAAACTGTACCAAAGTTATTCTTTGATTCTTTATCATGGTGTGAAGGTTAATTTAGGGATCTGCCATTAACAAGTTGGATTTCCAGAAGGTTTAGACTCTAGAACATAGGTTGGTGTTATACTACCTGAGGAACAACCTAAGTAAATGCTGAAAATCATCACTCAACATTCATTCAGTGGTGATGAAATTTCTGCTATGCATAAAAAACCATCAAATGACTTGATCCTCTGTGGTCCCTTAAGTTGCTAGGTATGGTTTTGGAAAATGGCAAGTGGTATGAAGAATTACATGTTTTTTAGTACATCTACAAAATTAAATAAAGTCTCTTACTTTGAAATCTTTGCCCAGAAACAGTGGGCACTAAATGATATGAACCCATATCTGACTTTACCTTTTATTTTTCCCTCTAGAAGATGCAAAGAAATCTCATTCAAGTAGCAGTTCATTTGTAGAATTTATTTCAGTCTGAGCTCAAGGGCAATATGAAATGCAATTTCATGAAAAGAAAACAAACAAATAAAAAACTGGGTATTCTGACCCTGAAATATTTATGAGTATAAGCAAATAGATCAATATAAAAATGATAGCTAAAGGAGATAAATTCTATGAAGAATCTGATATGATCTGTCAAACTGTGTCAAGTTACACCAATATTCACTATTTTAATTGTGGAAGTGGTCATGGAGAAGAAAAGGATGTTGAAAATGCTATTCACAATTAAAAAATGAAAGAGGTAATTGACAATTTTACAGAAGCCTGACATATACATTAAGAATGCTATTTTCAGGGGTGGCTAGGTGGCACAGTGGATAAAGTGGAGTCAGGAATACCTGGGTTCAAATCTGGTCTCAAACACTTAATAATTACCTAGCTGTGTGGCCTTGGGCAAGCCACTTAACCCCATTTGCCTTGCAAAAACCTTAAAAAAAAAAGGAATGCTATTTTCAAGCAGTAAAACTAAATGCTTAAACTAGACAAACACTGCCATCATAAAAATGATTCTATTTTATCAGATAATAGGCATTGAAGAATCTGTTGTCTCTGTGCAATCAAAGTAAAGATCAAATGATAAATCAGAAGAAAGGATTAAGATATTGAATAATTATAGCAATTGTCTATCTCAACATCTCTAATAAGTTATCTATCTCAAAATTTCCAGTTTATAGAGGACACCAAGGCCCAGAAAATTTAGGTGTTTTCATAAGATCTCAAAGCTACCAATTCAACTCATATTTAGAAGGACATTACTTTTAAGGTGTCAGAACAATTTGGTTTTCATTTAAATCAGGGTCAGCAGTATTTTAGAAGTGAAAGGTAGATCCTGCTTGCTCCTATTTTTTTTTTAGTATGTTGGAAGACTGAATTGACAGCAGGTGACATGGTAAAGTGATCCTATTATCCAGATTTGTAAGTATAGACTTGAGCTTAGGAGAACTCTTTGGCCCACAAAGGTAAGTAAAGTCATGCTTTATTTTCTAGATGTAGTTTGATCAGATACTGCTTACCACTTGAGGTGCTTTAGTAAAAGTTCTTTTCTCACAAAGCTCATAGATTTTAAGTTGGAAGGGAACTTTTTTTAAAATTCTGAACTTAAACACCAAATAAAATGACCATTTTTGATGTTATGTGTGTGTGTGTGTGTGTGTGTGTGTATATATATATATATGGACAGAAAAAGAACTGAACATGAAACAATCTCTGTGATACAATTTTTTTAAATATATGAAAAATTAGCAAGTAACTTATCTTACTTGTCTATGAATCCTTCTGATCCACCCTCTTTTTTCTGCACATTTAAAAATGCAATAATAATTCATTTAATATTAATGTTTGCTGTTTATATTACCTGATATTGTTCCCTTGTATCATTTCTTTTCTCCCTTCTCAGAGACCATCTCTTATTACAAAGGTATTTTTTAAGAGAAAAAAATATCAGTAAGACTGCTCATCACATTGAAAAAATCTGTTGTTATATGCAGTATTTGATTCCCACTTCTATAACAGAGCATGGAAAAGTATCTTTTCATATTTTTTTTCTTTGGGGTCAAATTTATTATTTATTATTTCCCACCATTCAGTTTTAACTGTTTGATTGTGATTACTATTTCCATTTATATTACTGTAGACATTGTGTATATATTTGTTTTTCTGTCTCTGTCCATCCTTCCCTCTATCTCTATTCTACTTCTTCCCCTATTTGGAAAAAAGAAAAATAATCCTTGAAATAGATATGCATAGTCAAGCAAAACTATTTCCCACATTGTCTATACCTCAAAATGGGTATCTTATTCTGCACCTTAAGATCATTTTCTGTCAGGAGATGAAGCTTCATCATTGAGCCTCAGAAGTTATCTTATAACTGGTCCTTGATGAAGTGCAAAATAATTCACAGATCCCTAAAGTTACATCTGTAATGCTCATTCCTAAATCCACTCAAGAAAGACTATATTATTCCAATTGTTTCAGTTTTCTGATACCAATGATCCTGGACAAAATAAAAAAAACTAATATAACAAAATCTATACCTTCTGAAATATTGATAGCCCCACTTTAAGTCATTACTGATTTGTTCTGTCATTATTTACTGAGTGAAGATACTTAAAAATATTTGACCTCTCTGCCATATCAGGATACCTTCTATCTCATGTGATTGAGAATGGTAAGTGATTTCTACAACATTGGTGGCCTTATGTCTTACAGTTGTACCTTCTCTTGAAATGTGAATGTGACCCTGACTCTAAAGAGTTGCCTAGTAGTCACTCCTAATTCCTGTTGTGGTTCCAGACTCATAGGCAGGGGTGAGATGAAATCAACTTTGACATACTGATAAGTAAATTAGATTATTAAAATTCTTAGATGTATTATTTTATTTTCATTAATTTTATAATAATAAATTTAAAATAAAAATAAAATATAGTATAAATGACATATTTTATTACTTATTGATTTATTATTAAATTTTAAAATTTAAAATTATTAAATTTTCAATGTGAGCATTTACTTCTCAAAAATCAGAAATTACTACAAATCAGAATCTGATTTGTTTCATTGAGTTGGCAAGACTTAAGAAAGTGATTAATTCAGATTAAAGCATGGTTATAGATTTATTTTCCCCCTCAGAGACTCAAGTCATTAAACATTTATCAGCACACTCACAGGTTTCTCTATAAACACTGCTTGAGCTTAGCAGGAGGCAAGAAGAAAGCTCAGAGAATGAAGTGATCACCAGAATGGCTGCCTGATCCTTATAGGACTATAACAGCAACAACAACAAAAATCCAATTTGAGTATTCCAGCACCCTAACTGATAGATAAATTTAGTTCCATGCCATTTAGGATCCAATGTTTTAAATTGGGAAGGAAAGTTTTAGGTCATCTAATTCAGCTTCTCATTTCATAGTTGAAGATATGGATTTGTAGAGAGGTTTATTTTTTACCTAGAGCCACAAAAGTAGTATAAAGTAGTTCAGTAGTTCAAACTCAGATCTTTGGATTACCAAAACTGTATTCTTCCCAATGTGTTTTATTATCTACCAACAATCATCTGGATTCTACAAAATTTAGAATGGATATTAAAATTCTAGACTAGATTACTAAAGGGATGATTAAAGGGATGATAATTAACATACATAATCTATTTTAATTTTTTCAAAGTATGTTCACAATTTTTTTTTTTACTTTGGTCCCTACAACTGTTTATGTAGTAGATAGCATAGTTATTGTTAGAAACTAAGCCTTAGAAAAGTCACTTGACTTGCTTGTGGTCACACAACAAGTATAACCTTATAGTTTCAAATTGAGATCTTTCCAACTACAAATCCAACATTCTAACTTTTTTTTTGTCATGAAGCAATGATCACCATGACCTATCACCGGATCAAAATAAATCATACGAGAATAATCTCATTTCATAAAATAGAGTTACCAAAATGGATATATCAGGAAAGTCCTATATAAATAACATATCTGTACTTCCCTAAAGCACTTAGCAAAGTCTCTTACAATATTTTTGTGAGGAAGATAAAAGAAATGTAGACTGAAGGTAGTTCAACTAGGTGATTTCAGAATCCACCGAAATCCCTTTCTGGAAAAGTTGATTAATGTGATCATTGTCAACCTGGAGGGATATTTGAAAGAGTACAGGACTCTATCCTTATCTGTGGTGCATTCAACATTATAGTTAACAACAGTGATGATCAAATATCTGTCATGCTTATCAAACCTTCTGTAGAAAACATTTTGGTGAAAAGTTACAAAATTAGAAGACAGATTTGGAATCCAAACAGATCTTGATTGTGATAAATATAATAAAGTGAGATACAATGTTAAGGATAAATGCAAAAACTTAAAAATCAACAATACAAGTACAGGATTGGTAACATGTGACTAGTAATCACTTTCTGTGAAAACGATATAGGTGGGGGGCAGCTAGGTGGTGAAGTGGATAGAGCATAGCCCTGGAATCAGGAATACCTGAGTTCAAATCCGGCCTCAGATATTTAATAATTACCTAGCTGTGTGGCCTTGGGCAAGCCACTTAACCCCATTGCCTTGCAAAAAACCAAAAACTAAAAATGATATAGGTAACTTCAGTGTCAATGTCTATTTAATGTAGAACAACAATTTGATTTTTTTCTTCTTGACCTTAAACGGCAAAAGTAGGAGGAAGGAACTGTGATTGTCTCTAGTAAGAGTGGACTGGTAAATGTTTAAGAATAAGATATCTGAGGAGGGAAAAGTTTAAAAGACAAACTTCTAAGTTTGTTTTGCATTAACATTTTCTTTATCAGTTTCTGAATATTAAACAATCAACTAAACAGAAAACCAAATCCTTTTGTCTATTTCCAAGATGTAAAGGTTAACACTAAAACTTTAACAATCACTTTCCAGGAGCAGGGTATAAGCAGGCTCTAGCACCTCCCTGGTTAAAAAGATGAATTTCTGAACAATTGGATCTTTTTATGAATCCATTATTTCATCTGTGTGAATATTATTCAACAGAAATATTTATTAAGTTCCCTCTATGTGTCTTGAATTGTCTTGGAACCTAATTTTACACAAAGCAATTCAATCCCTGTCCTCCTGGTACTTACATTTTTATCAAAGGACATATTTTATACACATAGAAGCATATACATATAGAAGCATATACAAAAGAAGCTATAAATCCTAGATGTTGGTGATATGTAAATATAAAACTTGCCTAAGTTTTGGGTTTTCTTTAGATATTTATTAACTCTCAATTAAATTTCATTCTAACAAATTTGACACCTAGAATGAACAAAAAACAAATTTGGTTTTTTGTTAAGAAAATATAACATTATAAAAAGATTTAGCATTATGTTTACAGAAACATGTTTTACTTTTTTGATATAAACACTATTGAAAACTAAGCCCGGTTTTCCTTCTAGTGGCTTCTTTTGGATTTTCTTAGTTCTCATTCTAGGTCTTATTTAGTATTTTCCATATTTTTATTGCTCTCAAAGAAGAGCAAGTCATAAGCGATGTGATGCCATGACAAGCAAGTAAATTGGATTTGAGTGAGAGGGTCTTCCAGAGCCATCTGGGTCTAGTAATCAAGTGTAAATAAGGATGACTGAGATGGTCTTGATGTGAGGCAAACCCAAGGTCACACAGCTAGTAAGTGTCAAGTGTCTGAGGTCGGATTTGAACTCAGGTCCTTCTGACTCCAGAGCTGCTCTATCCACTGCACAGAACCATGCCTTATATTAACTCAACTGTATCAAACTGTATCAAATTAACTGTATCTATATTCTATTGTACTTTATTTTGTTAAATATTTTCCAAATGCCTTTTAATCTGATTCTGGAAGTACTCTGACAGTACTGTCAGCAGTACTATGGTCCATTTGTCACATGTTTAATTTCCCTTCTCTAGCAACCTTTCCATCCTTAATATCAAGTTTTGATATTTGGAAGTTCTTTGGATAGACAGTTTACACATAGTAATTTGATTTAAATTCTCTTTTAGCTAAAGACTTTGAAAACATTTCATGCTTCATTGCCAAAAAGTAATTAATGTTATGATTCTGACATTTAAAATACATGAAAACTATTTAATACAAGTGATGTAATTACAGGACTTTAAGTGGTTGTTTCTTTTCTCCTCACAAAATAATTATGATTGTGTGATGTTACTATTATCATGGATTTTCAAATTATGTATGAGAGCATTATTAATGATAAACCTTTATGCTAATATAAATTGAAAATATTATGTAAATTGCTAATAATTTTTTTCTCCATGATGAAATAAACAGGATCAATTTCATTCAGGACTCAAGTGGAAAAATGGCCAAATATTCTATATTGATTCACTTTGAGGGTCGGAGAGGTCTTATACTGCTCACCAGTCAAATAGGGTTTGAGAACATATTTTAGTCATTTTATTCTAGTTATTAAAATCCTGGACTGGCTATTGTAATCTAATCAATTGCTAAAGCATTGAACTGAGAATTGTACATCTAATCACACTTAGGACTCTAGTTTGTAATGAGATTCACTCTCTCACTTGTACTGACTAACATACCATTATAGTGTCTCTGTTTATGGGATCCAATTCATTTATTGTTTTTTTTTTATGTTTTTTTTTTAGTTTTTTGCAAGGCAAACAGGGTTAAGTGGCTTGCCCAAGGCCACACAGCTAGGTAATTATTAAGTGTCTAAGACCGGATTTGAACCCAGGTACTCCTGACTCCAGGGCTGGTGCTTTATCCACTACACCACCTAGCCGCCCCATGGGATCCAATTCATTTAAAAACATTCCCTTTATTAAGAAAATTGGGATAAGTGAGTGGAAAAAAGCAAAACTAAAACATTATATTTGTACCTGACCTCATGAACTTTAATGTGTAGGAGAATTGAAAACATGCATAAATAATTCTACTAAAAATAGAACATGTTAAGTAGATAAAGAATTAAATAAATTGTGATGTGAAATCTGAGAAAAAATAAATTCTACTTAGAAGGATTATGAAAACTTCAAAGAGAAGCCAGAGTTTGAGATAAATTTTGAGGAATAATAAGACTATGGGCAAAGGCAAAAGTATTTTGTAATGAATCTTTTGAAAAAGAAAAGTAAAGTTCAGATTTCTCTACTTAATTACTTTGCCTTTCAACATATGATCTTCTCCTTAAAACAAAATATTTTAATTTGTTTAAGCAAGTATTTTGGGGGAAATAATTAAATCTTTGAGCCAAAAATGTGTGACTGTAACTTTGTTTGTATAAATTGCTGTATATTTTCTCTTCAGGTTGCAAAAAATACTTAATAATACTTAGCAACTGGTCCACTCATTACACCAATCTAGCATGGATTCCACTATGAATATTTCAACTTTTGGCTCTTAAGATTTTCTCTTGTGATAATTCAAAGATGTTATCTTTTGTCAAGACAAAAATGTAGTTTTCATAAAGTGTTATTTACTAACATACATTGGAAAACTCAATCAATTGTTGTTTGAACATCTGCTATATTCCTAGCTAACTAGGTAGTGCAGTGAACAGAGTTTCAGACCTAGATTCAGGAAGACTTATTTACCTGAGGTCAAATCTAAACTTAAACACTATCTCTTTGATAGTAGGTGAGTCACTTAACCCTATTTGCCTCAGTTCCTCATCTGTAAAATGAGTGGAGAAGGAAATGGTAGATTACTCCAGTCCAGTATATTTGTCAAAAAAATCCCAAATGGGATAATGAAGAGTTGGGTATAGTTGAAAAGAATGAATAGTAACAAATTTTTGATAATGTGGAAGTACCTGACTGAAAACCACTCAACAACTACAACAATAGAAATTTACAAAGTCTTAACTCAAAGGAGAGGAGATAATCCTGTAAAGGAGATAAGATGAATATGCAAAGAATTATTGCATGTTATATGCTAATAATGCTAAATTGTTCAGAATAGATAACTGAGAAATATGATGAAATACTGTGTTAACACCATGCATGATAGAAAATATGTGAAACTGAGATTAGAGAAGGCAAAGGATTGATGACAGCAGGAGTTGTAAACTTTCTTAAAACACTCCTTCCTGGATAAGGTCAATTTGTATAGTATTTTTAAGTTTGGATAAGAATATTTGAGAAAAAAGAAGAGCATCAATTAAAATCCACATCATCTCTTTTTTGCCATACATTTCTTCTTTTTCTAAGGGGAAATAAAAAATATTAACTCCTCTCCCTTTATAAAGTACTTATATAAACCCTACCTGGACCTATCAGAAGTTTTTTCAATCTCTAATTTTTTTTAATAACATTTTTAATAACATTGGCTTTGTAGCAGCAAATCTCCAAAGATTCCAAACATATAATTCTTCATCCTAAATACATTTTCTGAAGAGATAAAGTCATTCTAAATTTCATGCTAAGAATATGTAGATTTTTATGCATTTGTTTTCACAACTTTAATGACTAAAAAAGCACTAGTATAGTGGGGTCTCTAAATATTGTGTTGGACCCAGAAAAAGTCAGAAAATGTATTTATTTCTCAGGGAGGTAGGGGAGAGAACTAGAGAAGATCAAATGAAATACTCCCCCAAGTTCTTCCCAATAAACTAAGAAGATATTAGCTTATGAAGTGACTGTAGTCTACTTTTTGAAGTTGGGTATAAAATAAAACTAACAGTTACAAGCATAATATAAATGTCCAAGTGCTTTAATTAAAATCCTTTAAAGTGGATATACCTATTACCTATCAGTGCTTATGTTGTGTGTTAGGTAGGCTCAAGATATCAAACAATGAAGATAGTAACACTCATCTTAATCTAACAAGATTATTTACTAAATATGAAACAAACTACATGAAGATACTTTATAAAGAGAGTATGGGAAGGAATGTGAACATTCATTTTCACTACTAGTCTCTGACTCCCCTATTTTTATCTCTATCTGATCCAGGGGCTATGTCAGTTACAAAAGAGTAACATCTGTCTCTTCCCCTATCCCAGATATTTATAATCTATGTCCCAGGTAGTCCACAAATGCTAGGAGATTCTGTACAATTTCTACTGCGTTAGACAAAAGGAATATTTGCCCTAAATTTAGGGCAGAAATTTTAACCTTTTTTTGAGTCATGGGATCATTTGGGTATCTAAAGATTTTCAAACATATAAAAGAAACTACATATAATTATAAAATAAAACAAGAATATTGAAATTTGATTATTATA
The DNA here is from genome assembly GCF_037893015.1 of Macrotis lagotis. Classification (NCBI taxonomy): domain Eukaryota; kingdom Metazoa; phylum Chordata; class Mammalia; order Peramelemorphia; family Peramelidae; genus Macrotis; species Macrotis lagotis. The sequence continues at coordinate 528,790,109 of NC_133658.1, forward strand.
ATATTAAAAAATCACAGGTTCATGTAGCCCAGGTTGAGAATATTTGAACTAAGGTGGGTAAATTATGGTTGCCTTAAAATAAATCAATAAAAAAAGGTCAGATAAATTTAAATAAAAAGATTGACAGAAGTTATGGGCAGGGTCTGTGCTCATGAGGATTCATTGGGTAATTTAGCCATTTCAGTCCATAAATGTCCCCACTTTCTGCATCATAGATTTAGTATTAGAAGAGACCATTAAATACCATCAAGTCCAAACCTATCATTGAAGGAACCTAATCAAACTATCCTGCAGCAGAAGGCTATCTTTTTAAAATAATAATGTCAGTTATTAAGTTTCTGATAAAAATCAATATTTTAGAAATTTAATTTTTATTGTTTGATGTATATGAACTAGACTATATACTAGAATTTCCTAGAATTTCAGCATATGCAAATTTAATTTTATAGAAAATGTAGATGGGTAGCATATATATCCTGAAGAAATCATCATTTTCAGTCAAAATAAGTTTGTAAGAATTCATCTTCAACCCCACCAAAATAACAGTTTGTGATAATTTAAGCTTTTGAAAAAATACAGGTTCTCCCTTCTCATTCATTCATTCTGAGCAATGGAGAAGTTTTGACCTATTATGTATCTGATATCAATTCTTAAGTTGGTGACTACCTACTTTTAGCACCTCACCATAGTAATACCAAACTTAGTGTGGATATCTGATTAGTTTAGGTTACTGAAGCTCAAAATTTTCCTCACCACCTTAGTACAAGATCAAGATAACCATTAGTCTCAGCTTCTCTGATAACAGGAATTATAGGCATATACCATTACTGCTGGATCCTTGAAAATAACATCAGCTTTCCATCCAATGGAGGATTCCTTTTTTACAATATCCTATATAGATTTTCTTTTTGAATAACTCCAATGTTTGGAACATCATGGCCTTTCAATATAGCTTGAAGAAATTCCATTTTGGCACAACTCTAATTCATAGAAAGTTCTTCTATTTAGTCTAAACCTGCCTTCTTAAGACTTTTAATCACTTTCCTCCCTATCTTTGTACCATAGAGCTACATACAATCTAAATCCTCTTCTAAAATATAGCCTGTCAAATATTTGAAGTTGTCTATCTTTTACTCTTTAAATGTCCTCTTCTCTAGGCTAAATATTATTATTTCTTCCAATTATTACTTATTATGACAATAATTTACACATGCTTAACCATTCTTTTTATCTTCCTCTGCATCTGCTCATTTGTTTCCATATATTTTTTAAAATGTGATACCCAGAATTGAAACAAGGTGACTAAGTAGATTGAGAGACTCAGAGTGGGGAAGATCAAGATTCAAATCTTGCTGCTGAGATATATATATATATATATATATATATATATATATATACATATATAAGTATATATACATATATATGGGGATCTTATGGAAACCTGTAGGAGCCTTGCCAAGCCACTTAATTTCTTTTTTAGTTTAGTGGGCAATTTTTTGAAGACAAGAATTTATGTATTTTTAGAAAAGGAAAATTCCTCACCTTATCAATGACATCCTATGCCTAACTAAAATATTCTGAAGCAAATTAGAACTAAACATAGCAGTCCCAGCTAGGTGGTGCAGTGGATAGAGCACTTGCCCTGGACTCAGGAGGACTTGAATTCAAATTTGCCCTCAGAAGCTAAATAATTGCCTAGCTGTGTGACCCTGGGCAAGTCACTTAACCCTATTGCCTTAAAAAAATAAAAAAAATTAAAAAAACCCTAAGCATAACATTCCAGATTAGTGGACAATAAGGACAATGGTTTTCATATGGTATTCCAACTTTAAAATATGGTCTGTCTCTCACTTTAAATCCACTTATTCAAACAATTAAGAAGCATTTTCTAAGCATGATAATTTGTAATAACTAGCATATCTCACTTCATTCATTTCATTTTCCTGACCTCAATGAATTTGTGTTCTGCTAAGGGGGATATAACATGTACACAAATAATTATAGTCAAAAGAAAACAGAAGGTTCAGCAATAAATCCAAACTATGTGAGACAATAGGTATACATGAAAGGGAAACAGTAGGGAAATAAATGATTCATTTCACCTCACCTCATCTCATTTCATTTCACTTTTTCAGAGGCTTGTTTAAAATTTAATAAAGATTTTCCCAGCAAAATGAGAGTAAAGAATGATTTTTATCAATATAATTTATGTGTATATTCTTGGCTTCTTTTTTCACATTTTCTTTTTTGATCAAGAAATACTTAAACTAATAATATATTATATATTATATAATATATAATAGATTCATTTCCTTTTGAAAATTTCTTAGATGTGCTTTTTTTAGATCTCTGACAAAAAAATATGTGATCACTGAAGTAAAGCTTATGTTGTTATTGTTCAGTAATGTCCAACTCTTCTTGGCAGAAATACTTGCACTGGTTTGCCATTTCCTTTTCTAGCTCATTTTATATATGAGGAACTGAAGCCAAATTCTAACTTATGAAGATGAGTCTTCCTGATTCCAAACCTAGCTTCTATCCACTATGCCACCTACCTGTCCACTGGTCAATTAATATCTGGTAGTTAGTACTGATATTTGAAGGGGGAAGGAGGAAAGGAATAAACATTTAAGCACCCTTCTATGTGTAAAATATTGTAGTAATTACTTTACAAATATTATCTTATTCAATTGATTAAAGACACCAGTAAGAAACTTTAATAAATATGAGATATGATTATAATGATTAAGGTGTTTACTCATAACTTTCAGATCCATTATTAGAAGTAGGATACCTAACATTTCAAGATATTTTGATTCTTGACCTGTTTTTTTGATTATTTCAAGAATTCTGTTCTTTAAGAAGATGAAGAAAAGTCAGAAACTCATCTGAACTCTTCCAAAATCCCTTTCAAACAACTTATAAAAGGTCTCACAACAAACTGTGGAGAGCCAATATGACAAAAGGATGGAATGAAACAATTTAACATTCAGCAAGAAAGGTCTATCATGTTGGGATGAGAGTAGAGCACAGGTTGTGCCAGTACAGGCCATTGTAGCATGGGATACCTCAGAAAACCAGCAGCAGACCTTGGGAGCAACTCAATTAATGGCTGCAGTGCCTGTTTCAAGAATTCTCTGTCTAAAGTCAGTAACAGGATCAGATAACTGTTCAGAAAAATATTACAGGGGTCTCTTTGCTGGCACAGGGTGTAAAACTGTTGCATTGCCCACACTTGGATACCAGTTGCAGTCCTCAGTTATAGTCCTAGGGTGAGGAGAAATAGTCTGCTCAGAGCTTATGACTATAGCGGAGAGGGAACCTCACAGTTTCAGGGAAGGAAAGAGTGCTTGTTATCACTCACAAACCAGACCATAGGTTGGGAAAATAGTAAATACATTTCACCTTAGTTCATATCATCATCTTGGAAGAAATGAAAGCTAATTGATGCCCTTCCTTGATTTTCCCTGAACTAGCCACATAAAAACCCTGAAGCTTGAGACAGTATCCTCTCTACCATAGGAGCAGAGCTCAACTTTAATATAAAGGTAAAAATCAAGAGATAGCTACATGGCCCACACAAGACACAGGAACACTTGAATTCAAATCCAACCTCAGATGCTTATTAGCTTTGTGATCCTGAGTAAGTAAGTCATTTAGCCCTAATTGCCTCTTTAAAATTATCAAGAAATAGTCTGGAAACACAAATCAAATCAAAACACAAATTGAGAAGAAAGCAAAGTCAAAAATGCTACTCCCAAAGCTTCAAATAAAAATGTGAATTGGTCTCAGATTAATAAAACTCCTGGGGAAAAAACTCAAAAATTCAAAAGAGAGAAGGGAAGCTAGGTGGTGTACTGGATAGAGCACCAGACCTGGGCTCAAATCCAGAATAAGACACTTAATGAATTACCTAGCTGTGTGAACTTGGGCAAGTTGCTTAGCCCCATTGCCAGCAAAAACAAACAAAAAAGTCAGAGAGGGAAAAATTGGGGAAAAAAAGAAAGTGGTACAAGAAAATGATGAAAAAAAGTCAATAACTTGGTAAAGAAGGAATACAAATACTAAAGAAAATAATACATTAAAAAATAGAACAGATTAAATGGTAAAAGACACACAAATCCAATGAGGAAAAGAATGACTTAAAAATCAGAATTAGCCAAATGGAACAAATGATAAAATATTTACTGAAGAAAAGAATTCCTTATAAAGTAGAATTGAGTAAATGGAAACTAATGACTCCATAAGATACCAAGAAGAAATAGAACAAAATAAAACATTGAAAAAAATAGAAGAATGCAATTGCAGTTGCAAAAACAACTGATTTGGAAAACAGAGTGAGAAGAAATAATTTTTAAAGCCTGAAAGCCATGATAAAAAAAAAGCCTAGATATCATCCTTCAAGAAATTATCAAGGGAAAAACTGCTCTAATATTCTAGAATCTGAGTGTAAGTTAGAAATTGGAAGAACAGACAAATCACCTCCTGAAAGAGATTCCCAAATGAAAACTCCAAGGAATATTATAGCTAAATTCCAGAGCTTTAAGTTCAAAGAGAAAATATTTCAAGCAGCCAGACAGAAATGATGTGGAACCACTCTCAAGATCACATGTGATATAGCAGCTTCTATATTAAAAAAACAGAGAACATGGAATATATTCCAGATAGTAAAGGAGTTAAGATTACAACCAAGAATCACCTAACCAGTCAAATAGTATATTTTTAGGGGAAAAATAGATTTTCATTGAGTAGATTTTCAAGCATTTCTGATAAAAAGACTAGAACTGAATAGAAAATTTGACTTCAAATACAAGAGTCAAGAAAAGAATAAAAATGTAAACAGGAAAGGAAAACTATAAAATTCACTAAGGATAAACTGTTTACATTTCTACATAGGAAGATGATACCTTTATTATAATTAGGGCACTTAGAAGGTGTATTCATAGACAGAGGACACTGGTGAAAGTTAAATGTGATGGGATAGATATCTAAAAAAATTAAGCAGGGAGAAAGTGAAAGTTATTGGGAAAAAAATGAGAGTGAGATGTAGGAGGTAAATTACCTTAAATAAAAGAGGTATAAAAGAGCTTTTGCAGTGGAGGGAAGATGGAGAAGATGACAGGGAATACTTGAATCTTATTTTCATCAGGATGAGTTTAAAGAGGGAGTAATGTAAACCTTCAATTGAACATAGATATTTATCTTACCCAACAGGAAGATAGAATAACTTTTAGAAGGGAGAGAGGTTTAGGGAGGGCTGTAGTTAGAAATAAATTATTTTTGAGGATGGACAGGATGAAAGGAGAGAAAGAGTAAGAAAAACATTGAAAACAGGATGACTAATGGTAATCATAGTAATAGTAATCACAACTTTGACAATAAGTACAGCAAGTTTCTGTGATAGAGTTCTCACATCAAATATGTAGAAATAATTGGGTCAAATTTATAAAAAATAGAACCAAACCATTCCCTAATTGATAAATAGTTAAAGGCACAGTTTTTAGAAGAAATCAAAGCTCTCTATTGTCACATGAAAAAATTACCCTAATTAATATTTATTAGAAAAATGCAAATTAAAATAACTCTTAAGTACTACCCCATACCTAATGACTAATTTGATAGAAAAAGGAAATAACAAATAGTGAGCTAAGTGAAAAAATTGAGACACTAATGCTTTGTTGTTAGAGTTGTGAACTGATTCAGCTATTCTGGAAATTTGTAAAGCAATACCCAAAGGATAATCAAAGCATACTTACCCTTTGATCCAACAATGCTTCGACTTGGTCTATATACCAGAGGAAAAAAAAACAAAAACAAAAAAGAAATGGACCTCTCTCTCTCTGTCTCTGTCTCTCTCTGTTTCTCTCTCTCTCTCTCTCTCTCTCTATATATATATATATATATGTGTGTGTGTGTGTGTGTGTGTGTGTGTGTGTGTGTGTGTACACATACATGCAAAAATTTTTAATGCATATTTTTTGTAATGGCAAAGTATTGGAAATTAAGATTATTCCCATCAACTGGAAAATAACAGAACAAATGTGGTAAATGGTTGTGATGGAATACTATTATGTAATGATGAACAGGATGCTTTCAGAAAACCCTGAAAATATTTACATAATTGATTCAAAGTGAAATGAGCAGAAACACAACAATGCATATAGAAACAGCAATATTATATGATGATCAATTATGAATGACAACTATTCTGAACAAATGAGCTAAGACAATTCTGAAGACTTATAATGAGAGAGAACCAATGAAGCCTGAATGCATACTTTAAAAAAATACCCCAAACCAAAAATAACAACAATTTTTTTGGGATTATTTTTTGACCTGTGCTTTTTTTTTTACAAAACGATTAATATAGAAATACATTTTTCATGCTTGCATATGTATATCCTATGTCAAATTAATTGACTTCTCATTAGGGAGTAGATAGTGAGGGGGAGAGAGAGAGAGAGAGAGAGAGAGAGAGAGAGAGAGAGAGAGAGAGAGAGAGAATTTGGAACTCAAAATTTAAAGAAAAATGTTAAAAATAATTTTTACATGTAATTGGGTAAAAAATAATAAATAAATAAAGAATATTATTAACTAATAATCTTAACTCCACTAAAATAATATTTCTTGTTCAATGATAAATGTGAAAGGGGTGGCTAGGTGGCACAGTGGATAGAGCACTGGCCCTGGCGTCAGGAGTACCTGAGTTCAAATCCAGCCTCACACACTTAATAATTACCTAGCTGTGTGGCCTTGGGCAAGCCACGTAACCCCATTTGCCTTTCAAAAACCTAAAAAAAATAATAAATATTAAAAACTATATTCTACAATAAAAAGGCCAAAAACTGCAAATACTTATAATATTTGTGCTTCCATAGCAAAGTTGTAGTATAGGTAGCTAGGTAGCATAGTGCATAGAGTGTCACATCTGTCAGGAAGGCTCAGAACACTCATTTTCCTGTGTTCAAATCTGGCCTTAGAAATTTACTAGCTATATGACCCTAGGCAAGCCATTTAACGCTATTTGTCTCAGTTTCCTCATCTGTAAAATGATCTGGAGAAGGAAATAACAAATCACTCTAGTATCTTTGCCAATATAATCTCGCATGGGGCCATGAAAATTTGGTCATGACTGAACAACAAAAATGAAATTTGTTATGGGGGGGGTCAGTTGGGGGGTATTGAAAGTTAACTTAGTTTAAAATATGTTTCTCTATCTAAAATTTCAAACTATATAATAATATAGCAGAAGTTCAAGTTATAATTAGAGTGTCTATTTCTTGAGTCTTATTCCTCAGTACAAATGACTAGAATTCATTCCATCAATTGAATGTATTCAGGCAAACTTTATGCCTAGGGAAATAGTATTCTGAATTCAAAGGAGATTGTTTCATTTCTTTACTGGATTCTAAAATACTTGTCACCGTAAAGGTTGAGCAGATTTTTTTCCCAAAAGTGATTCAATGTTTCCCCCCTCTCACTCCACTTTAGTTCTACTAATATTTAAATGTCAGGTTGTAATTACTTCAAACTATCAATTATTTTAAATTCTCATCTCTTTTCAATTGAGTACTTAAAAGAAGGAAAAATTGAGAGTAAGTATATATATATATATATATATATATACATATTAATTTTCCAAAGAGAATATGTAAATTAAAAATACGTATGACCTTTTCCCTTCTCATTTCACAAAATTAATAACCATATTATAGAAAGAAATAATAGACTATTTTTCAATGCTTTAATGCTGTCTCATCACATGTATTTACTTGTACTTTTTTTCCTTCTTCTATATTCCTTCCTCCATCCCATTTTAAGAAGAAAACCCTGAAAACTTTTCACCCACATAACAATAGCCCTCCATTTAATAGCACTTGCTGCTTCTCTTAACTGAGTGCTTTTTATTCTTGTAAGGGCAGACCCAGGGGTTAAATAAAGAAATCAATCAGCGTACATGGGCTGGAAAAAGGAGATAATTATTCATTTATTTCCCTACTCACTTTCCTTACATGTGTATTATCTTCCCTAGATCAGATAAGTCATTGCTTCTTCTTTATTACTTCTATATTACTTCTACTATAGTCATTTGAGTACATGTTGCATAGCCCTTAGTAGAATATAAGCTCATTGAAGACAGGCTGGGATTTTTTTTTCATTTTTTTTTTTGTATCCTTTAGAATAATGAACTGCTTTGCGTGTAATAAATTCTAAATAAATGAGTTTTTTTAATGAATTAGGATGAATTTTCAGCAGTTATCTTTTCCTTTTTTTGAATGCATTAAAAGTGCTTTAGATTTAATATGATCTGGGGCAGCTAGGTGGCACAGTGAATAGAGCACCAGCCCTGGAGTCAGGAAGGAGTACTTGAGTTCAAATACAGCCTCAGACACTTAATAATTACCTAGTTGTGCGGCCTTGGGCAAGCCACTTAACCCCATTGCCTTGAAAAAAAATAGAAAACAACCCCCCCCCCCAGATTTAATATGAAAAGGAAAAAGAAATTCCAAGAGTGATGCCACTTGACAATAATTTTGGAAATCTCTTCTTAACACACAGCAACATACAGTTGTGCTAGTTTAATGACAACTTTGAGGGAAAAGGGTGGGAATGAGAGCTCAGTGGCTGGCAAAATTTTACATTTACATTCCATTTGATGGTCCTTGTTCTTCTAATATATGGAGCGATGATCTGTGGCAATAAAGAATGCTGAAAACCATCCTAGGAAGTAAAGATTGTATAAATAGTGTAAATAGTATGTGACTGTGACTTAAGCAGGATATATAACAATAACTGTCCCATCCATCACAGAAAATTGACTTTTGTATACAAGTTACTAACTACTATTTTATATTTTAATTCAGATTAATTTTGTAACTGTAGATTAAATAAATTACTAAACTATAAATTTAAAAATAACTGAAAAATAAGGCAAGATTCCAAATAGCAGAGATTGAAAATCTTTTCTGATTTCAGACTGAAAATACTAAAAGTAAGGATAAAACAGTATTTTATATCATATCACATATGATAGGAGTAGAATTTAGTAAAAATTTCCTACAACTTAAGTCAGGCCCAAGCTTCCTTCCCTCCTGCAACAGGGATTAATTTTCCTTAATAGTAGATGAAGTTATCACTGAGACCAGATTGGCCCATTTCCCCTGTATCAGCTTCTCTGCTGACCAAATGTACTTCCATTCTGCCAAAGTTGAAGCTGAATACCACTGAATCTTTCTTGCATATCCTTACTATACAGATTTTTGTTAACTGTTCAATTGTTTGTAAGTGTTTCATTTGGTCCCAAACTAACAGAGTCCTAAGCAATCCCTTCTTATGTAGAGAGACAAGGGGAATTTCAGAGGACAGATAGTACACCCATTATCATTATAGACAAGGAAACTGAGCCCTAAGGAGGTTAATGGAATAGGAATAGTAATGTTGTAGGGGGATTCATTAAAGCATAAGGAGTATTGCAGCTGTTTATGCAAACCAAGCATAGACTAGAAAGTGGAACTTGGAAGAAAGATAAAAAATTGGAAAAAATAACATGATTGTCAACATTGACAATCAAGCTTTAGTGTCATTCCCCTGAGATAGACAATAATTTCTCTCATATTTCCAACACATCAGATGGAGCTTGTTGATACTAAGACAGGCAGTCAGATCAGTCAATATGTAGAAAACTAGCTGGAAATACAGCCAATGACCATTACTGGAATGCACAAGTATAGTAACATTAATAATAATGTCAAAATTAGTTTACAGATTTAGTGCTATTCATATTCATTTGGAGGAACAGTTAAGAACATGAGGTTGTAAAGTGAAAAAAAATAGAATGGGAGAGATTGCTGTTGCTAGATTTAAAGAGTATAAAATAGTTACTATCAAAGCTATCTGGTAGTGGATTATAAAATAGAAAATTAGAAAAGTGATAGACTAAAGAAGCAAGATTTAGAAACAAATTGCAAGATTTAATGTACAATAAGCCCTACAATTAAATCCTTAAAAACTAATAAAGAAAAAATTCTACAAGAACTGGTGACAAACCTAGAAACCATTTGACAAAAAGAGAGATTTCGATAAATAATTTATGCCTTATTCCATAAAAATTCCAAATAGATGATCTAAAGACAAAAATCAATTATCACAAAAAGAACCTATTGAGAATGAAAGTGTTTGCTCTTTATAGTTATGGAAAATACATTATAAACAGACACAACGAAGAAACTATGAAAAAATCCTCAATTATATAAATTTAAAATTTTTCTACAAATGAAATCAATGCAAAAAAGATCAGAAGAAAAATAAGGGGTATGAAAGAAAAATCTTTCGATTAAATAAGTGATAAAAGTTGGACACACACCCAATGAATCAATCAACAATCACTTTTAGGTACCCACGGTATTTTCCAGATGCTGGCAATACAAAGAGCAAAATAACCTCTTTTCCTAAGGAGTGACATTCTATCAATGGAAATAGCATGTACAAAAATAAATGTATATGAATTAAATGCAAGATAAAGTAGGATCACTTCATGATTTAATTATATACAGGTCCTTTACATATGCTCCCTTGCTTTGTCCCAACAAAAAATACAATCCCATGGTCAGTATCGCTTCGTGACTCATTTATACCCATATTTTCAAAGTGCAATCCCTGAAACCATATTCAGCACTCATTAGCTAAGTTATTTACCAAGATTCAACACTTTCATGTTCCTTCTCTACCTATATCCTGCTCTGTAAGTATGTTTCTTTTAGCTATCATAAGGCGGATACAATTCTCAAAAGTTATAAGTTTTATCTTCCTTTTTAGGAATGTATATAGTTTAATATTCTTGACTAGCATTTTTCCTCTTTGTTTACCTTTTTATGCAATCTCTTGAGTATTGTATTTGAAGATGGAATCTTCTATTCAGTTCTGGTCTTTTTATTGGAAAATTTTGTAACCTCTATTTCACTGTAAACCCATCTTTCCCCCTGAAAGAATATGCTGAATTTTGCAGAGTAGTTAATTCTTGTTTGTAATACAAAATCCTTTGCACTCCAGAATATCATATTTCAGACCCTCCCATCCTTTAAGGTTGAAGTTAATTAAGTCCTGTGTCATTCTAATTGTGGTTCTTTGGTATTTAAATTACTTCTTTTTTGATTGCTTGTAGCATTTTCTCCTTTAGTTGAAAATTGTGAAATTTGGCTACAATATTCTGTTGAGTTTTTATTCTGGGGACTCTTTCTGGAGTTCTATGAACTCTTTCAAGGGCTATTAGGGCAGTTTTCCATGATAATTTCCTGAAAGATATGTTGCAGACTCTTTTTCTTCTTTCTTGAGGCTTTTGGGTAAACCAATAATTCATAAATTATCTCTTCTGGAACTAGTTTCCAGTCATTTGTTGTTTCCAAAAGGTACCTTACATTTTTTTCTATTTTCAGTTTTTTGGTTTTATTTAATGGAATCTTGGTATCTCATAGAATCATTAGTTTCCATTGGCCAATTCTAATTTCTAAGTTTTTAATTTTCTTCAATTAGATTTTGTGTTTCCTTTTCCAGTTGGTAAATTTTAATTTTAAATGAACTATTTTATTTTTCTAGTTGGTTAATTTTATTTTTTAATGGGTTCCATTTTTTTCCAGTTGGTTGATTCCATTTTTTGATGTTACATTCTTTTTCCAATTGCTCATTTTTACTTTTAAAGGAGTTGATTTCTTCAGTTAATTTTCATAATTCTCTTGGATGGCACTCATTTCATTTATTCCATTTTTCTTCTTCCTCAAATCTTTTTTAAAACTTTTCCGTGAGGCTTTGGTTTTGAGGTCAATTCATAAGCTCCTTGGAGACTTCACCTGTAGACAATCTGCTTTCTTCTTCTGAGACAGTATTTTTATCATCCCTATTTGAAGAGTTGACTTTCTATGGTTAGTGCCCTTTTTGATTTTTTGCTTATTTTGAATTTTGAGTTCTGCTTCTGGGGTACAGGGAGTAAAATTCCAAGTTTTTCTTTTGCTGGGGTCAGGATCTGGTCCCTAATTAATTTCTTGCCAAGGTGTTGCCTATATAGGTCAAGTGTTGCCTCAGCAGAGGTTTGTTTCCTCTTTTATGACCAGACTTTGCCTATGCAGAAGTTTGTTTCTAACCTCATCCCGTCTGTTGCTCCAGCATTCCCAGGGCTTAGACATAGTTGGGGTTTGAGACCCTCCCTACTGGCCTGTTATCAAGCTGACTTGATGAGCTGGGACTTGAGCTGTGCTGTGGCTAAGAGTCTCCTGCTAGATTTCACACTCTCCAGCCTATGCCGGACTATGTTTCTCCTTTACCCCCTAAAGGGTCAGACCTTTGCTGAAGATCCTCCATGATGCATTTAATTGAGAACTTGTTTTGCTCTTTTTTTGTTGGGATATGTAGTTTTAAGGTTTATGTAGAAGTTCATTTAAAGTTGGGTCAGGAAAAGCTCCAGGAGTTTTTTTAGCTTCATGCTGCCTTCTTCAAATTAAATGCAAGATAAATTTCTTGGAGAGTAGACCCTAATAGTTTGGGGGAACCAAAAAAAGGTTTCACATAGAAATTGTTGAATATACAGATTTTTTGAAATGAAGGAGAAATTCTATGAGGCTGCTGAAAAATGAGAATAGGTATGGGAGAAAACCAGTGCCAAAATAAAAATATAGGTATTGTGATATCTTATGATGAATAATGTAATAGTCTATTGAATGAGAAGATGGGCACAAATATTCATCACAGTATCTTTTTTGTGCTTGTGAGACCAATCTTCAAATAAGTTTGAAACTGTGACAGAAAGTTACTAAATTGCGTATACCTTTTGATTCATATTCCATTACTTGAACTATAACTCAAGAATATGAAGCAAGGTAAAATAATGTTTTAAAAAGTATTAGTAAGGGGCAGCTAGGTGGCGTAGTGGATAGAGCACTGGCCCTGGAGTCAGGAGTACTTGGGTTCAAATCCAGTCTCAGACACTTAATAATTACCTAGCTGTGTGGCCTTGGGCAAGCCACTTAACCCTGTTTGCCTTGCAAAAAAAAAATCAGAATAAAAAGTATTAGTAATGGCATTTCTTGTGACTTAAAAACTGGAAGTATTTATATATATATAAATTAAATAATTCTGTGATTTAAGGAAAGGAGAAATTGAAAAATTTAAAGAGACATAGGAAGACTCAAATGAAGAGATTCAATATATAAAATGCCTAATGAATACAATAACATAAATAAAATCAACATGAAAGAAAGAAATTCTAGCTAACTGTAAGTCAATATTGGTATCGTATTGTCAAAATCAATAAGAATATTTTCCCTTTCTTTTGGCAACTTATAGACTTGTTTTTGGCAAGGCAATGGGGTTAAGTGTCTTGCCCAAGGTCACAGTTAGGTAATTATTAAATATCTGAAGTCACATTTGAACTCAGGTCCTCCTGATGCCAGGGTCAGTGCTCTATCCACTGCGCCACCTAGCTGCCCCAACTCATAGACTTTTTCAAGGAGGTTTGAGGAATGATTTTGGTTGGAAAGCATTTGTTATGTCAAGTAAAATTTATTAATGAATTTAAAAATTATATTGAATGAATCTTTCCATTTGTCAGTTCACTTCAAGATGATTAGATTAGGTTTATTTCATTTGTATTACCTGGTCCTACATGTTAGCAATACAGTTTGTACCCTTCTCCTTACACCATTCACCAAATTTTTCCCACCTCTCTAGTACCTTTATTATGCTATTACAACAGCAGACACCAAATCTTTCCTCTTTCATCTTATTCTAGCTCAAGCATGCAAAAGTGGTAGAACAGTATAGTGTAATAGAAAATATTTTTTATTGAGAGTATCCCTTTGTTACAATCCTTTATCTGCAGATTTTTTCCCTTAAACTAGTTGTGTATTAAACTAGTTGTGCGATTAAAGGTCAAGATGACTTAGTGGTATTGAATTTTTTGTGTGGCCATGTACTTGCTATATTACACTGGGCAACGTACTTCATCAAATCTCAATTTCTTCACTTGTAAAATCTGGATATTGATATGAACTTCATAAGTTCCATAGAATTTTAAAAGTGTAATGATTTTAAGAGACCCTTTACTACAGCTTTCTAGTCCTTCCTCTACCCACAAGTTTCAGAGTTAAGAAAACTGAGCATCAGACACTTAAGGGGCTAGCTCAAGGTTATATGATCTGATAGTGGCAGACCCTGATTAGAATACAGGATTTTACTGGTACATTCTCCAGTGGCAAGATCATTTAATCTTTCCACAACTTCATGATTTCTTGCCTCCAGAAACTGATGGTAATTTCTAGTTATGAACTTCTCCAAAATTAGTTAGACTGGTCAGTTCTTAGAAACCAGCATACAATGACATTAATAAAAATGACAACGGCAACTAGTTCAGTAAAACCTCATGTTATGAATTTCCTGCTTTACATATACTTTGCTGGATGAGGACAAATTTTTCACAAAATTTGTCTTGCAGGGTGAAGAAAAATTAGCAGTACAAACATCATTCCTAGTCAGAAATGAATGCAAAGAAAAAAATTCAATGAGTCAAAACATTAAAGTGATTCTAAAAAATGAAAAATAATTAAATGCGGTAGTGTTAGTCTTACTTTTAGTGAGAGTAACATAAGAGAACACTCCCAATATTGAAATCCCTGACATTCTCATGGAAGGAGTTTTTCCTTCCAAGCAATAACCTTTCCACCTCCTCCATCTCATCACCCTCATGCAGTCACAACTCTTCTCAAAAATAGTGCAGGTTAATTTCTTTTATTTTTCAGTTTATATTGTGAACTAATAATTGCTATTGTATTTCAGTTGCATTAGGAACAAAAAACTTAATAAAAATATAAATAATAATTTTATATGAATATTTTTGGGGATGTAGTACCAATCATCTGACTTTACATTATTTACTATTGAAAATTCACTTTGCAATATGAACAAATCACATGATGAACAGAATCTATGAATGAATTAAATTTGGAAACCAAGGTTCTACTGTACTAACATTTGTACAGTATTTTGAAATTTGCAATTCCCTTTATAAATTATATTTCCGGGCAGCTAGGTGGCATAGTGGATAAGGCACTGGCCCTGGAGTCAGGAGTACCTGGGTTCAAATTTGGTTTCAGACACTTAATAATTACCTAGCTGTGTGGCCTTTGGACAAGTCACTTAACCCTGTTTGCCTTGCAAAAACCTAAAAAAAAAATTAATTACATTTCCTTTTTTCCTCATAACAACCTTGGGATATAGATGCAATATAATCATTCCCATTTTAGAGATGAGAAAATTGGAACAAAGTTTAAGTCATTTGTCCAGGTTCACACAACTAATGACTGAATTCAAATTTGAACTCAGTTCTTCCTGATTCCTGGTCCAATACTCTATCATCTGCATAGATACATGTATAGGATATATAGTATCAGTAACTTTGCAAAAAAATACAACTTTGAAAAAGCTAAGAATTTTATTAATATAATAATTAAACATGATTCCAGAGGATCAATGACGAAGCATACTACATACTACCAATTTCCTGACAGAGAGGTGAAGGTCCGTGATGAAGAGTGACAGATATTTTCCATACATGGCCAGCATGGGAATTTGTTTTGCTTGAAAAAGCAGATTGTAACAAGGACTTTGTTTTCCTGTTTTTTCTTCTTCATTTCTTCCTTGCTTCCTTGCTTCCTTCCCCCTCTCTTTCTTTCTTTCACAAATTGGAAGTAGGGAGGTAGCAGAAAGAAGGAAAGTAAAGATATGTTTACCAAAAAGGAGAAAAAGGAAAAATATAGGGTCATTAATCATTTATTTTGCAAAAAGGAACAGAAGGAAAATCAGAAAGAATCACAGGAAAGAAAATTTATTGAGATTTATATGTGAATACAAGCATGGCTACATGTTATATCCTTTTGTTTTGCTTTGTTTTTGGAGGCAATGCAAGTTAACTGACCTGTCCAGGTTCAAACAGTTAAGTACCTAAGACTACACATGAATTCAGGTATTCCTGACTCCAGGGCTGGTATTCTAGCTACTGCATCATCTAACTTCCCTAATATATATCATATGCTTAGAAAATAAAATCAAAAAACATAATAAAGATTTCCAATTTCATATACAGTGCTTTTGTCATTCTTGCTACATATTTATGGAAATGATAATTTTATTTAATATGTGATAAGTTCAGAATAGAAAAAAGGAAGCGTAAATAAGACAAAACTTTGAGCACTTACATAAACATATACGTAAGAGAAATACAGTTTATTATCATTCTTATGCATACAAACATACACATAAGAGAGATGTAGAGTTTATTGTCAGGCTCCACTATAACATTTTATAAATGTTAGCTATCTTTGAGTCCATGACGAGATTTAGTTTTCTGTGAATTTTTCTATGAGGAGCTGTCCAGCATTAAGCAAGAAGAGCAGATAACTGTCTTTTGCTTACCAAATTATGCCATATACTTAACTATTTTTCTAATTCCTATTTGTTATTCTCCTTATTAGAGTGAACTGGTATATGTAAAGGGATGGGGCATATAGCTTATAGATAACATTTTTCCAAGGAATTCCACATTAAAAAAAATTCTGACATCTTGTCATAGTATAACAATTTGGCCTGTCCTCAGTTTTCATGTGAAAAAGGACATTTAAAAAATGTATCTCTAGGATGAATTAAAATACTTGGAATTGTATCCTCAATAGATAATTGTATATCAATATAGTAAAGTATAATTACACAGTAAAGTTACTACTTTTTGTAAGAAACTGATGGACAAAGTTTATACAAATAGATATATGGGAATAATCTATAGGTTATATATTATTCCATGTTTTCTGCCAATGATTGTAGACCTAATTCTGTACCTCTGAAATTATTCCAAAGCATTTACATTTAATATTACATTCTAATCCTGACAAATTCTGAATTAGAGTGATGAGGATGAAACCAAAATGTTTTAGCTTAAAGAGGTTGGTTCTCCACTAGATATAGCATGTGTCTAAATAATAGATTTCAGTATTGTCCCTAGAGCACTCTTGCATATTACAGTGGGTTCCACTTCATTACCCAGTTATTTTGTGTCTTCCCAGACTATTAGTCCAATCATAGTCTTGTCTAGCATGTTGCCAATTGATCTAATTGCTTTATAGTAACAAGATTTGGAATAAACTGTTTTTTACAACTTTTCTTGCTCTGACTTTGTTATCAATTTCCGTAGTGATGTGTTAGTAGATGACGTAGGATAGTGAACAGAACTTTAACATCACAGTCTGTAATGCCTGGGTTCATGACTTATGTCTGACACAGAACTTCTTTAGAATTTGAGAGTGGGGAAAAAAACTGAACAACTATTAACTTTCAAATATTCATTAAAGGAAGATCTACCAGAACAGAGCCAAGTAGTTATTCAGTTTTTGCTTGAACACCTCTAAGGAAGGGGAATCCACTACTTTTTTTTCCCCTTAGGTTTTTGCAAGGCAAATGGGGTTAAGTGACTTGCCCAAGGCCACACAGCTAGGTAATTATTAAGTGTCTGAGACAGGACTTGAACTCAGGTACTCTTGACTCCAGGGCTGGTGGTCTATCCCCTGTGCCTCCTAGCCACCCCAAGGGTAGAGTAGAATCCACTACTCCTTAAGGAAACTTATTGCACCTTTGGACATCTTTAATTGTTAAGGAAGTTGGTTTTCTTTCCCCTGATATCATCTAAATTGTCCATTTTAGAAGCTTCCACCTTTGCCTTTAGGGTTTGCCTCCTGATGAAAAGGAGAACAAATAAATTTTCTCTTCCATATGATAGCCCTTTAATAATTTTTTTTTGGCAAGGCAATGGGTTAAGTGACTTGTCCAAGGTCACACAGCTCGGTAATTATTAAATGTCTGAGACTGAGTTTGAACTCAGGTCCTCCTGACTCCAGGGCCTGTGCTCTATCCACTGCACCACCTAGCTTCTCCCCTTTAATATACTTTAAAAAAAAATTTAAATTTATTTTAAGCTTAAATTCAAAATAAGAAAAGGGAAAAAAGACATCATCATGTACACAGCAGAACATGAGAAGATTCAATATGCACAATAAATTTCTACTTCAAGAAAATCTACATAATAAATACTACACATAGCTTTCAAAGCTGTCCTGCTTTGCTTTCTTGAAGGTTTTCTTTTGTTCTCTGCTATGTACTTTTAGTTTTTTTTTTTTTTTTTTTTTTGCAAGGCAAACGGGGTAAAGTGGCTTGCCCAAGGCCACACAGCTAGGTAATTATTAAGTGTCTGAGACCGGATTTGAACCCAGGTACTCCTGACTCCAGGGTCGGTGCTTTATCCACTGCACCACCTACCTGCCCCTGCTATGTACTTTTTACTTTGCTTTTCCCCCTCCCCTCCAAGAAGGCTACAAGTAAGTGTAGATACACAATACACATATACATGCATATGCATGCATAAATATCTCTAAACATATACATATATGAAAATATACATTAATATACATATATATAAAATACCATACAATGCTTATTTGTACTATCATATGTTTCTCTAAAGGTGGATAGCATCTTCCTTTATAAGTCCAATCTTTCCATGTTTTTTTAATTAACCATCTTCTCAATTCCTATACCAAAATATTTCAATTCAATCACATTCAGAGATTGTCAATGAAAAGTTTTCCCCAATTTTCTGTATTCCTTCTGTTCTTGTCTTCATAGGATTTATTTATGTAAGAAAATCTAAATTTAAAATAATCAAAATTATCCATTTTGCACTTCAACATTGCTCTCACCTTATAATATAGTTTAAAGGTGTCATAATTATTGAATCTGTTTCCTTTATATCTTTTCCTCCTGGTTTCTTTGAAGTTCTTGTTCTTTCAAATGAATTTCATTACTTTATCTAACTCAATAAGATAATTTTAAAGTAATTTAATACAAAATAGATTAGTTATTTGATTTTCTTTATCCATGAAGAATAAAAATTGCTTAAATTATTTAACTCTAACTTGTATTAAAAATATTTTTTGTTTATGTTCATATTATTCCTATGTTTTGGCAAGTACACTCTCAGGCATTTTATACTGCCTAGTTATAGTAAATATTCTAAAACAACATTGAACAATATAATTAACACATTGTGTAGCTTCCCTATTTTTCTCTTTTGATTGAATTTATTTTAGCTTTAACTTTGTCTGAGATCATAATGATTACCATGCCTTTTTCCCTAACATAAATTTTACTCCTCACCTTCATTTTATGTTTTTGTGTATCCTCATTTTTAAACATTTCCTAAAAGTAATATAGTGTTGAATTCAAAACTTTATCTGCTATCCATTTCAATTTTATAGGCAAATTCATCCCATTCACATTCTCAACTAAATTTACTTATTTTCTCCTCATTTTTCCTCACTATTCCTATTCCTCCTCACTTTTCTACTTTACCTGTTTCCTTCCCTTGCCCTTTCTTAATTTACCTATCCCTCCAAGAATCCCTCCCTTATCCTTTTCACCCAACCCAACCTCTTGACCTCTTGTTTCTTTCTGAATTTAAGCTTTCATATGTTTATATATGAAAGTCTATAAATATATATATATATATGTACATATATATACATATACACATATATATGTATATATGTATGGTTTTCCTTTTAATGCATTTCCAATGAGAGTAAGATTTCAGGACTACCTGCCTTCCTCCAGTAGCTTCTTCTGTATTATTTTTCCCTTTTTTTGCCTCACTTATATAATTGTTCCTTTTCTCCTCTACACACTTTTTTTAGAATCACCCCTTTTTACTCAGCTCATCCAAGTCTTTCTTTGAAACTATCTAAATAAAAATGATAGTAAAAAAATTGGTAATACTTTCATATATAAGAAGTAAACAATATGACATTATTCAGTCTCATTGGTTTTTTATTGTTCATGATATATTTCTCCTGAATTTTATATGTTAAATTTTCCCTTAAGTTCTGCTGTTTTTGTCAGAAATACCTGAAAGTCTTTCAGTTCATTAAATGCCCATTTTTTCATTTGGTGTCTTATTTAATTTTGCTAGATGTTACTTTTGGTCATAAACTCAATTCTCTTACTCTCTGAAATATAATATTTTAAGACCTATGGTCTTTCAGCATAGTAGCTGGGTCTTGTATAATACTTTTTGTAACTATATGATCTTTAAATTGTTGTTGTTTTTTTTCTTGTTGCTTCCATTATTTTCTTCTTAACTTAGGAGCTTTGAAAATTGGCTCTGATATTGCTCTACGTTGTCTTCCAGGTATCTCTTTCAGTTGGTGATAGACAAATTTTTTCTGTTTCTGCTTTTCTGTTTTTCTAGAACTTCAGGGAAAGTTTCCTTTATAGTTCATTGCAATATTATATCAATATTCTTTTTATGGTAATTTGTAGGTAGTTCAATGAATCTTACATTATTCCTCCTTAATCTGTGTTTCAGAGCAATTCTTTTTCTGATCAGATATTTCACCTTCTTTTCTATTTTTTTCAATCTTTTGATTTTGTTTTATGATTTCTTGGTGTCTTAGATTAGAACATCATTCTAGTTTTCAAGGAATTATTTCTTCTATAAGTTTTTGATTCTCTATTTCCAGTTGGTATTTTTATTTTCTTAGATTTTTATTATTTTTTTATTTTCTTAGATTGCTCCTAATTTTTCTTTGATCTCTCTCTCTCTCTCTCTCTCTCTCTCTCATTAATTTTTGTTAAAAAGATTTTTTAACTTGGTAGGAACTTGGCTGACTAGTTACTCATTTAGTGAATGACAATGACTATCTTTTTCTTTGGAATGAATAGTATTCTTTATCATAAGTCCTTCAGAGTTCCCTTGAGTCACAGCATTGATGACAAAAGGTAGGTCATTTATAGTTGACCATCCTGTAACATTGCTGTTACTTTGTCTACAGTACATTATTTCTTATTCCATCTGTTCATCAATATTTCATCTCAATCACACACCACACTTTGTTCTGCCATTCCCCAACTAATGGCTATCCCCTCAATCTCTTGCTCCCCACCATCAGAAAGAACTATTATAAATCTTCCTATACAAATAGGTTCTTTTCTTTCCATATTTCATCTCCTTTGGAATATAGACTTAGCATATAGCCTATTTCATTAGACCCAAGAGCAGACATTGTTTTAAAGCCCTTTAGGTATAGTTCTAATTTGTTCTTCCCGAATTGTTGAATCATTTCACAACTCCTCCAGCAGTGCATCAGGTGTCTCAATGTTCCTACATTCCTTTCAACATTTGTCATTTTCTCCTTCTGTCTCATTAAAGGATATAATAAGTTTAAGGCAGTACCCTCAGAATTGTTCCAATTGTTCCTGTATTTCTCCTATCAATAGTGAGTTGGGACTTTTTTAAAAAATGATTTAAATAGATTGCATGAATAACTCAAGTGAAAACTGCTCATATCTCTTGATCATTATGAATTGGATTTCAGGTAGTCCAATAATTTTAAAATGATCTCTTCTGGATCTCTTTTCCAGGGCAGTTGTTTTTCCAATGAGATATTTCATGTTTTCTTCTAGTTTTAATTCTTTTTTAATTGTTTCATTTGTTTTATTTTTTCTTGATTTCTCACAAAGTCATCAGCTTCCCTTTTCTACATACTATATACTAAGGAATTATCTTCTTCAGAGAAATTTTAGATCTCCTTTTCCATTTTTCCAATTCTGCTTTCTAAGACATTCTTCTCCTCATTGACTTTTTTAACTCCTTTTTCGATTTGGCTTAGTCTGGTTTTTAAGATATTATTCTCTTCAATATTTTTTTGGTTATTTTATTTTATTTTTAGCCTTTGCAAGGCAATCGGGTTAAGTGGCTTGCCCAAGGTCGCACAGCTAGGTAATTATTAAGTGTCTGAGGCGGAATTTGAACTCAGGTACTCCCAACTCCAGGGCCAGTGCTCTATCCACTGGACCACCTAGTCATCCCTTCAGTATTTTTTTTGGAAGAAATTTCCTTCACCAAGCTACTGACTTGGCTTTCATGATATTCCTACATCGCTCTCATTTCTCTTCCCAATTTTTCCTCTATCTCCCTTGCTTGATTTTTAAAATCTTTTTTTGGTTCTTCCTTGACCTGAGAACAATTCATATTTTCTTGGAGACTTTAGATGCAGACTCTCTGACTTTGTTATCTTCTTTTGAATGTGCCTTTTGATCTTTCATATGATCAAAGTAGTTGTCTGTGGTCAGATTTTTTCCCCCTTCTGTTGTTTGCTCATTTCCCCAGCCTATGACTTGATTTTAAATCTTTGTTAAGATGGACCTCTACTTCCAGGATGTAGGACACACTATCCCAATCTTTTTTCTTTTAGATTTTTGCAAGGCAAATGGGGTTAAGTGGCTTGCCCAAGGCCACACAGCTAGGTAATTATTAAATGTCTGAGACAGGATTTGAACCCAGGTATTCCTGACTCCAGGGCCGGTGCTTTATCCACTACACCACCTAGCCGCCCCCACATCTCAATCTTTTGAGGGTTTTGCAGCTGATTTTACAGATAACTCCATTTCCTGCCACTCCTAGGACCTGCAAGTTGTCAATTACTCCATGGTCTTATGAGAGGCTTTGACTGCTCTCCTGGCCTGTACTTTGGTCTGTAGTGACTACAAGCACTTCCCTCTGCTATGGAACTACAAGAAGAGTGCCACTCCGCTAAGGCGATAAGTACTGTTGGGCCTCTACTTCTGACCTATTCTGCCATTTTCCCAAAATACTCACAAGACCTTTGGATACTTAAAAACTACTATTATGTCACTCATGACTCTTATCTTTTCT
This sequence comes from Macrotis lagotis, assembly GCF_037893015.1. Lineage (NCBI taxonomy): Eukaryota > Metazoa > Chordata > Mammalia > Peramelemorphia > Peramelidae > Macrotis > Macrotis lagotis. The sequence goes on from NC_133658.1 coordinate 528,812,907, forward strand.
GTACTTAACATTCCTAGTTCCTTCAATTGATCTTTAAATGATATGGACTCAAGGCCTTTCATCATCCTGATTGTTTTCCTTTGAGCACTTTGAGCACTTATCAATGTTCTTTTTAAACTGTGAGTCCAAGAACTGAACCTAATACTCCAGATGAATCTGACAAGGGTAAGGTACAGTGGGGCTATCACTTCCCAATTCCTGGAAACTATTGTCCTCTTAATGAAGACTGAGTTTTCCTTAGTTTTTTAACTGCCATAGTATACTCTTAACACAAGTCGTTGACTTAACAAACCTTCCCTATATAGCATTTGTGGAGTGAATTTTTTTGTACCTTCATGGGAAACTTTACCTGTTTCCCTCTTTAATTTCATTTTATTAGATTCAGTTCAATGCTCTAATCTGTTATTGTCTTTATAGAAGCTGACTTCATCATCGAATATGTTAACTTTCCCTCCTAGTTTTGTGTCATCTTCTAATTGTCCTCTATTTCTTTCTTTACCAAAGTCAGTGATAAAAGTGTTAGATAGTAAAGGACCAAGTACCTATTCCTTGTTTATTCCATTAGAGACCTCTTGCCATGTTGTCATTGAAACATTCATAATTACTCTTTGGGTCTGGCCATCCATAAAGTTGTGAATACATCCAATTGTCTTCTTGCCAAATTTCTGGCTCTCTGTTCTAGCTGGGTTATTATGATCAAATTTCTTGACCTTTCAATGCCTTGACAACACTTAAGGACTGTAAGTTACTGACAAGTTTACCCCCAGAAGTATGGAATTATTTTTAAAAAGCAAATCATTGTCCTTCTAATGGTAAAGACAGGGCAATGATAATAGTTCATAGTATGATTGGAATGCTTCCATCTTGGAGATTGGTAGAGATGAGAATTCTTTTTTTAAAAATTGTCTTTTTTTCTTATTAGTATTTTATTTTTTCCAATTACATGTAGAAATAAATTTTGGCATTTATTTTTGTAAAGTTTTCTGTTCCCTCTCTTCTGCACTATCCCTAGACAGTAAACATTCTGATATAGGTAATACATGGAAAATTATATTAAATATTTTTCCATAATAGTCATGTTTTGAAAGAAGAAACAGAGCAAAAGAAAAATTATGAGGAGAAAAAAATAAACTTTATTAGACTGGTTATGGACTATATTATCCCCATCCAGAGGAAGAAAATAAAACAAAACAAAACTCACAAAAAAGTAACCCTTCAGAATCTAATGAACACTTTATAAAAATTATCTCTTATGTATATCTTTCCCTTAATCCTAATTCCTCAGACCAAAAACTAATCTGTAAACATGTTTATCAAAATATGTATGTACAATGCTAACCTGACTGTTAACCACTTGTGTAACTTAAAATATACATGTGCAAATCAATGAAAATAAATAATTTTTTTCAAAAAGAAAGAAATAGTTGAACAAATTGTGGTATATGAATGTGATGAAATACTATTGTTTTATTGTCCCCCCATGAGGGACAGGACTTCAGAATAGCCTGGAAAGGCTATTTCATGAACTGATGCTGAATGAATTAAGTAGAACTGGAAGAACATTATACACACTAACAAAAATATTGGGTGATGATCAGTTATGATGGATTTGTTCACTTCAGCAATACAATAATCAAAGACAATTCTAAAATATTTGCAATGGAAAATATCATTCATAACTAAAGAAGGAACTGTGGAGTTTAAATGCTGACCAAAACTTAATATCTTCAATTTTTAAAAGTTGTCTTATATATTATGTTTTTTTCTATCTAATATTTTTTCCTATTTGATTTGAATTTTTTATATATTTAGCCTATTTTAGATTGCTTTCTATTGGGGGGGCAGGGAGGGAAAAATGTAAAATTCAAAACTTGCAAAAAATTATTGTTGAAAACTACTGATGCATGCAATTGGAAAAATAAATAAACAAAATATTAAAAAATAAAATAAAGTACATCTGAAGGAAGATGTTATATACATCAAGAGAAAGAACTGATATACAGAAGTATGTATGGAATAATTTTGCATACACACACATACACATTTTGTCTAATGACTATCATCTCTAGTGTGGGGAAGGGGAAGAAAGGAAAAAAGAAATTTATATGACCTTTAAAAGCAATGGTAAGTTGCATATAATAGAGTTGCTGCTTTGTGTACAGTCATTTTTTTGGTTATTCTATAGAACAACAGAAATGCTACAGAAATGTGTGATTTACTTCAAAAATTAAAAATAAAATGCATTTTAAAATGCAAGTTTTAGTTATCTGTAAAATTTATCATTTGTCTAAACTGTGAATCCCCAACTATCCATTCGAAATGATGCATCATTATACATCCATTTTGAATAACGGAAAAATAAAATAATAAAAAAATAAACATTGCACTTAAATTCAAAAGGCCTTACTCAGCTCCCCAAACTTGACATAAATTTGTGACAAGAGTATGTCATTTCACTTCTCTGACCCTCAATTTTCTCATCTATAAAATGTGGAATATATCTGTGAAGATAAATAGTACTCTGATCCTATGTTTTAAAGTTTCATATAAAATATGAGTGATGGTGATGATGATAATGATGTAATTTTGTGGATTAAAATAATAGAGAACATATTTACTTTTATGTGTGCCAAAACTCACTAAGGAAATCAAATTTGACTATATCTCTGTGTCCATGAAGTTTAAGCATGAGTTAGCAAACAAGGACAACTTTAACCTCTCTTTTATAGATCTAATGGTGGCATGAATAATTTCCAGAAAGAATATATGGAGAAAGTATAAAAATATTCTTAGGTAGCTTTGAAACATAAAGATACTTTTTTAAATTTACATTCAACAATTTAAAAATAATATTTCATCTAAATTTTCAAGTAAGGATCTTTTTATTCTGTGCTTGTGGTTTCCATATAGCATTTTTTTTGATATATCATACTTCGAATTTGGGATTTTTCCTGTACTTTTGAGTAATTGAAGTCATTTTCTTTTTAAATCATCTAACTAATTTGGGCAGTTGATATTAGACTTGCATCTTATTTTGTGCCATTTCTTGGAGAGTAGTTTGATCTGTTACTTTCATTAATCTGATTTTATGCCTACTGACCTTTCAAGATTGTTCTTCATTAGCCAGAACTGTACCAATAAGAAGCTATAAAATGTTATGATCACTTCACAAATCGTAGTTATGTATTATCTTTTTTTTGGACAGGGATGAAGACAGCTGTAGTTATAGAGTAGAGCCAGTGATATTTGCAGACTGTGACTGCATATTATTCCATCCATCCATCCATCCATTCATCTTCTATTCAATTAGTATTTACTGAATATTTTTATGTGCTCAGCAAAATATTAGTTTCATGATGATTATAGAAGAAGTACCTCTACCCTCAAGGAATTTAAAATTTATCTTGAAAGACAAGATTGGGGTGGTCTTTGTGGCAAAGTCAAAAGCTTTCCCCCAAACCCTTCAAAATACCTTTCAATAATAACTTTAAATAAATTCTAGAGTAGCAAACCCACAAAAAGAGGAAGAAAATCAATTTTTCAGCACAGAACAACTTAGACGATCAGTGGGGGGGCAGCTATGTGGCACAGTGGATAGAACATTGGCCCTGGAGTTAGGGGGGATTTGAGCTCAAATGTGGCCTCAGACACTTAATAATTACCTAGTTGTGTGACCTTGGGCAAGTCATTTAACCCCAGTACCTTAAATAAATTAAAAAATTCTAAGATCAGCAGTTCTCAGGAGCACAGCTCCAATGCCAGTACACCAGGAATAGGCCTTGAGAGCCTCTGAATCAGCAGCAGTGGAAGCTCCTTCCTAGCTTTTGACCCACAGATAATAGGGGGTCAGAAGGAGTTTACAGGGATCTCTTTGCTGAGGCAGGTCTCCATTGCTTTGTCCATACTCAGATCTGGGTTGAGTTCTGGTTTACAGTCCCAGGAGAAGGAGGAGTTGTAGTCCAACAGAGCTGGCTGCTACAGGAGAGAGAAACCCTCCTCAGAGTTCCAGGACAGAAGGGAATGCTTGTGGACACCCACAGACCAGCACACAGGTCAAGTACAAGGTCTATTTAGATCATACTATATTCAAAGAACTGAAAACTAGCAGCTCCCTAGAAGTATCTCTGAAAACAACTGCAAAAATACCCAGAAACTTGGAAAAATGTGCCCTCCACCCTGGAAGCAGCATCCTACCTTAACAAAGAGTTAAAATCAAGTCATAAACTAGGGAAATGATCACACTAAGGGGAATAAAAATCTGACCATAGAAAGTTATTTTGTAATATACATTTTATATATATATATGGAGGATCAAAACACACAGAGAGAAGATAACAATCAATGCTCCTATATAGATTTGAAATTAGAAAAGAGAAGTAAAAATTAGGAAGAGAAATAAGAGTAATGCAAAAAAATCATGAAAAATGAGTCAGCAGTTTGGTAAAGGAGACACAGAAAAAAATACTGAAGAAAATAGCAAGTTAATAACAAGATTAAATCAAATTGAAAAAGAGGTACAAAAAACACTGAAAAGAATGTCTTAAAAATCAGAATGAGATAAATGGGAAAAGAGCACAAAAATTCCCTGAAGAAAAAACTCCTTAAAAATTTGGAATTGGGTTGGAAAAAGATGGGAGAAAATAATGCCTTAAAATTTAGAACTTAGTAAAAGGAAGCTAATGATTTTATAAGAAATCAAAAAACAGGGGCGGAGCCAAGGTGGTGACAAGAAGGGATCAAGTCTTAGGAGCTCTCTGATAAAATTCATCAGCTAAGGACTCTAACTAAACTTTCGAGAGACAGAACCCACAAAGGGACCCAGAGAGGCAGTTCTCCTACTCAAGGTAACCTGGAAAAGAGTAGAAAGGCTCTGTTCCCCGGGATTGGAGAGGTGGCCCGCCAGAAGGGTGGCCCACCAGAGCCAAAGAACCTCAGCCTCCTGGAGGCAGCCCCAGGGCACTGGGGGTCTCAGCTCACAGCAGCGGGGGAGTCTCCTGAGCTGCACCCTGAGGAACACCGAGCACAAAGTGGGGGAACAGTGGGGGACCTCTGCCAGAGGGAGCAGGTGGAGCCCAGCCCTAAGGGCACACAGCAAGCAGCATCATCTTTCCCCAGCCCTGATCCAGGAAACAGAAGCAGGCAGAGCCAGTAAGCAGGAGCCCCCAGGGAATGAGCCCATTGAGCTGCGGATGGGGATTGAAGAGAGACTGCTTAGCTCTGTCCTCTGCCCCTGAAACAGGACTCTGGGGCTCTGACCACATTCAGATCCTGATTACAGTCTAGGCCCCGCCATAGAACAGCAGCCCCTCCCCCATCAGCCCCTTGGCAGAGGGGGGCGCTTATGGTCATTCACAGACCAGGAGGGAGGATAGAACCTCACACACTGAGACCCTTGTGGGAGTGTCCCAAAAGCTCAAGAAACACCCCAAACCAGGCCCAGGCTGGGAAAATGAGCAAGCAGAGAAACAAAAAGAAGACTATTGAGAAATATTTTGCAAATGAGCCCAAGAAGGACCAAAATACTCAGTCTGAAGATGAGGAAGCACAAGCTCCTGCATCTAAAGACTCCAAGAAAAACAGAAATTGGGCTCAGGCTATGATAAAGCTGAAAAAAGACTTTGAAAATCAAATGAGGGAGTTGGAAGAAAAACTGGGAAAAGAAAGGAGAGAGATGCAGGAAAAACATGAAAATGAAGTCAGCAGCTTAGTCAAGGAAATCCAAAGAAAATGCTGAAGAAAATAGCATGCTAAAAACCAGCTTAGGTCAAATGGATAAAACAGTTCAAAAAGTTATTGAGGAGAAGAATGCTTTAAAAAGCAAAATTGGCCAGATGGAAAAAGAGATAAGAAAACTCTCAGGAGAACAAATCCTTCAGACAAAGAACAGAATTCAGGGAGATTGATGAATTTAACAGAAATCAGGAATCAATACTTCAAAACAAAAAAAAAAGAAAAATTAGAAGAAAATGTGAAATATCTCATTGAAAAAACAACTGATATGGAAAACAGACTTAAGAAAGATAATTTAAAAATTATTGGAATACCTGAAAGTCATGATCAGGAAAAGAGCCTTGACATCATTTTCAAAGAATTACTACAGGAAAATTGCCCTGATATTCTAGAAGCAGAGGGCAAAATAGAAATGGAGAGAATCCACTGATCTCCCCGAGAAAGAGATCCCAAAAAACCAACCCCTAGGAATATTATAGCCAAGTTCCAGAACTCCCAAGTCAAAGAGAAAATATTACAAGCAGCCAGAAGGACACAGTTCAAATATCGTGGAGCTGCAGTCAGGATCACACAGGACGTAGCAGCAGCTACATTGGAAGCTCGTAGGGCTTGGAATATAATATATACCGGAAGGCAAAAGAGCTTAGAATGCAGCCAAGAATGAACTACCCAGCAAGGCTGAATGTCCTCTTCCAGGGAAAAAAGATGGACTTTCAATGAACCAGGGGAATTTCAAAGGTTCCTTTTGGAATGGCCAGAGCTGAACAGAAGGTTTGATCTTCAGATACAGGACTCAGGTGAAGCATGGAGATGGGAGGAGAGGGGGGAAATATGAGGGACTTAATGAGGATGAAATGCATGTATTCTTGCCTAGAAAAATGACACTGATAATACTCATATGAACCTTCTCAGTTAATAGAGCAGGTAGAGAGAGCTTTTATAGTTGAAGCACAGGAGAAAGCTGAATTCAAAGATAAAATATGGTGTAAAAATGGAGTCAATAGAAAAAAAGGGAAATGGAATGGGAGAAAGAAAAAGGAGAGGGGGAATAGTCCTAGATATTTCACATAAGATTTTTTTTTATTACAATGAGCTATTGCAATGATATGGAAGGGGGGGGGGCAAGGGGGAATGAGGGAACCTTTGCTCTCATCAGAGATGGTTAGGAGAGGAAACAGCAAATATACTCAATGGGGTATAGACATCTGGAGTAAGAAGGAGGGGGGAGCAGGGGGAAGGGGTGGGGATGTGAATAAAGGAGGAGAGGATGGACCATGGGGGAAGAGTGGCCAGATATAACACATTTTCTTTCTTACTTCTTACAAGGGGCTGGGATTGGAAGGCCTGCCCAGGACCACAGGGCCAGGTGGATTCTGGGCATAAGGGGTGGTATGGGGGCTCAGGGCTTCTTGGCCCCAGGACCAGGGATCTGTCTGCTGTGCCACTCAGCGACCCTACAGCAGAGTCATAGTGAAAGGAGAGAGAAAATAGAGTACATGGTAGTGGAGAAATAAGAAAGGAGGGAGTTGTGATCAGCAATGGCAATGGTGGAAAAATATGGAAATAACTTTTGTGATGGACTTATCATAAAGAATGAGATCCACCCATGAAAAAAAAGAAATCAAAAAACAATAAAACAAAACCAAAATGAAAAAGTAGAAGACTGTGAAATATCTCATAGGGAAAAAAAACAACAACTGACATGGAAAAATAGATCCGAGGGAATAATTTAAAAATCATTGGTTTATCAGAAAAGTATGATAAAAAATAAAGACCCTAGACATTATCTTTCAAAAAATTATCCAGAAACTCGCCCTGATATTCTAGAACCAGAGGATAAAATAGAAATTGAAATAATCCCCTGATCAACTCCTGAAAGAGATCCTAAAATGAAAACTCCCAGGAATATTATGGTCAAATTTCAGACTCTCAAATTTCAGACTTTGCCAGGAAGAAACAAATTAATTATTTTGATGCCAGTATCAGGATAATACACAATTCAGCAGTTTCTACTTTAAGGGATTGTAGGGCTTGGAATACAATAATACAGAAGGCAAAAGAACTTGAATTACAACCAAGAATCAACTACTCAGCAAAATGGAACATACTTTTTGGGGGAAAATATGAACATTCTATGAAATATGTAACTATCAAATTTTCCTGATGAAAAGACCTGAATTGAACAGAAAATTTGATGCTCAAATGTGAACCTCAAGTGAAGCATAAACAAGGAAGGTAAAATATAAGGGGCATAATGTTGTTGAACTGGTTATATCCCTGCATGGGAAGATGATTCTGATAGCTCATTTGAACTTTCTCATTCATTATGGCAGTTAGAAGTAGTATATGTAGTCAGGGATAGGTAAGAGTTGAATATGAAGGCATAATGTCTTAAAAAATAAAATTAGGGGCAGCTAGGTGATGCAGTAGATAGAACACTGGCCTTGGAGTCAGGAAAACCTAAGTTCAAATCCAGCCTCAGACACTTTCTAATTACCTAGCTGTGTGGCCTTGGGCAAGCCACTTAATCCCATCGCCTTGCAAAAATTAAATTAAATTAAATTAAATTAAATTAAATTAAATTAAGGGAAGAGAGGGGAATGTATTGGAGAAAGGGAAAGGTAGAAGTAAAAAGAAGTAAATTATTTTACAGAAAAGAAGTAAGAAAAAGCTTTTGTAGTGGAGTGAATGAAGAGGAGTCAGTGAACCTTACTTTCATCATAACTGACTCAAAGAGGGAATAACAAATACTCTATTAGGCAGAGAAATCTATCTTTCCCTACAGGAAAGTAGAAGAAGAAAGGGACAAGTGTAAGGGGAGGATGGAAGAAGGTAGGTTAGATTGGTGGAGGGAATAGTCAGAAACAAAATACTTTTGGGGAAGGACAAGTGAAAAAAAGGGGATAATAGAATAAATAAGGGGCAGAGGAATAGGATGGAGGGAAGGAAATACAGTTAGTATTCCACAGAAAGTGTGGGAAAAAATATTGAAATAATTTTCCCTGATAAAGTCCTCATTTCACAAACAAAGAGTATTGAATCAAATTTATAACAAATGAGTGCCATTTCCTAATTGAGAAATGATTAAAAGATATGAATACTTTTTAGAGGAGGTCATAAATGTTATCTATAGCCATATTAAAAATGTTTTAACTCACTATTGATTGGAGAAATGCAAATTTATTAGATTGGGTAATAGGATAGAATAGAAAATGACAAATGTTAAAGAGGATATGGAGAAAATAAGACATTAATACACTGTTAGCATTATGCAATGAATCAACCATTATATATAGAGCAATTTGAAACTATACCCAAAAGGTTATAGAATCATGCATAACCTTTGGCCTATCAAGGAATTTGAAAATGAGAGAATTTCCATCAGTTGGGGAATAGCTCAACATATTATAGTATGTGATTATGATGGAGAGGTATTCTGCTGTTACAAATAATGAGCAGGCTGCTCTCAATAAAACCTAGAGAGGTTTACATGAGCAGATGCAATGTGAAATGTACAGTATACAATGGAATAGTGATATTAAAGAATGATCACATGTGAATGACTTAGCTTTTCTCAACAGTGCTCAACAGGAATGTTATCCATCCTCAGAGAAAGAGCTGATGGTGTCTGAATGCAGATTGAAACATATTTTTTAATTTTATTTTTCTTGAGGTTTCTTTTTGTGGGGGGGTATTTTTTCACAAAATAACTATCATGGAAATGTTTTACATGATTATATATATTTTAGTCTATATCAAGTTACTTCCTATCTCAATGGGCAAGGGGGGGAAGAAAGGCAAGAACATGAAACTCAAAGTTTTAAAAACAAATGTCAAAACTTGTTTTTACATGTATCCTCAGAAAACAAAATACAAAATAAATAATAAGAAAGACAAGATTATCAAACATGAAACAATACTGACTAGTTGCAGAAAGGATTGTGAGTAGTGAAAAGTCTATGTGAGCTAAAATGTGTAGTCAATTCAATATGAAGGACTAGAATGTTTTGGGGGGGGGGGGGCATATAGAAGAGTTGTGAGGAAGAAGAGAATTCCAGGAGGAGAGGAGTAACATGAGAAATCATAGAATTTGAAGGTAACTGTAATAGAAGGTTTTTGAGGAGTGGGGTATATGTAGAGAGAGAGATCAAGGAGTTCAGACTGGCATCCAGGGAAGAGGGATTAGTAATAGTTTGGGGGAAAAAATTAGGAGGCATAAAATAGCAGTCAACTAGTACTTTCAGTATTTGAAGGACTATCTTATAAATGAAAGATTATACTTGCTCTGTTTGGACTATAACACACAACTATAGACGCTAATATTGGAAGCCACAGAAAGGCAGATTTAGAATGGATGTAAGGAAAAATTTCTTAACAATCAGAAACAACATAAAGAGTTGGACTGGTGGCATATGACTCACTGAAAATCTTTTAGAAACAGCTGGATGACTATTTGTAAAATAGCTTATTTTGTAATCATGATTTATAATATTAATTCTATAGGAAAATGAGTCTGGATTCTAAAAAGTGGACTTTAGAAACATTTTTTATTAATTTTGAGGAAAAGATGAGTACGGATAGTAGGAACTCCAATTCACAACAATCTAATGAACAATCAAAGCATTCTGCTAGGCTGAAATGGGTAATTGAGTAAAGTGTCCACAAAATTCTATTCCTGCTCACGTTTCTTTTTAGAAGTTCAAACTAAGTTACAGACTCATGTAAATATATGTAAATATGTTATAAATAGGAACTTTTTATTTTATTCATTGGCTAAATACACTAATTCAAATAAAAAGATGCATGTAGCATGTTTCCTGTCAGAATGCTATACTACTTCTTTTTAATTTGGTGGGGGAAGGAGATAGTATTTGGACCTATTATCTCAGTAATTCCTCACAAGTGTGGACTGTTTCCTCCTCAATAACTTAAGAGATTTAGTGAATTTTCTGGGGATGTTGGAATAGAAGTATGACTTGAATCTATGTCTTTCTGAGTCAAAGTGCAACCCTCTGTCTGAATTTTGAAAGACATGCTTCTTTTCATTCTATAAATCGATTTCTGGAAGTGTTGTGGAGTCCAAATAGACTGAAGTCAAAGGACCTAGATTCAAATACCAACTCTGACAAAGATAATGTGTAATCTTGGGCAAATCACTTTACCTTTCTGGGAAGCAATTTTCTCATCTGTAATATGGGAAGATTGGAGTAGATGTTGAACAAAGACCTCCTTCCATCTTTATGATCTATCCTCATACAATTATATGTAAATTATATTTAGATATTTTTTAGATATTGAATTCTATTCCAACAAAAAAAAAATGAAATCTTAACACAAAGCTTTCCACTCATACTTGAGATAAATATCTAATAGATGAAAGAAATGGTAAATCGCATTTTCTTTTGAATTGGGAGAATATTTATCCCTTTATTCTACTTCTCTTTGTAGTATTGATTCATATTTAAATTTTCTAAGGGTTATAATAGTCTCATCCGGAAAAGCATGCCACCATATAATTTTTCATGTTTTTAGTTTGCATTTGTATTGACAATGCCAAGGATTCCTAACAAAACAGTATCCAGTAAATAAATACAATTTCCTATATGATTTTGAAATAAGTCAGAGGAGTGAGGGTCTAGGCTATTTGCCACATAATTTGGAAGCAATGCAAAAAAGTAGAATTATCATTTTAAAAAAGCAAAATCCATGGAGCAATAATTCTAGAATGAACAATTAACCTGAATCATTTCTAACAAAGGAATTCAGGAAGCAATCTTCTAGTGTAATTTTCTATTTTTGACTAAAGACATGTTCCCCCTTCAAATGCATTGATGAAGTCAGTACTCATTAAATTCTATTTTTTATCTTTTTCCCCTCTTTCATTCAGTTAGATGGCAAAACAGAATTTTATCATAACTGATTCTTTCCAAGCATTACTATCTGATGGCTTTAATGTGTCTGACATATCTAAGTGCCCACAAATCAATGTTCCATATGAGACCTGACAGAGAACATTATAAAAGACTAAGTAATGATGTTCAAAAAAAATTTCATCTGCTTTTTTCCAAGTTCAAATTTCCTGGAAAATGTTAGGAAATAAAATATGAATCAATTTTTCTTCTTTGAGAAAGACTGTACTAAAAATTGCAGAATAAAACAAAATATAGGGAGTTCAACATTTGGAGAAATCACAATAAAGAAAGCTTATGCATTAAACAAAGTATGTGTATGCTCATAGAATACATATATATTATGCGAAGCTGTCTTCCTGAAGAAATAGATTTGCATGTTAGAAGTGTTTAAAGGCATAATTCATTTTTTCCATTCAACATAAGGGTTTGCACTTTTAGCACTTTTTGGAGATAATCTATGTTGTGAGAAGCAAAAATTTCCAGAAAATTTACTTCCCAATCCATTTCAAGAAACTTAATTCTCTCTCACCATTATTTTTCATCACAACATGCCACAATAAAAAGAGCATTAGTACTATAGTCAGAGGATGTGAATTCAAATCTCATTTGTGATCTTTGTGATGTCATTCAACCTGCTTGGGACTAGTTCCTTCAGCTGTCAAATGAGTGATCTGAACTAAAGTTTCCTTCTAACTCTAGACCAACTCTAGATGTATGGTCCTATGCTCATATGGGTTCAACAGTAAGATAGTATATCAGGATGAAAGGAACACTGAAATTGAGGTCATGCTATCTGCTGGTATCTCTCAAGTTTTTTCCTGAACTTCTGTTTCCCTTTATCCATTTTCTCCCGTGGTCTTTTTATTGCCATCTATGGGTTCAGTGATCAGTTCTGTATGATTACTCTCAAATCTTTAATATACAACCCTAAGCTGCACATTATCAGTTGTCTGATGGAAATAAACACCTAGCTGCATTCTCAGCATGGTCAAAATAGAACTGATTGAATTTTCCACTAAACTATTCTCTTTTCCAAACATCTTGTTTTCCTGTAGATGACATCATCATTATCCCAGTCAAAGGTTTACAACCCTCAAAGTCATTCTTGACGTTTCTCATTATCTCAAGTTCCATATCCAATCAGGTGTTGAGTCTTGTCTATCTAATCCCTAAAACATCCTTTGTATCATTCCATAATCTCTACTCATGTACCTTCTTACTTTAGTTCTGATCCTTAAATCTCTTGACTAATCTATTCCAAGAAACTCATGATTAGTTTTCCAAGTTTAATCTCTCTCTTCTCTGATCTATTCTCTAAACAGATGAAAAAATGATATTCCTAAAGCACAGGTCTGATTATATAAAATTACTATTCAAGAATGTTTGATAACCCTCTATTATTCAAGGATGCAATTCTTTTTTTTTTTTTAGGTTTTTGCAAGACAAATGGGGTTAAGTAAGTGGCTTGCCCAAGGCCACACAGCTAGGTAATTATTAAGTGTCTGAGACTGGATTTGAACCTAGGTACTCCTGACTCCAAGGCCCGTGCTTTATCCACTACACCACCTAGCCATCCCCCAGGATGCAATTCTATATCCCCATTTGAACTTGTAAATCATTTGTAATATTCTTCTGTTTGCCTTCCCATTCATTTTATTTGTTCTTTATTCCCTACTCCCATTTCTATTATTTCAGTTTTTTCTTCCATACTATGAATATTTTTGTACTTCCAAATGTGGGTAAGCCCTACCAATCTTGGGAGGGTTTGGTTCATAATGGCTTATGAATTTCCCTTGAATTAGCAATGAATGGAATAATGGACTGATTTTTTTCCCCTAATGATAGGGCTGAGTCAACAGTAGGAAAAATTATATTAAATTTCACAGTTATCTAATACATGATAATTTATTGAACACATTTAGTAAATCAGAAAGCCTTTGGAAATTATAAATTTCTGAGATAATAGGTTAGATTTCTGAAAGAAAGCAGACATAAGTATAAGGAGTTCATTTTGCTATGCTTTGACCAATAAACTGCTTTAACTCATTTTCAATTTCAGAAAGTGGTGTCAAGGTGCTTTCGTTTTTGCATTTAATTTTGTTCTTGAGTATCATAGAATCTTAGAGTTGAAAGGAATCTCAAAGATTTTTAGTTCTACCAGTTCCATACCTAGATTCTTTATTCTTTTAGATTCATTAGTATTTCTAGAACTTTCTGATGAATAGTTCAAAAAATGTGCATTACCAACCTATGGCATAGAAACAAGAAAAAAGACTCATTGCCTTTATGTCATTGAACATAAATGATTTCCTAACAGAACAAGGAGAGCTAGCCATGATGAAATCGAAACTTCTATCAATCACATAATAGTGGAATTAGTTAAACTTTTCAGGGGCAAAGAGTATATTACATTCTAAACAAATATACTTCATAATTTAGCTGTAAAAGGCACCTTTCTTGGTAGACCCATGAATTGCTGAACAGCTTTATTTAAATTATGCATGAAAACTTTATGGAACACTGTATCAACTGATCAGCTCCTTCCTGCTATTTGACGCATATTAATTTTATGCTCTGGTGCTTCAGATGTTATTTCATCAGAATGTTTACTTCTATTTAACTTATAAAGCACTGAATTGAAAAAAAATATGATTGTACTTAGGCAGCCATTTTATGAACACTTTATACCCTGCAGTAGTAATATATTTTTTCACATTAAATTTTGTTATAAGTTATATTATTTAAATATATAACTTATCTCATGATTAAAATACTTTTATATAAAAAAGTAATAGAATAGCCAGTAATTTAAAACACAAGTAGAGTGTGATGTTCTCCAATGACTGCATTATTACTGGGGAGCAAACAGTTTCTCCTGTCCACTGTCTTTACTCCATTGGTTTCATTATCACTTCTATGGATACCTTTCCAAGATACGCCCTATCTTGAATTTCAGTTTTCTGCTTTCAAGGGACTATATGGTATTTCCATCTACTATATATTTAATATCTCTGCTGAGATGATTTTATTGGGGTGTGGTCATTGTGCATACTACAGCATGCTACAGCTTCTTGGAGCCACAATTCCTAGTTGGGTGATACGTAAATGCAAAAAATGGATGGATAGTCTTAAAACAGACTCAGCAAGCCTTCATACCACAGATACTAGTCCTCCTTGAACATCCTGTACAAATTAATTTTAACAGATTCTCTCAGGTACAATAATATTAATCTTTGATTTTTCTTTCTCATATTTATACTTTTTCATCTATTAAGTCCTCTAGATTCTACCTTTTGAATCCTTTTATGTATTTTTTCCTTCTTTTGGGGTCAACTAGGTGACATAGTGGGTGCCTAAAGTTAGGAAGATGAGTTCAAATGTGATTTCACAATGCTAATTAACTGCTTAATCATATGCAAATTACTTAACCCAATTTGCCTCAGTTTCCTCATCTTTAAATGAGCTGGGGAAGGAAGTAGCAAGTCATTCCCATATCTTTGCCAAGAAGACACCTAATGAGATAGCAAAAAGTTGAACACTCCTGAAATGACTGAACAACAGTGTTCCTTTCTTTCCATTTTCACAACTGCTAACATTTATTATCCCACAAATGGACAATAGCTTTCCACTGATTTCTCTTTCTTCATAATGTCCTGAGTATTTCTTAGATCTTTATCTTCCATGCTGACACTCTGCTGAGCTCTATCTGCCTCCAGAAGATCTCTACCTGAATTCTCAGCCTCAGTGGAATATAGTGAAATGAACACTACATCTAGATTTCTTTGACAAAATTGACTAGTTCACCTTTCCTCTAAAATTGGCTTCTGATTTCAATTTGCTAAGTAATATCATCCCCATTTTCAACATCCTGGTCATAAGTTTGATTTTGACTTAGCCCTTTTGTCTTTTTTGTTTAAAATATATTTTATTTTTCCCCAGTTACATTCTTAACCATTTTTTAACATTTTTTTAGGTTTTTGCAAGGAAAATGGGGTTAAGCAGCTTGCCCAAGGCCACACAACTAGGTAATTATTAGTGTCTGAGACCGGATTTGAACCCAGGTACTCTGGATTCCAGGGCCAGTGCTTTATACACTGTTCCACCTAGCCGCTGTTAACACTTTCTTTTAAGGTTCTGAGTTCTAAATTCTATTTTTTACCTCTCTAATTATGAGGTAAAGAAGTATGAATGTTACTTAATTGGCAATTGGGAGGGATTAATGACTTCTTGAGCAAAGAGGAATGACATGACTAGATCTTTGTATAGGAAACAGTCTAATACAGAGGGATACTAGCAACTTGCCAGCCCCCTTTTTCCTCTTTGAGCTTTAGTCTTCTAAGTTATAAAATGGGAAAGGTAGAGTTTGTCTTGAAAGATTTCTAAGATCCCTTACATTTCTAAATCTATAAGCCTTTGAAGTAGAAGTTGAAAAGAAAAGGGGTATGATGCTTTAGTCATTGAATTTGTGTGCTTGACTTACTCAGATGACTCAGATATCATAACTCAACAGAAATTGTCTTATCTGTTCTCCAGGCCCATTTTTGTCATGACCATGTGCAATCTTGAGACTTAGATTTAATGCTTTGTTTTCCCACTTAGACTTCTCAGTAAATTCAGTAGCCCATATTATTTAAAATGACCCTTGATATAGATTGTGGAAGTATTTTTACAAACATTTTAATAGATGGAGAAACCCATACTTGGAAGAGCTAAGCCACAGAATCAATGAGATTGGTCTAGTCAATCAATAAATATATATTAAGGACTCTCCCTTTACACTGAGAGATTTAGGGCAAAAATAAATGACTTCAAAGACATTTGGATTTGGAATCTATTGTCTACTAACTGTGGGACCCTCTACAAGTTAATTCATCTCTTGTTGTCTCCAGGTAAATCTTCAAGACTATCATTTTCTGAGAAGGTAATGATCTCCATTAGTAGAAGAATATTTTCAATAGAATTCCTAGTAAGAATTTCCCCCATACCTGTGGAATCAATGCATCCTAATGGGCTAGACATTTTGCTATAAGTTTGTCACAAAGACAAAAAGCAAAGCAATCCTAACAGGTGACCCATGTACACACACACACATACACAAATGTGGTTCTATATACACACATGTATATGTGTATACAATATAAACATACATGGATATATACATATATACATGTATGTATATATACATATATACCCATGTACAATAAAAATAGGTGTTAATATGCATACACATTGTATTATGTATATGTGTGTACATAATGTGACAACTGAAAACCCCAAGAGACAGAATTTCTCTCTGTCAGGGTAATTAATAATCAATATATTTATTAGACTAACTAATAACAGTAAATTGATAGTGCTTTCTCTCAGAATGCCAAGATCACCAGTGGAAACAATGAATACTCTAAATACTTTTGCAAAAGGGGATGCCTTTGGAAAGTGTAAATCAGCCCTACTTTGTTGCTGTTTAATGAGGAAGAGGGATAAGGGTCTTCAATTCCTTCTCTTGAGAATGTTGCTTGATCATGAGACTAAGCAACCTCCAGCATTCTGAACAGAGGACATCTTCATCTATACCAGAACTGTCTCACTTCAGGTTATCTTAGGGACACATCAAAATAAAATAATTATTCTAGGTCTGCACCCAGAATAAAAAATATATTACATTAATATAATAGTTAATTTGCTGTCTTAGCTTATTTAGGTTTAGCAAGTGCTGTGAAAAGTCATGGTACTTTTAACTTCTTAGAAAGTGGAGGAACGTGCATCATCAATAAGACAGGTGAAGGCATGAAGTATGAAAGCAAATACAAAACAACAAAGAGACAACACAACAGTATCAAGGTAGGTGCATACAGACTAGTTTGTATCATACAGATGGAACTCATTCCACAGATCATTTGAAAATTCTATGAGATATGTTCCGTTCATAATACTATTTTAAAATACCAAAGAAAATTAACATCAATGAGATTATTTGAGATGAAATTTAAAAATATACTATGTATTCCATAAAAATTATTATTATTATTTTTTTGCTCATGAAAATTGAAACCCACAGGTGGGTTTGCATAAAAGCCCACTGTGGGCCTCATGTAGCCTTATTTTGTATAGCACTGATCTAGACCACTCTGTTTGGTTTTTTACTTCCCGAGTTGAGTCATCTTAAATTCTAATGGAGGGTTACAAGGACTGGGGCTCATTTCCTTAGAGTAAGAACTCAACTAGACTGGATTCTGTTTACACTCTAAACAGAAGTCAAATCTGTTTGTTCTTTGGGGTCCAGTCCAAAGTACAGGAGCCTATTCTTCAAGGGTTAGGTCAATGTGATTGATCAGTCATTTCTTTCAGAGATTGATTGATCTTTTGCATGAACTGGGCACCAATTGAGGAAATAAAAGGAGGAAAAAACCTGGGTTCTAATTTAACAACTGATTATGAATATGATGATAAAATAACAATTTTTCTTAATACAAAACATATGAGATAACCTCTGTGAGACAACACTAGCAGATAAAAAGGAACTACAAGATCCTATTTAGATGATATTTGAAGTGAGTCTTGAAGAACTTAGTACAATGCCCATGTCATAATAGACATTTAAATGCTATTTACCTACTGTTGAAGGAACAAGAGTTTCAAAGAGGGGGAAGTGAGATGGCAGCACATGTCATGCAAGGAGGACAACCAGTATAAGGCACAGAGATGAGAAATAACAAAAAAGGCTAGTTTGAGTATGTATGGAGAGGGATCTTGTATAATAAGGTTGGAAAATGTAGGATTAGGCTAAATTGTAAAGAGTTTTAAATGCTAAATAGAGCTTTGAATAGTAGAGGTAATAGGGAGCCACTGGAGTTTATTGACTAGGAGGTTAAGATCTGTACTTTATGAAAATCAGCTCTCATAATTAAATTCCTTTACTATAAATGCAATACTCTTTCATTCTATGAGTCCTTGCTGCCAGACATGTGTGTATTCATGGGATCCCACTTTCTCAACTGAACAACTGCTGCCCTGCTGAGACTATGATAAACTACTTGACCCAGACCTGCTGTCTCAGTTCAGTACTTTGCTGCCCTCTTCTGGCCTCTAAATATCATGCAACCTCAAAGTGACCCCTGGTCAGATACAATCTACCCTCTACAAAGATCCTCATTCACCAAGTGGAATTTATCAGTATTCATGTTGCATACATTTTTGTATCATTATTTTATGCAGAAAATGTGCAGAGGCTCAAAACCCATGGAGAAATAAAAGATTGAAAAATCATGTTTGTTATTCACGATTTCAGAATGATGACCTCAAAGACTTGGATTATTTTCAAACCAAACCAGGTTGCAATATAAATTGATCCAATTTCCAGGAAATATTAAAAAAATTCAGAGGAGGTCTTCTAGTATGCTAGTTCATCTCTCATGAAAGATTTAGAGAAATTCATCTCAGAAAAATCCAACGAAAACACCAACTCCAAAACTTCACCAAAAGAGAAAGTGTAGAGGACCTATGATTTGCACAGGAAGACAGTAGTCCTTTTTTAATGTTTCTTACAAATTAGGAGTTGATCAATAGATAGAATGTGAATGTTTTGAGGGTTTATACTTTATATCTCAGAGTTTGTTAGTAATTACATTATTGTTTTTATTCAGAAATTTTTCAGTCACTCTGAAACTTTGTAACCTCATTTGGGGTTTTCTTAGCAAACATACTGGAGTAGTTTGCCATTTCCTTCTCATTTTACAAATGAGGAAATTGAGGCAAATAGGATCATCTGATTTGCCCATAGTCACACAGCTAATAGCTGTCCCAGGCTGCATTTGAACTTCCGAAGATTCATCTTTCTGACTTCAGGCCCAGCATTCTATCTACTGTACCACCTAGCTGCCCCAGTAATCCCATAGTTAATACTGAATAGAGTTTGTTGAGCAATTGACTTAGTCCTCACTTAGTGTGGTTGAATTAATGACATTCTGTTTGGAAGCAGGAGTCAACCTTGCTCCATCTACTGCTTTTTTAATACTTAAAATTTTTCTTCCTTGCTTTCTATTTTTTATTTTAGTAATTGTTTTCATGGCAGACAGAGAGAGGAATCGAGTGGTCATGCAGAACAAAGCTGTTGCCTTCCCAGTTCCAAAAGTTCCGTAAAGTTCACTGATAAGAACCTCAATGAAAACTCTAAAACCAGATCTTGGTCATCTTTTGGCTTTATTTGATTACTGGCTATAGCCTTTGTCAAAGTATGGCAGAGTAAATGGTTGTGTCCCAGCCTAGCTCATACTATAACCATCTAAAAAGAATAAGAATTGTGATAAATATAGTAACTGTACTTGGGAGAAAAAAGAAGAGAAGGAAAGAAGGTAACACTTTACACACCTTGGTAAATCCTTTTGAATAAACAAAGGAAGATATAAGTGATGGACCCACTCCCTCTCTATGCCATAACCAGGATTCCCCTCTACAAGTACCAGGACTGTATTTTAAGCTTTTCCTATTGTTGTTTATTTTCTTTTTCATTATTATTTCTATTAGCAATGAACTAATTTGCACACACACATACATTAATAGAAGAGAACTTTGAACTCATCTAGTCCGTCAATGGAAAAAAAAACCAAATTGGTATCTGCAGTGTGAGGAAGGGCTCAGCAGTAAAAAGCTAGTCAGAAGGGAAGGGACTTCCATGCTGAGGAGAAAGGGGGATAGTAATCTTTGAGATAACATGATGTATTGGAAATATTTCTATATTTGAATTCAGGATAATCTGGGCTATACTCCTGCCTTATTCACTTAATTGAGCTATCTTTAGCAAATTAACTGAATCTCTCAAGTTCTCAGGTTGTGAAGTCCAAGTTGGTCTTGGTCACTTCCTATTCAAAACTTATTCTTGAATTTTGATCTTGAATTCTCTACCAGATAGGGAAAACACAAACTAACAATTTTAATCTTAAATGTGAATAGATTGAACTCAATTACATAAAAGAGAATAATTGAATACCCCCCAAAAAACCCAAGAACTTGCTGCATATAAGAAATATACATAAACATGTATATATAAACACATATATGCACATGTACATAGAAAACATAATATATATAGTTGTATATTTGCTTATATGTAAAAAAATGAGACACATAAAGGATAAAGTTCTTGAAGAAAATTTATTATGCTTCAAGCAAGTCCAAAAATGCAATCATGACTTTAAGATAATATTAAAAATTCATGATTTTAAGAAAGATGAACAGGAAAATAACAGTATATTTAAAATCACTATAGACAATGAAACTATCATTGTTAAATATATATTCCTGAGAAGTCAAAATATCTGTTCTTAAAGGAAAAACAAAATGAATTTGGAAAAGATATGGGTAGTAAATTAACAATTGTAAAAGATTTTGGTGTTTTTTCAGAACTGAGTTGATCTAATAGGAAGATTTTTTTTAAAAAAGGAAAGTAGAGTTACATAAATTCTTAGAAAAAAGTTCTAAAAGATTCATGATGTCAATTTGATGATAATATAAAAAATTCAACATTAATGTTATATCTTCACAAAACATTTATCATGAGATAAAGAAATAATGAATTTATTTCATAAAGAAAAATATTGAAAATATTCTTTATAGACCATAATAGAATAAAAAAGCAATTAATAAGAGATTTTTTTAAAAAAATTACTGGCCCTAGTAGAGACAATACAACCTGAAAATGACTAGGTCATAGAAAAAGTCACAGAAACAATAGGTAAATATGACAATAATGAAAGAACATTCTATATATTTTGGAATAGAGAGAGAAATCAGTTTAAAAAGGAATAGACGTATGCCAAAGATGGGTAATTTGAGGGAAGATATGATTACCTGTAACATTATAAAATTCTCAAGTATAATAAAATAAGAGGTAAAAATCTTAAAAGTCTACTTAAAAGACTAAAATTAAGGAAGACATAAGTGAAATACCAAAAGATGGAACAAAATAAGCCCCATTTAAGGTTCATGTCATTTAATTCTATCAAGTATTTAAAGAGTAACTATTTTTTATTCTACAAAAATTATTCTCAATAATTAAGAAGGAAGAAAATTTGTGGAAATACACATATTCACAACAACAATGATACAAAGATTTCAAATAAAATTTTAGCAAAGATTATACAGCAATACACTATATAAAAAATAATTTATTATAATCAAACTGAATTTATACCAAGAATTCACTATTGGGAAAGCACAAAAAATCATATAAATAAAGCCTTCATCTATATTAATAGAAGCAGAAAAATTTTTTATCAAAATGTAGCATTTATTTGGTAAAATGCTAAAAAAAGTTCTATAAGTACCATTTTTAATAAGAACAATAATATATCTAAATCTCACAATAATCATTATTTACATTACATATTGGAAATCCACAAAAAAGGGGGAAAGCTCACAAAAGACATTTTAAAATTTTCTGCTTTAGATCATATAGGTCTTCCCAGGTTTCTCTGAAACCATATAGCATAATATGTTCTGTATGCCCTGACTGTCTGTTACTTCTTAGTTTCCAGTTCTTTGCCCTTACAAAAATAGCTGTGATAAGTATTTTTGTACATATAGCACCTTTTTTTAATTTGATCTGTTTGAGGCATTGACATTGTTAGATCAAAGCATATTACACACACACACACACACACACACACACACACACACACACACACACACCACACACACACACGTGCAGAGTTTAGTAACATTTTGGGCACAGGTCCAAATTGCTTTCCAGTGAAGTGAACAGAATGAAGAGGTCAATTTATAGTATAACAACAAAAATGTACAAGTCAACAATTTTGAAAAACTTAAGAGCTCCTGTCAACATATTGAGCAACCAGGGTAGGTAGGTGGCTCAGTAAATAGAGCACCAGCCCTGGAATCAGGAGCATCTAAGTTCAAATATGACCTTAGGCAAGTCACTTAACCCTGTTGCCTTGCACAAATCTAAACAAAGAAAAAAATGTATAACCACCATGATTCTAGAGGTCTTATATTTAAGAATGTTGTCCACTTCCTAACATAGTAGTGATGAACCAAATGTGCAGAATGAAACACTTTTTGAGTGTAGATTATATAGGAATTTGTTCTGCTTGACAATGCATATTTGTTACAAAAACTTTTTCTTTGTTTTTGGGAAAAAGAGAGGAGGGAAATAAATGTCTGTAAATTGAAAAAAGTAATTGAAAAATAAAAATGGTTTTATCAAATTAAGAAAATATGCTGTAGAGTGGGACATTATTTCTTGATATATTCTTCAATAAAGAAAGTTAAACAAAACTATTTGACAAAAATGACCACAATTGGTAAAGGATTCAATTTCTGTACCTATAGTTTTCCTTTTTCCCAGGGAAGGATTCTCATATAATTTTCAACATAAATCTTTGAATTGGGTCAAACAAGTATCATCACTCTCCTTTTGCATAGGAGGGAAACAAATTTGTCTAAGTTCATACAGATAGTAACTAATAGAGTTGAGTCTCAGATTTCACTCTTTTTAATACAAAGTGCTTTTTCTTTATTGCTGAAGTATCTTCCAGCTCAAATGTGATTCTATTGTTTCTTACCATTCGTACTAATGACTTGTTCTAGGGAAGAACAGCACTAAAAATATATATTCTAATAACTTGATCCTCCAAAGGGATCAAGTTATTCCTTTTTTGTTTGCTAGTCATCTGGATCCATATTCATGTATAATCACATTTACCTGTGTTAGAAATCCTATTAAGTAAGTGAATGTAGTAATGGCAAGATTTGGCAACTGTTTGGATATGTAAGGTGAGAGAGATATTTAGGAGTTAAGGATAATGCTAAAGTTACAAAAATGGGAAGAGAGGACAATTGATGGTGTCTTCATTAGAAATTGATAATTTCTATAGTGCATTATGTTTTGAGGAAGTGATAAGAAAATCTCTTTTATACATAATTATTCAAAAGTCAATGATGATGCCCATTAATTGGGGAATGGCTAAACAAGTTATGGTATGTGAATACTATGGAATGCCATTGTTCTGTAAGAAATCATAAATGGTCAGGTTATAGAGAAGCATGGAATGACTTACAGGATCTGAAGCTGAGGGAAGGGAGTAGAACCAAGAGAACAATGCACACATCAGCAACCATATTGTGAAATGAACAACCTTGGTGGAAGCAGCCCCTCTCAGCAGTCCAGAGAGCTAGGCCAACTGTATTAGACTGGCTATGGACTATGTCATCCTCATCCAGAGGAAGAAAAATAAAACAAAGCACAAAAAAGCCTTCAGAATCTGAACACTTCATAAAAATTATCTCTTATGTATCTTTTTTCCTTAATCTTAATTTCTTATACCAAAAATAACTGTTCTGTTAACATGTTTATCAAAATATGTCTGTACAATACTAACCTGACTGTTCAGGTTCATTATTGAGGGGAAGGGGGTGGGAAGGGAGGGTGGAAGGAAATTTTTTAACTTAAAAATATACATGAGCATATGGATGAAAATAAATAAATGAAAAAAAAAAGTCAGTGATAACAGAACTGAGGATAAGAGAGAGATTAGGGTTAGATATATATGCATATAATCACACAAAGTGGTCCCTTCCTCATTGTGGGGGCTGGGGGTGTTGTACCTTTGCAATCTGGAAAATTTGTGTAAAATTTTGCAGATTTTCTTTTCTTTTTTCTTGATATTATATAATACTATATAATACTATACATATTTTATGCATTTCTGAGTTTCCTGTGTCATCTTCTGGCCTTTGCTTATGATCTATGATTTCTTCAAAACTCTCCCAAAATTCCAATTTAGTTTTTTATGCACCTGCTGGGAAAATTTGTGATGTGGAAGGGATAACTGTATATGCATATATGATGTAAATGTGTGTATCTGTGAAGGAGTACAGGGTGCACTTAATGAAGTCTACTGCCTTTGATGTGAAGACTGCAGAGCCCTTTTCAGGGTTGCTTTTCATCTGTGGAATATGTAACCATTTATAGACAACCCCAAATTCAGTGGACCTGAAAGACAAATAGCTCTTGTTGTAAGAAAACTCAGCAAGTATCACATCCAAATAGCGATCCTGAGTGAAAAAAATGACTGACAAACCAAAGTCAACTTATTGAACATGGAAATGAGTACACATTTTTCTAGACTGGCTACAGTGAAGTGGAGCATGTGACACTGGGGAAGATTCTGTAATCAAAACTAATTTAATCAAGAAGCTTGCAAGCCTAACAAAAGGAGGGAATGATAGGGAAACTCATGGCAGGTAAACTTGCAGGAAAATACCACAACACCATCCTCAATGCCTATGTTCCCACCATGACGAATCCCTTTTCACGACAAAGAAAAATTTTATGAAGACTTGAAGACATTTATCATCAATGTATCAAAAGAAGAAAAGCTTTTAATTCTGGGATACTTTAATGCTAGAATATGCTCAGATTGTCAAACTTGGGAGGGAGTAATTGGGAGGAATGGTTTTGAAAACAACAACAGCAATGGTTACCTGCTACTGAAAACGTGTGCATTTTATGACTTTCTCATGAAGACTGTCTTCCATTTACAATAAAAACTTCCTGGATGCAGTCTTGCAGCAAACATCGACATCTAATAGACTGTGATTGTAAGGGGAAGAGACAGTTAGGATGTGGGAATAATGAAGACAATATGTGGTGCAGAGTACTTAACTGATCACAGACACTAAGCTAAATATTCACATTCAAACAAAAGAGTAGTCCCTAGGCAAAATGACTACTGGAAGAATTAATATCAAGAGATTAGAGTGCTTCTCTGAGCAGGAACAGTTCATTGCAAACTTGGAGGGAAAGCTGAATCAACACACAGTTGGCAACAGGAGAGCAGAAAAGGAATGGGCAACTTTCAGAGATATGGTGTACAGCACTGGATTTGCTCATTTGGGTCAGAATACTCACAAACATGAACACTCATTTGATGAAAATGATGGGGAAATTCAGAAATCGCAAATTGAAAATTGCAAATTCCACAGAGTTTATCAGCAGTATAGTTCATTTTTAAAGAAGGCATCATTTACTTACATCAAAAGTAAAGTACAAGTAAAGCTTAGAGAGAAGAATGATTCTTGGCTCAGTAAGAAGGCAGATGAAATTCAGTTTTATGTAGACTGTAATGTCAACCAAGTTTTTACTGAGTTTTTCTCTAACTTGAGTGTGACAAAGCAGACCAGAGGCAGAATGTCAGTATCAGTGGCTTATTAATTACTTTCTAATACTCCATTGCTTGGAACTCCACTTTGCTGCTATGGAGCCAGATATTTTATACATGATCATAGGAGGGAAGGTAGATTAGAACAATTAGATTTGGGTGTTGGCTGTTCTTCCCAAGACAAACCCACCATGCAAGATGGTGATTACATTACATTACACGATGATTACTTCACTTGTGACCATCAAAGTTGGAGTCCCATGGAAACAACTAGGTTAATTGTAAAGTTTTGGGGTTTTAGTACTGTACAAATAATACTGATACACTTCACTTAAAACAGGTAAGTATAATTCAGGGATAAATGCAGGACCTGTCATTAAAACAAATTACTAGTTTGTTTTCACTATTTTCCCAGACTTGCCTGTAAAAAGGATCTCTAGAAACTTTATGAATTGTTTTTTAATTTTTTATGAATTATTAAATTCATTATACTTATCATTAATCAATATAAAAACCATAACTTTTGACAGTGACAATTTATGGACCAAAGACATATGATGCATCCTAAATATTCAGTTCTGATGGAGTTACATAGGTGTATGATCCCAGAAAGATCCTAGAAAGATGGATTAAACTCTTCCATAGTATTCTTAACAGACTGTCATCAATCAATGTGAAAGTCATTGACTATTTACCTCAAGTTGAAATCAATCTGTCTCTAGCTAAAGAACAAATAGAAGTTTTGAATGCCATTAGACTCCTTTCATGTAGCAAAGTACCTGCTGCTGATTCTATTCCAGCTGAGATTTACAAGCAGTGTATGTGTGTGTGCCTCTGTGTCTCTTTGTGTGTGTGTTTGTGTGTGTGTGTGTGTGTGTGTGTGTGCACATGTAGTGGTTTCCAATAACCATACAAAAGGTGATTGAAAATTTTCAGGTTGTATGACATGAAGAAGTCTTCCTGGAAAGACTAGGACTGAATTGGGGAAAGCCAGGAAATGTAGAAGATTTGCTAAGAAAAGTAGGTTGAGATGAAAACTTGAGAGAATGATAGGGTCTAATAAAGTTTCATTTGTTTTGTTTTTAGGGATAGGAGATACTTGACCATCCTTGAAGCTAATAGGGAAGGAACCAATCAGTGAATAAGCATTTATCACATGCCTATTATGTGCTATATTTTGAGAGATGTTACCCAAGATAAAAGTAACAGGTTGAATTTTAAGGAGTCAAAGAGTGAGGCGTTAAGCATGATACCTCTGTTGCAAGCCTTGAGGACTGAGAGGACAGTGATATCCTTGATAATAATAGGGACACTTGGAAGAGGGAAGACTTTGAGGAAAATGATGTTTTCAGTTTTGGACATGTTTAGTTTAAGGTGTCCATGGGATATTTAATTAATAGTTAATAATTTAATGCCTAAAAGACAATTGGGGATGTGAGACTAAATGTCAGCAGAGGTTAGGGCTAGTAAAATATATTTGAGTCATTAGGATAAAGATGATAATTAAATTCATGGGAGCTGATGAAATCATTAAATGAAATAAGAGAGGAAAAGAGGACCTGGTACAGAGCATTGTGGGACAACTATTGTTAGTAGGCAGGACCTAGATGAAGATTCAGCAAAGGACACTGAAAAGAATAATAATCTAGGTAGGAGGATAACCAATAGTATTCCAAAAGGGGTATCAAAGAGAAAATGATGATTCATAGTGTTAAAAATTGCAGAAAAGTCAAGAAGAATGAGAATTAAGAAAAAGTTATTAGATTTGGCATTTATAAGGTAATTTGTAACTTTGGTGAAAATCATTTTGGTCGGAATATCAGAATGGGTTCAGAAGTCAGACTGTAGTGAGTTAAGAAAAGAATGAGAACATAGGAAGTGGAGTCATCTATTGAAGATGACTTTCTCAAGAAGTTTAACCATAAAAGGCACTATAGATATGTAATAACAGTGTTGATGGATGGAAGAATTTGTATTATTTTATTTTATTTATTTAAGGCAATGGGGTTGAGTGACTTGCTCAAAGTCACACAGCTAGGCAATTATTAAGTGTCTGAGTCTGCATTTGAACTCAGGTCCTCCTGATTTCAGGGTCAGTGTGCAACCCGGCTGTCCCTAGAATATCAATTTTGTGACAATAGGGAAAATTTCAGTAAGCAGTGACAGTTTGGAAACAAGTGAGGAAGTGGGAATTCGAGGGCAAGCTGCTGGAAACAATGTAATGGGATGTGATGGATTAGAATCACCTGTGATTGTAAGGGGTTTGGTCTATGCAAGGGAAAGGGCCACTTCATCAGGTGAATTATGGACAAATTACAGGTAGAGAGGAGGAATGAATAAGAGATCAATTTCTGGAGAAAATGAGATCTAAAGCCTACATAGAAAAATTGGATTTTACTGATTACAGGAAAAGAGACAGAGGAGTCAGTGTGTGTGGGGGGGTGGGGTGGGGGGGGGGAATGTGGCAAAGTTGTAAAATAAGGAGAAAGAAGAGTAATCCCAAGGCTAATTGCTTCAATTTTCTCAGTAAAGTAAGAGACAAGGTCCTTCACTGAGAGAATAAAGAAAAATGTTAAGAAAGGTAGGCTTGATGAGAGTAAAAAAGGTTTGGAGCAGCCTTTGTAGGTAATGGACAGGGAATCTGCAGTAAGGTCCAAGTTGCAGTAGTAAACTCAATTAACTTGACTATATAATTTCCTCCAACTTTTGTCAACAGAATATGGAAGAGGTAGATGAGATTAATCCAGGGCTAGGGTTTGATAAGGCACAAGCATTAATAAGACAAGGAAGCAAGTGATTTAAGAGGATAGGACAGTGTAAAGTTGAAATAAAAAAAAAAACTACCCACAAATGATTTAATTTCAAAGCTTTATTTCTGTTTTAAATAATCTCTATTTAGCCTTACCATCTTTCTACATAATGGGAAGGGAATTGACTTCTTATTTCAAATTACCTGGCTACACTGTTTGCTTGAATTCCTTTATACAGGTGTTTCTTTACATTGTACCAGACAAAATATTAGTTGTGAATTACAAATTTGTGTATAATTTTGCTAAGTTTCTCCTTTTCATAAACCTTGTTTTTTGCTTTGAGTCAATCATAATAACTCAATGCTGCTTATCTTCAGTTATGAAATAAAGGATTAGAGAAAGAACAAAAAAAAAAAAAAGAAGGGATAAAGGAAGAGGGAAAATGATGTGGAGAGAAATTGGTTTTCTTTTAAGTTGCTTTTAAATTCTTTTTACTTTTTTTGCTTATATAAATGTAAAGTCCTTTGACAAGGAAATTTCTTTTTTACTAAACTGTATAAATTTTACATAGAAATTCCAAGTAGCTACCTACTTTAAAACTAGTCACCATTTCCCATCATTCCCTTACCTTGAGACCAGATAATTTAGGCCCAGAATAGACATACCAAACTCCATCTCTTCTCTTTCAAGTTAAAAAAAATCCGTTTTGCTTTTGCCTTTTTTGCTTTTTTATATTACCAGATAAAACTGCCTATCTATTTTCTCAGGAGGATAAAAATAGTCTTTGGTATTGGAATAGGAAAGGCCTAAGAAAGATTAGAAATTGTATTTTAATGTAGTTATTCCAATAACCCCATAAATTTGGATTCTCTCAGAGAAATCTTATTTCTCTGTTGCAGAACTGATGAGTTAACTGGTTAATAGAGCTTATATAAAAATAGATTTAGGTAAACAAACATACTAGTGTTTTTATCTACTTAAAAATATAACTCAGGATCATAAAAATGTTATAAAAGCTGTTACCCAATTTTTTCTTATTTATTTTGAAACTTGAAAGTTTACTAACAGAGTCATACTATATTAAGAGAAACTTATTTTTTACTCTTTCTTGTATATGGGATTGTGAATTAAATAAAAGACAGGGACAATTTCACATTATTTGCCCACAAAAGAAGAAAGTAGACTTAAAATGAGAATTTTGGATTGGGAGCCAGGAGTTCTAAAGGGAAAGTTTCTCTGTGACCTTGGCTATGTCATTGACTTTCATTTTACTGTAATCCATTCAGCTAAAAATTGAAATTTGTGGGAAGGAGAAATTTCCTAATACAGACTTTGAATGCTAAGCCTAAATAATTATCAAACTTCATTTCCAATTATTTATTGCCATGGATTTACTTATAAGCATGCTCAAAAAGCAAATGGGGTACATTGATAACAAAAATATTTGTCAGTTTTAAAACTATCAGGAGATCTCAATAGAAAAGGCCATTGGAAAGGAGAACAATACCACTAATAGAAAGGTTCTTGTCATTTTTTATGTCATGGACCCCTTTGGCAGTCTGATGAAATCCAGAAACCCTTCTGGAAAGTAATGTTTTTAAGTGTACAACATAAAAGAAATAACATTGTAAAGTAAACCAGTTATATATATATATATATATATATATACATATATATATATATATATATATATATACACATACATATATATGTATATATACATATATAAATATTTAACAGTATTCTCTAATATTAGTTCACAGAGAAATTTTTCTTCTTTTTAAAGAGAAACGTTCTTTAGAAAAAACAAGAAAAAAATTTGAAAATTCTGAAAATGCAAATATTTAGAGATCAAAGATGTTAAAGGATGTATTTTACAGCTTATAATAGTGACACATTACTATATAAAATACAAAACAATTAAACTTGAAATATAAAAAAGTTAAAACATTTGCATATTACAAAATCCAGTCCATGACTGACAGCTCCTCATCGAAGCAGAAAATAGGTGGAGGCTGCAAGAGAGACATTTTGCAGCAAGGTCAAGGGGAGAAGAATGAATTCTTCTTGAGACATGCATTTTTCTGCTTCAAATTCAATTTTAGTCTCAAGGGTCAAGTGCAAAACACAATAGTGAATGGAGAGTTTTTGACAGGTTCCTGGCATGGTAAGTAACATCATTACCAGCTGGAGAACAAAACACTACTAACAACAACTGCTGGGCATTGTGATTACTGGTAATGTGTTGCAAATAACAACATCTATTCCACCAAATTGCTGAAACCCTGCTTGATTGCTGCTATTAAAAATGCTTTTTTAGAAAACTGGGAATACCTTATTAATTATATCAGCTATGGAATCATTAGCACCAGAAAATAGTATTGCTAATTCTCTGTTTTCAGGTATAGGAAAAAAAATAAGTGCACACCTGCTCTGAGACTAGAAGATAGTACCAGGGGGGCTTAGCTTCTAATTGTATTTCCAAGTGTAGGATTTGATGAGCATCCTTTTCCACTTCAGAAGAATGCATAATTTTGATGTACACTTTTCTTTCTCCTTTCAGATTTGTGAATATTAAACACTACATCAGTGCCAAAAAAAGTGCTTGTGTGGAGAAGGAAGAAAAATGATTACATTCTGCCTCTCATAAAGCATCAACCCCCCCCCTTAGAACTCTGATAATGAGGTATTTTATTACAAAGAATAAATAGAAATATTTCTGTGAGAAAAAAGTTTGGAAAAAATTCTTACCTTCCATCAGGTCTTGGATTCCTTACAATGGTAAAATCTCAGTGTGTTAAATGAAGATAATGATTATTAAGATTTTTCGAGGCATGTGTTCATTTTATATGAAGGGAAAAAAATCTAAACATAATGGTTGGTGTGAATTTTTTTTAAGGCTTATGTCAGTATTCCAATTACATTTATTTATATTCTGGACATAATTCTTTCTGTCACTAATTCATTAAAATGTATCTAAATTTATTTTTAAATCCCTAAATTGTCCCTAAAAATACAAAAGTACTATTTGATAGAGAACTGGTTTTGGTGTCAAGGAAGACCTAATTTTAAGTGCTTTCTCTCAAGCTTGGGAGCTACAGCCCTCAAGGCAGGTTACAAACTCTTAGTAGTCTAGGTAATTTTAAGTAGGTGAAGTACAGATACTTTATCAATATGTATTGGTAGAGAATGTTTCTACTCTGTGAACCCCCTTTCACTTATGAAATCATGGATTCAGAATAAAAACAAAACTTTTTTTCTCTACTCAAAGCATTTTTTGATCATAGAATTGTAGATTGAGAGTTGGAAGGGACTTCAGTTTTTATTGAGTCCAACCTTCTCATTTTTAAATAAGAAAACTGAGATACAAAGATTAAATAAATTTGCCCATGGTCACATATCTAGCAAGATAAGTCTTTCTAATGCTAAGTCCTGAGCTATATATGTTAAATCATGCAGACTTAGATGTTAAATTAGAATAAATAGAATAGGATAATTATCCCTTCCACATTGTGACTTTCCCCTTCATAATTTTGTTATATCCTGGGTCAGCTTAAGTAATGGGGGGAGGAGTGTTAATTTGTTCAAGATACACTTTGTATTTCCTGACCAAAATACACTACTAACTGAATGGTACTAAGTCATTTAATCTGTATACCTTGGTTCCCTCATCTATAAAACAGAAATATTAATAACTCTACAAGAATTAAAGGTATGAGGATAAAATGAGATATTTGTAAAGCATTTTTGCAAAGTGACATTTGTAAGTATATAGCTACCTAAAATTAAGGTATCCATGAATGCCAGCTACATTTGTCATCATTATTATAGTTATTATCATCTTCATCTTGATGAGTTAGGTGGCACAATAGAGTACTGGGGTTTGAGATGGGAAGACCTGAATTCAGATCTTGCCTTATATACTTAATAGCTGTGATCCTGGGCAAGTCACTCAAGCTTTGTTTACCTCAGTTTCTCATCTATAAAATTCCAGGGTTGTTGTAACAATCTAATAAGATAATTAGTGTAAAGTATTTAACACAATGACTAGCACATAGTGTTTTATAAATGTTAGCTATTATAATTATTACTATGGACAACTTATCTAGATTCATGCTTGAGCACCATATATTTTTCAATTACTTTCTTTTTTCCCACTATAATGTATTGATGAGACAAATATCTTAAACACTACTGTAGATTTCACTAAAGATGATTTGCAGTGTTATTCTGTCTCTTAAAGGATATAGTGGTAATATTCATAAGTTCTGTATATATTCCATGGTTTTTACTTGTCTAAAATTTATTTTAGTATCCAAAGGCACTCAGCAAATTAGGCATGATGTTTAAAGGAAGAGAGGCCAAGTCACATTTACATTAAGCTAATAATAGGAGTTTTTAATAGCATAAAAGCCGCTGGAAAAATGATCACTCATAAAGGTATAGAAGACATGTGTCTGCCCCAGTGTCATATCAGATCCCAACTTTGTTCTGACTCTGGAAAATGTATCTGTTGCCCAGGCAATTAACTCTATCTAGAGTACAATCAGATGATTCTGGATAATCCATAGGATGTTATTTTGAAGTAGATCCAGAAATGGACTGCTCTAAGGTAAACAAAATTTCAATGACTTTTGAAAATCCTAATCATGAGTAGGTAAGATCAAAATAAACTCAGATGCTAGAAATCCTTCAATGTTGGGAACTATACTCTAAACTCATTCTCATCCAAATATAACTCTCCTCCCCCTTGACAAGACCAGCTCCTAAATCTAGTATTATGAGATTTGGTGAAATCTTTTCTATAATGGGATCTATATTCTAAAGACTTTGTAGAATATGACCCTGACCAGAATTCCTTTTATTATGCAAAATCTAAGATACTATTCTCTCTCTCTCTCTCTCTCTCTCTCTCTCTCTCTCTCTCTCTCTCTCTCTCTCTCTCTCTGTCTGTCTGTCTTTCTGCCTCTGAATTTGTCTGTCTCAAATTAATAACAATTTAATCTATAGGCAGTAGTGCCATTCATTGTTCTCCCTGATTTGTGAGAGATGAAATTGGTCCTCAAGAAAGCTGTTGGTCCACATGTTGCCTTAATTTTTTCAAAACCTATTTATATACATTATCCACTTGTCCCTGGGAAGTAGTACTCCAGGTTTCAGTCACCTCATTTTAGAGATAACAACACCGAAACTCAGAGAAGTTAATGGACTTAATTATGGTTACAAAACCAAAGTGAAATAAGCAGAGTTGAAGTCCAGATTTGCCTGATTCTATAACAGCAATAACAACAACAATTAACATTTGATTTGTGTTTATTATGTGTCAGGAACTATGCTAAGGTATAACAATTATCTCATCTGAACCTCACAACAATGCTAGGAGATAGTGCTATTTTTATCCCCTTTTTACCGATTGGAAACTGAATCAACCAGAGGGTATTTGACTTTCCCAGAATCACTCAGCCAGGAAGTATTTGAATCCAGATTCTAGGTCCAGTATTCTATCCATGATGGCATTGTGACTCTTTAAGTAAACCAAGAAATGATCAAAAGTTCTGACTTTAGGAGAATTAAACTTCCAGCATGGTTTAAGTTACTTATTTCTATAATAATCCTTTATGTAAATTTTGAAATGTATCTTAAAAAAGGATCATCTTTACCTTTTTTTTTCTGGATAGTAAACTGCAGTAAACTGCACCAAAAATAATTTATTTTCCTCTCCTTTTATTCTTATCTAAATACTTTCCCTGTGCTTTCGAACTTTGATTCATAAATTGTTACATTGTTTAATCAGTCTGTCAAGTAGCATTGATTAAGAATATACAATGTGTCTAACATTGTGCTAACCTCTCGGGGATACGAAGAATGGGGAAAAAAATCCCCATTTTTTAAACATTTTATTTATTTAAGGCAATGGGGTTAAGTGATTTGTCCAAGGTAACACAGCTTGACAATTATTATGTGTCTGAGGTCATTTTTGAACTGAAGTCTTCCTGACTCCAGGGCCGGTGCTCTATCCACTGTACCAACTGGCAGACCCCACTGTGCCACCTAGCTTCCCCCAAATATCCCATTTTCAAGGAACTGAGCCTGATAGGGGAGATTACAGATAAAATTGTTCTGCCCATCCCTTCCCTCTTCTCCTCTATCCTCTCTCCTCCTCTTTTCTCCCAGCCCAGCCTTTCCCTGCCCCACCCCACCTTACACCACCTCACCACCACCCTGCCTCCCCTCTCTCCTTTCTCTTCTCTTCCTCTTCTCCCTCTGTCTCTGTCTCTCTCTCTCTCTCTCTCTCTCTCTCTCTCTCTCTCTCTCTCTCTCCATCTCAGCTAGATAATTTCCCTCTGGTGGTAGAATTTGCATCTCTGCTGGTGCAGTGGATAAAGTATTGGATCTAAAATCAGGAAAACATCTTCATGAGGTCAAATATGGCATAAAACATTTATTAGCTGTGTAGTCTTGGGCAAGTCACTTAACTCTACCTACCTCAGTTTCCTCATCTGTAAAGAGGATTAGAGAAAGAAATGGCAAACTACTACAGTATCTTTAAGAAGAAAACCTCAAAAGGGGTCATGAAGAGAGACATGATGGAAACTACTGAATACAATGACATATCTATCTATCTATCTATATACACACACACATATATGTATCCATATGTGTGTGTTTCTATGTATCTATCTATAAATTAGGAATAGTCTTATAAAATAGGCACTAAGATTAAAAAGGATTGGGAAAGGCTTTTTTGCAGAAAGTGAGACTTTATGTGAGACTTGAAGGAAGCCAGGAAGTCTAGAATGCAGATTAAATGGAAAAGTTTTCCAGATGTGAAGGGCAGTCCATGAAAATGCTTAAATTCAGGAGCTAGAGTATAATGTTTGAGGAACAGAAAAGAATGTTTTTGGAGGGAGTGGGGTATAAGACCAGAAAAGTAGAAAGGGACAGGTTATAAAGGACTTTAAAAGATGAAAAGAGGACTTCTTATTTGATCCTGGAGCCTTCTGAGTGTGTTGATTAATCAGCTGATCTATAATAATTTATTAAGTACCTATGATGTGATCCCCTGTAAGGGGCGGGGACTATACTTTATGAAGTTCAATTGACATCTGAGTGGTAGATGGATTGGAGTGAGAAGAGCTCTGATGCAGAAAGACCAATCAGAAGAATATTGCAATTGTCCAGGCATAATGTGAAGAGAACTCTCATGGTGGTGACAATTCTATAGAGAAGGGAATGTGTGTGTGTGTGTGTGTGTGTGTGTGTGTTTTTTACTATGAAGATAGAGTCAAAACTACTGAATTTCATAACTGATTGGAAAAGATGTGGGAAGAAAGAGTGTTTGGAGTGAAGGAAAATATCTAAGCTGTAAACCGGGGTATTTAAGAAGATGATATTCTTGGCAATAATAAGAAATTAGGAATGGAAAAAGGTTTTGGGGACAGGAGAAGTTTAGTTTATATGTGTTCAGATTAAGATATCATTTGTAAATTCAGTTATAAAACTCTAATAGTCTTTTGTTAATGCTCTGGCTCATGTGTAGATATATATTATTACATAACAATGATAAAAACAATTTTATCCACCTATATAATCATATGTGGGACATATAAAGAATAACAGCAGCCCAGCCATTTGTCCTATGGCTATTTTTTTTATTTATTCGTAAAAGATAAAAAAAAATCCCATAGAATTAAGAGAATTGGAAGGGATCTTAGCAAGCACCTAAGAATGGAAAGTGAGTCTCTAACCTCTGCTTAACACCTCTAAGGAGGTCGAATCCATCACTTTTTTAGGCAGCCCTCTACATTTTGATCAGTTCTCATTACTTTTTTTCTTAATATCTAGCCTAGATTTGTTTCTTTGCAATTTCTCCCTTTTGTTCTATTCCCACTTTTTTTTAGTTTTTGCAGAACAATGGGTTTAAGTGACATGTCCAAGGTCACACAGCTAAATAATTAGTAAGTGTTTGAGATTGGATTTGAACTCAGCTTCTCCAGACTCCAGACACTATCTACGGTGTCACCTAGCTGCCTTTAGGCTCCACTCTTTTGACTCTTTTGGTGACAAATAGAATACTTTACTTTCATCTTATTAAATTTAGCCCAATGTTTAAGCCTGCCAAGATTCTTTTGGAACTTGCTTGAATAAGATCTATACAGTCAGTTAGTTATTCTTTCCAATTTTGTGCCATCTGAAAATTTGATGAGCATGCTATTGATGCTTTTGTCTGAGTCATTGATAATATAAAGCAGTCCAGGGCCAAATCCAGTTTTGTGGTAAACTGCCATGTTGACATTGAACAACTAACAAATACCCAATATCCAATGATTCTCAATACACTTAATTGTTTTTCATCAATGGAGATAAATTCTCCATAAGAAGAGAAGGAAATATTTTATTGAAAGTATTATAATAGGGGCAGCTAGGTGGCACAGTGGATAGAGCACCGTCCCTGAAGTCAGGAGTACCTGAGTTCAAATCCAACCGCAGACACTTAACAATTACCTAGTTATGTAGTCTTGGGCAAGCCACTTAACCCCATTGCCTTGCAAAAAAAATACTAAAAAAAAAGAAAGTATCATAATAATATTTTATTATATCTCTATGAGGGACCATCTAATATGATAGTTCATCCAAAAAGGAAATGGGGTTATTATAGTGTAATGGTATGTAATGAATGAAGTTGTATTGGCTGATTGTAATCACAGCTTACTTTGTTAATTGTATATCAACTATTGTTTTAATTTTTCTTGACTTTTCCCAGGAATTAATATCAATTTCACTGACCCATAGTGTACAAGCTCTTCTTTCCCTTTTAAAAAAATAGACCATTTACTCTTCTCTAAGCTTCTGGTGCTTCTCCAGTTTTTCATTATTTTTCAGAAATCATAGAGGTGATTCTATCAGTTCTTTCAGTACATGGAGAGATGGATTATCTGACCCATGAGGTACTTTACTATATGTATTGTTTATCTGAGGTTTAAATTCATCAAGGGAAATGAGGAACTTTTTATTTTATTTATCTTATTTTGTGTTACTTCCTTATTTATCTTCGTTATCAATTCCTACTTAGTAATTTCTATACTGTAATCACTGGTGCAATGATCGTTTTCCTTTATAGATAAAACAATAGCAATATAAGAATTAAGCTGCTCTTTCTATTCTCTTTCTATTATCATCCCATCAGTCCAAAGATTTTATCCTTTCTTTTATCTTCCTTTTTCTTCCAAAATGACCAAAAGCATTTTATTTTGGTTTAGCTTTTAACATCACTCAGTTCATTTTAACTTTAGCATTACTGAAATAATTTCCATAGATCTACATCATGGTCATATTTTCCCATGCTAAAATCTAAGTTGATTGATAAACTTCTCATGCATGTGTATGTGTGTGTGTGTGTGTGTGTGTGTGTATACATACATATATATATATATATATATATATATATATATATACACACACAACTGTTTAGATAAATCCCATTTTTCTTCATCATTACAATTACTGTCCTTCGCATCTTCAAAATTTCATTTTTGAGCATCTCCCATCCCCATGCCCTAAGGACTGCAGTCTTGATTGAACTAAGCCTAATTTGGGTGACTTTTGCTGTCAAAGCCTAGTCAAGCTCCCCGTTTTTGAATCTAGCCATCTTCTGACCCATTACTTGTATGCCATATAATCAGACATTTTCTTGTCCTCCTTCTTCCCAGTTTTCACACCTGAGATTTTAGCCCTCTCATTTATGACCATCCCAGTCATGATTATGCATCCACTATTTTACTGTCTCCACATGATTATTCTTCTTCCACATTCTACAAATATTCTTCTCACCAGATGTATTATCATTTCTTTTGTGCCATATATCAACATCTACTTGATACTTGAAAGAGTACATTTGCTTCTTTATGTTTGGAGAAAGTGAAGGAACTAAACATTTATATAGCAAGGCAACTAGTCTAAGAACTTTTCAATATTATTTCATTTGATCCTCACAACAGCCCTGCCAGTAGGTGCTGTAATCATCCCCATTTTATAGTTAAGGAAACTGAGACAAATGGTTAAATGAGTTGCCTAAGATCATGTAGCTTGTATCTGATGCCAATTTTAAAGTGATCTTGACTCAATAACTAGAATTCTATTTACTAATTGTCAAATTAATTTTTTTACTGCATTGGCATATAGACACCTGAAGTTATTAATGTTACTCCCAGGTCCCTTATCCGGATTTTCTTCTGCAGTTACTTCCTCCTTTATTTTTCTTTTCACTTGATAGTATTTAGAGGTTGAAGAGACCCTAGAAATCATTTAATTCAATTCATTTTGAAGAGGAGGAAACTGAGGACCAAAAATTTTAATGATGGGTCCAAAAACTCACAAGTAGTAAATTGCTAAGTCAGAATTCAAACATAGACTATCTATTTCCATTTTTTTATACTCTATCATCTGCAATTTTAGAAGATTTTTTTATCTGGGCATTTCCACTGGTGCAAAGTTATATTCAGAGGACTTTCTTTTGGAAATTAGCCCAGTACATGTCACATTTCTAGTGTTATCTAAATGCTTATTCTCCTTCCTTTTCCTCATAAATATAATCTGGACCCTGAGAGGTTAAAGGACTTGCCAAAAGACATTTGGTTAGCACATTCCGAGGTTGTACTTGAATCTAGTTTATCATCACTCCATGGTCAATTCCTAAACTTTGAATTATACAGAGACAGTAACAAAGACCCACAGAGGGAGAACCAGAGCTAATATGCTAGAAAAGAAGAAGCCAGTGGGACAAATTCAGACTTAGGTTGCTAAAGGAAAGTCTGGGCAGTTATATAGCTTAGTCACAGGATGAGCTTAGTCACAGGATGGTCAGTAAGTGAAGGTACTGACAGGAGTTCCTAGGTCAACCTAGGACCTTCAAGAAGGTGAGACAGAAATAATGGCACAGCAATATAGTTCCAGTTCAAGTTTCCTGGACAAAGTAAAGGACATCCTAGATGGAAAACAATGTTGTATTTTTTAATTCCCTGAGTTATCAAGTCTGAATTCTAGGGAAGGAAATAGAGGCGACACTTTAACAATGCATTTTATTTTTGAGCAGCCTCACTCAATTTAATACACTGTAAGTCAAGATAACTATCAAGGTCTCAAGGAGAGAGGAAAGTACCCTTCTGAGGGTAAGGTAACTCAGATTTCTAGCAATTATAAATCTTTCTTCCAGAGGTTATTGGATTGTCCAGGACAGTACTATGTTAGGAGAATAGTAGAGTAATATTTTAAATGAGAGTTGGGGGTTGAGTGGGATTGTGGGATAGAGTAGAATATACCATATATGGGATTAGTAGCTGGATAAAGTGCAGAAACCCCCATTCCATACCCTGTTTCTAACTCTCTTTCTTAGCCATGCCTTCTACCTACTTCACTGCCATCCCCTTAATCTGCCCTATGATGTATGCTTTTGATGGTTGATCTGTCAGCTTCTTTTCTCTTCTTATCTCCTCTTTCTTCTTCATTTCTCTTCTTCCATACAACACTCTACCATCCCTCTTCAGTCCTAAAATATTGCAATGAATCCATGAATATGGAGATGGTTGGTGTGTCTGTGTGGGCATTTTGCCCTTTTTCTAGTCTTAAATTCAGATTACTATTCACATGCTTGGGGAGCAATGAGGCTGACTGGAGATGGAAGGGAGGAATTTTGATTTTTAATAACTTTGATCTCTAGTATTTTGAATTTACTAACTTGTTTGTTTGTTTTTGTCAAAGTCAATAAAGGTGGCCCAGTATTGACTATTTTATTACTCCTGGTCATTATGGGAGTTAATCATCTAGAAAAATTTAGAATTATCTAGAAATCCAGAAACAAATTAACTTCTATTGTCTCTGAGGGAAACCCTGGGTAGGAGTAAGAGCCAAGGAATGACTATGTGGGAAACTCCAGATAGAACATATTGTATGCAAATTCAAAGTTTCAATTCAGGGTCACAGGGTGCACAGTTCTGTCTCTAAGCAGTTTTTATTTCTTAGTACCTATTCTCCATAAAGCATCAGGGATATTTTCATACTTTCACCTGCCACTATTTTCAGACTTGTAAACAAATGTTTTAAAAAATATATTTCAAAGATTTAAAATATAGTTTTATGTTTTTGTCAAGAAACTTTTCAAATGATGAACTATACAGTATTTATTTAATATCACCAGATTATTTTGAAATTTTATGTAAGCATACATTTGGCTGAATGTATTCGGCTAAATGAGGGCATATGGACAATAGGGTAAATATATTAGATATTGAAGTCCTTTCTTGAATTAAACTGCCAAGAATTCAAATTATTCTACAGAGAGTGAAACTCCGAAGGAAGGACTACATTGTTTGAATGCCAAATGTACTCTTGCCAAAAAGACTATTTTATGGAGAACTCACTCAGGGCTAGTGCTCACAGTGGGATCAGAAGAAGTGATACAAGGTTGCTCTCAAGGTCTTTCTTAAGAATTTTGGAACTGATTATGCAATATGAAAGACACTGGCATAGGATTATCCAGCATGGCACAGTGTCATTAAAGAGGATGCTGTATGCTTTATGAGCAAAGCAGAATTGAAGTAGCTGAAAAGAATTGAGAAATACACAAATTTAGAGAATCCACTCCAAATGTTCACATAGTCTATTAGTGACTGACTTGTGGCAGAACACTCTGAGCTCCTATTTGTCTGATCAGTCACAGTCAGATATACTGCAACTTGATTCTAACATAGAAATGTCATTTATTGTTCTTCTTCAAAGGCAAAGGACAGCAACCAATCAACCAACCAGGACCCAAGCATCTGCAGTGTAAGGATGCACCTCTCAGATATATTTTCTGCCGTCTTCCAGGAACTATGTCCTACAATCTCAGAAGCAGCCTTAGGTATCCAGAATCAATATCTCTGTTCTCTACTTACAGTAAAAATGAGAATTTTTTGCATCATGTTCCTCAGATATATTTTCTGTCACTTGCCTTAGGTGTAAACCTCTAGTTTGCTAGTTACAACTCTTCATATGTCTGTCATTTTAAGATAGGGAGCACCTTGCTAACTTTGTCTCCTCTTTCAGTTCAACCACTAGCAATGTTGCTGCAGGTGGAGTACTGGACAGCATTACTTTTCCATTAAAAAGAAGCTTTCAATAAAGCAAATATTTCTCAAGCCTCAGTTTCATGGTTCATATGTCTTTTCCTTGTTGAATGTAGAACTATTTGCAAATTGCTAGAAGACAATTATTGACCAAAATACTGTTTTTTATTTACTTGTTTTAAATAAATGTGGAAATGTTCCATTTTTGCTTTTCCTATTTAGCAATCCTAACCTATTTTTCTTTTATTGAGTTTTTATGGTGGCATACTGGTCTAGTCTGGAAAAGGATTTTTTTTTTTACCAGCTAACATAGCAATGTCAAAGGTCATAAAGAAGTCTAGAGTCTATATATTAACAACAAACCCAGTGGGAGAGATACCAAAAAGAATTCCATTTAAAATAACTATAGAAATTATAAAATATCTGAGACTTTAGCTGACAGCATACACAGGGGAATTATATGAATACAATTACAAAATACTCTTTATAGAAGTAAAGAGAGACAGAGTATTAAAGAGATATTACTCATTCTCCATGCCAATGTAATAAAAGTGACCATAATACTTAAATTATTATAATAGGTATAATATCAGTAAAATTATCAAAGGTTTCTTAATAAAACTGGAGAAAACAATTGTAAAATTCATTTGGAGGAAGAAATGTCAAAAATCTCA
This sequence comes from Macrotis lagotis, assembly GCF_037893015.1. NCBI lineage: Eukaryota > Metazoa > Chordata > Mammalia > Peramelemorphia > Peramelidae > Macrotis > Macrotis lagotis. Next base: position 528,855,253 of record NC_133658.1, read on the forward strand.
AGATAATGATAAAAAACAGCTGGTATGACCAAAATATCATATCTCTATTATATTAACATACTATAAAGCAGTAATCATCAAAATGACTTGACATTGGTTAGAAAAAAGAAAAATGTATCAGAGAAAAAGATTATGTACACAAAAACTGTCAAACATAATATCATGTTATTCAAGAAACTCAAGGTCTCCACTGAAGTAAGAAATGAAGCTGGAAAAAAGCAGTTTGGAAAAAATTAGATTTAGACTAATAATCACAACATCTACCATAATAAGCTTCAAATACATAGAAGACATGCATAAAAGATCATAATACAAAAAGCCAAGCATAAGGAAAGATATATCTTCACATCTTTGGATAGCTGGAAAGTTCTTGACCAACCAAGGAACAAAGAATAGCTCATGAGATAAAATAGATAATTTGTAGGACAAAAAGAAGGAAAAGAATTTTTGAACAAGCAACATTAATGAAGACATTATTTCAAAGGAAATTTAAATGAGAAAAATATCTTTTCAGCAAATTCATCTCACAAAGGTATTACATTCAAGATATAGAGTGGGTCGATTTAAATTCATACAAATAAGAATCATTCTCCAAGACTGATGGTCAAAAGATTTGAAGAGACAGCTCTCAAAAGAAGAAATATAAGCTTTCAATAGACATGAAAAAATGCTGTAAATCACTAACAGTAAGTGAAATGTCAATTAAAGCAATGCCAGATAGAATTTTTCTCAAAAAGTTATTAAACTGACTAATATAGAAATAGGTTAAACACAATTATACATGTTCAATTTGCATCATATTGCTCTCTGCCATGGGGAGGAAGGAGAAAGGGGAAGATGTTAGAAAAATAACTCAAAGCTTGCAAAAGAATGAATGTTGAAAACTACCTTTATATGTAATTGGAAAAATAAAGTAAAATAAAATAAAATTATTGAGTTATATATAACCATTAATCCAGTCATAATATAACATATATATATTCTAAAAAGATAAAATGAAGTAACCCATATGCATACACATAATTCATATTAGCACTTTTGTTGTAGCAAACAACATGAAACAAAATGTGTTCTTATCAATTAGAGCATGGTTAGAGCAATTTATAACATATGGAACAAAGAACTATTTTTGTACCATAAGCAGTAACAAATGAGAGGGATTCAGAGAAATCTAAGAAACCTAGTAAGAACTGACACAGAGAACAATTTATATAAGAATTTACTACATTGCAAAAGCAAACAATTGAGAAAGATGGATGAACAGTTATCAGCACAATGACCAGTCATGATTACTGAGGAATGAGGATGAATAATGCTTCCACTTCTTGGCAGAGAGATGATGAATTACAGATACAGAATGAGATAGATGTTTTCAGATCCAGTCAATATGTGAATTTGCCTTTCATTACTAAAGCTTATTAATATAAGGAGAGGCCTTTGTTTGGCAGGGGGAAAAAGTAACATCAATGGGAGGGTAGTGAAAGTGATACTAAAGAAGTAGGAAGTAATGATGATCAATGAATAATTAAAAAAATAAATGGAGAGGAAAGTTCAGAGAGGCACACAGACTATCTAAATAGAGTTGGAAGGTCAAAATTAGATTAGATATATGGAAAATTTTTCCTTTAAATTGTACATAGTTAAGATTGGCACTTTCAGATATAGCCAGCTTTCTCTGATCTTTGTAAAGAGTAATATTCATGTTTGTTGATATTTATCCAGTTCATGAGAACAAAGTGGAATTTTGGAGGAAGGGGAAAGAAAGGACATATTCATTTCATCATATACAAGCTACCATACTGAATGATATTGTCTAGAATCAGCATCTTTGGTTTGCAGGGGGAGACAAAGTGACTCAGCTCTCCACACCTCTATTCCCACAGAGACTATTATTTTATAATTGATTTCTATTCAATCCCAAAGTGAAGAGACCTAGTGTTTCAAAAGCTTCAGGGCTTTGCTCAAGGTACTGACAGTGATTTTCCTTTTTAAAAGAACTCTGTGGAAAAAAATTAGCAAAAAATTGTAGCTTTTATAAGGATTTATTACAAAAAAAGAAAGATAGCACCAATCTGAGATCAACATTCCAATTTTGTCATGGTGCTTATCTAATCTGGTCCCTTGAAATTCTTAAGATGATACACATAATAATAAACATATCAAGTTTCCTAAAACTTTAATAACTTCTGTAACACAAGCTTATGTTACAGTGAAGAGCATTGCAGACACACTCTGTAAAGTTATACTATTACTAAATATAGGGCACTTTTTAGGATATTGGGAAATAAATTAGTGATCAGGACTTGTCAATATGAAGTTTCTGTCAATACTACAAAAGTGTATCTGAACTCAAATTAGGAAACCTAGTATTATTATTGAATTGATTTTGAGAAATTATACAATACTTTGGAGAGGGAACATGACCTAATAAGAATAGTATTTTGGATTTTGAGTTAGGAATATTTTGTTAAAACTATCTCAGATCCTTCCTAGGTATGGAATCCTATGCAGTCATTTAGTTTTCTCTGAGATACTATTTACTCATCTATCAAATGAGAATAATACCCTCTTCATGAGGTTGTGAGATTTAAATGAAGTAAATTATTCAAAATATTTTACAAGCATTAAAGGGCTTTAGAAATGTGTAATTAGTAATAATTGCTCCAAGATTCCTCCTGAAATGAAGGACTTTTTTGACAATTCTACTTTCTACCACCAGTCATATTACATGATTGAAATTCCAAAAATCCTGTGAGTTGCATGAAATGATGTTGAGGATCATTCACATAGCAGGGGTAAATAGGTTGCAAAGCACTGCAAATAAGAAAATACATAGGCTAAATTTTATAAATGAGGCATCAGAAAAAATGTATGTGATGATTAGGTTTGGAACTTTTTGCCAAAACAAAGCTCCATCCTCTTTTGTCCTCATGGATGGGGTAATAATATCTGATGTTTCCCAAAATTAGCTTGCAGAGTTCTTTTTGGCTTCCCTTTTCCTGGATTATCTGTGCACAGAGCACTGGCAGACTTCAGTTCCCCAAGACAATGTAAAAAACATATTGAAAGATCTTTACTTACTGGTAGTTCATAGTGCTGCTGGCTTTTACTGTTTTACTGTTCTGAGTATCTCTGTTCAAAATTATTAGACTTCTGGGTTGTGAATCTGAAGCACTATGACTTCTCTGATCTTTCCATTACCTATAATCATCTGATTATCTTCATGTGCAGTCTTGGACTGGTCAGAGAAACTTACTCAGTTGTTGGAAAGGAATGAAGGCAAAAAAGAAAAGGGGATGACAGAGTGTGAGAAGAACACGTAGTATCATGGAAACAATGAACATAAACTTGGACAGACCCCTAGAGACAGAGGATTAGAGCATGGTTGTAACAATTTGTAGCATATTTAAAAAAGGATTATTTTTGTACCATAAGCAGTAACAAATGAGATGGATTCAGAGAAATCTGAGAAACCTGGTAAGAAGTGACACAGAGTGAAGTGGTTAGAGCCAGGAGAAGAAACCCATATTTTACCTGGGATTGTTATTTTATTTTTGATGTGCTTATGATTGAGTTAGTCAGGGAGAAGAGTCTGGTATGCTATACAGACCATGGGATCATGAAGATTTGGACATGACTGAATAACAATAACAAAATAGTCTAATTAGATTGAAAAGAAAAGAAGAGGGATAATTAGATTAAGACTAGGAAGGTTATGTGAAACCATTACAATGGCAGGAAACTATAGAGACCCAAAGTGAAGGATTAGTGAATGACAATGACAAATTCAACCTACCACCTGCTTTTGTAAAAGCATATAAAAATCAGGGGCAGCTGGGTGGCACAGTGGAAAGAGCACCATCCCTGGGTCAGAAGGACTTGAGTTCAAATCCATCCTCAGACACTTAATAATTGCCTAACTGTGTGACCTTGGGTAAGTCACTCGAACCCCATTGCCTTAAATAAATAAAAAAAATTGAAAAAACGCATAAAAATCATTCTCAGCTTGTGCTATAGTTTGTTGACCCTTTATCTCAGTGATAGCTGCACTAGTTTCATATAACCACTGTGTTAGCTTCATTCATATATCTTCCCAGAAATAGTCTATTTCATTCATAGAATGTCAACCTTCTCATCCCTATCCCAAACTGAGAAATTAGAGACTAATTTAAAGTATGACTATATATCTCACACTAAGACCTAAATGGCTTGTATCAATCCAGGATGTTTCATTCAATGAAACAGGTAGCAACAAACAGGGAAAGGAGGGAGACCATGGGTCATAGGATGCATTCATGATGCATGGACATGAGACTTCTAAAGTAAATATTCTGCAAGTACTTGGCCTCTTTCATTCTTCAGTCTATGTCTATTTGATTTATCTGTGAACATTGCAAATCTCTAATTGATCAAGTTATATAAGAAAGGGAGTTGTTAAAAGTGTTAGTTTAAAACATGCTTTTTTAAAAGCATTTTTAAAAATTGATTTAAGGCATCAGGGTTAAGTGACTTGCCCAGGGTCACACAACTAGGAAAGTATATGTCTGAGACCAGATTTGACCTCAAGTCCTCCTGATTCCAAGGCAGATACTCTATCCACTGTGCCACCTAGCTGCCCCAAAACATTCTTAACTATTGTATGTAGTATATCATAGTAGCTAAAGGGAAAACAAACTTCAGGATATAAGAAAACCTCTTCTTTTATTTTTTTGATGTCATAAACTAAAATTGCACAGGAGAAAAGTCCTAAAGGCTTTAGAATTTATTTTTTTCTGAAGAGAGATTCAGAGACCTAAGTAGCATAGGGGAAACTGATATCATGGTTGAGTGAAGGTGAGCTTCCTTCCTGGGCTTCACATCAAGGTTTTCTGCTAGACTGAACAAACCACTCCTTCTGAATGCATTCTCAATGTTCTGTCTCTTCATCTCTCCTTTTATTGTGTCTTCCTTTCGTCTCAGCTGCTATAGCGTTTATGAATTGAGCTTTAAGAATTGTAACATGATAATACTATGATATTCCATCTCATTTGTGCTTATAGTGATATTAAACCTGAGAATGAGACCATAAAGGAAGAGTGTATAGGAAAGGCAGAAGTCCTAAATTGGGAGCATATAGGCTACTCAAATTCCTCACTCCACCATCTCCAACTGATCACCCAGCAGGTCCTATATTATTACCTTCATCAGATATTCTATGTTACCAATAGTAGGGTCATAGCAGTTAGGATTATGACTTTTGACTTGGATAGTACTCCCTTGGATAGAACTCAGGTACAAAAATACCTGAGGTGAAACCGTTAGCTGTACTAAAGATCCTGCACCAGCTATTATATTAGCTCTAAACAAATTATCCCTTAACATGACTCTTGGACTGTTTACAGTAATAGAATCCATAAAAATACCAGACTTAAAATCCTTTCTAAAAATAATTTCTTCATCTCAATGCACTAATTGGCAGTAGTTAATAATATCTAATAAAATTAAAAATTGCTTCTTAAAGATATATATGAATTATTGTGGAATCTGTTTGAAATATATCTAAGGGGATTTTGGCCAGGACAGTTTCCTATTCCCTTCTGCTTCCCTGCTTTCTGGTTAGAAGACTTGGAGTTTGGAAACTTTTCAGTCATCATGATCCAGGAATTTAGCATTTTCATTAAGGAAGGGGGATCATTAACCTTGAAGTAACCTCAAGTTTAAATTTGGAGATATGCTCTTCTGCACCGAAAAGGGAAATTTCCTGAGCAATGTGCCTCTTGTAGAGAGAAAAGATGATAGCCCACTACCTCTTCTTCCTTCCACCCATGTCTTTCCCCCTGGCTTAGGCAGAGGGAACAAAACACCTTGACTTTACACTATACTATTTCCATGAAATAATCAAATGGTTTTGCAAGTATGGGGAGGTGATATGGGGGCTGCCTTTCTAATAGTCACAAAAAATAACTCCTTTCAAAAGAGAGGTCTAATCATGGGATGGATCTGAGTGTGAAAGAGTCTAGATTTTTATGGAAAGTTGGGGTATATATGACAGAGAAGAATTGAATCGATTATATGTGAAACTAAAGAGATATCCACTGATGAATTTTCTAAATTTACTTCCAACAGCCTTTGAATCCCTTACACCTATTGTATTTTCTGTTCAATTTTGTAGCTCCTCATTTTGATCATACTATAGTTAATATGAAGTTTTCATCAAAAAAGTACATGTGCTATCTAATGTACAATCTAGGGAGTATACAGTATAGAGACTTGACTTAGGGCCCACTCTTTGATTTTATTCCAAACACTTCAAAGTTAATTTCCTCAAAGTTGGATTTTTGAACACTTTCTCTTTTTCCTTCTCTTCTTGTTTACCTATCCAAAAGTAGAATGGGGTGGCTCAAGACATGGGATGTTCTTTCTCCTTTTATTGTTGTTCAGTTATTCAGTCATGACAAACTTTCCCTGAAACCATGGATTATAGAATGCCAGACACTTATTTTTTCATCATCTTGATGGTTCAAGCTTATGTGTGTTGCTTCCATGACACTCTTTCCTTGGAGATCTGCAAATAGATATTGAACCACCACTTATTGAGAAAATCATTGTAGGGATTCATTCTGTATATTAGTTGGACTAGAAGACCACTAAGAAAACCTTAGTGCTCAAAATCAGTGATTCTGTGATGACAGAAATATCTGTGATCCCTCTAGTCTTCTATACACTATTGCATATTACCTTTTCAATACTTCATTAAGTTGCTTTTATAATATCTTTATGACTGACTAAATTTAGTAAAGAGTTGTGAAGCTAAACATGATTTATTTCTTTAATTTGTATATTGGGCAAAGATCTCACATGTAGAATATCAACAATTAGATTAATATTCACATGTAGTCTAAAAACTCACTTTTCATCTTCTTTTACTTCTTTTGAGCCTTAACCCCATATTTCTATGGATTCAGGAACAAATTGTACATGATTAGGGGGCCACTTTGTTTTACTTTTGGTTTCATGAGTTGCCATGGTCAAAGAACTTAACTGCCATGGGATCAGTCTACTTGTCACAGACCTGGTATTTCTTAGCTATACTGATTCTGGAAAGAAGACTGGTATTTGGGGGCAGCTAGGTGGCACAGTGGATAAAGCTTTGGCCCTGGAGTTGGGGACCCAAGTTCAAATATGGCCTCGGACACTTAATAATTATCTAGCTATGTGACCTTGGGCAAGTCACTTAACCCCATTGCCTTAAATAAAAAAAATTAAAAAAAGAAAAATCTCAGGACTGGAAAGGACTTCAGAATCAATTCAAACCTGAGAATAATCAAAAAAAGAAGGAAGAAGGAAGAAGGAGGAGGAGGAGGAGGAGGAAGAAGAAGAAGAAGAAGAAGAAGAAGAAGAAGAAGAAGAAGAAGAAGAAGAAGAAAAGACTTGTGTCTAAGTTCAAGATTCTAATTTTTAGATAAGGAAAATGAGTTATAAGGAAGTTAAGTGATATCCAGGGACACTGATCTAGTTTGTGTCTGAGGTGGAATATGGACTTGGGTATTTCTGGCTCCAAATCTATTGTCCTCACCATTATACCAGACTGCCTCAAAGGTGGAAGCTGTTAGATTAGGATCAGAAACTACTGATTTGCAGCCAGATGAAGACAATAGCACATGCAAAGAGATTATGAGAAAGATTTCAAACTTTCCCTAGAGATAAACTCTCTATCCTGTCAAAAAAACAAGGACTACCTACAAACTTTCTGACAGCTTCTAATATTACCTAGGATTGTTATTTTATTTTTGATATGCTTATGATTGAGTTAAGTCAGAGGGAAGAATCTTGACTGGAAACCAGAAAATCAAAGTTTGAGTGCTAGTTCTGAGTTTCCATTTTTGTGACCTTGGGAAGTCAGTAAGCTAAGCCTCAATTTTCTCATTTGTAAAATGAGGATAGAGATACATTTTATCTTATAGAATATTAGGGAATACTTTTATAAATACTAACATTTATATACTTATTCACATATCTAGATGTGTGTATGTATGTTAATTTCCTCAAAGTTGGACTGTTGAATCCTTCCTTTTTTCCTTCACTTCTTCCCTCTTTGTCATCTGTATATACATGGATGTATGAATATGTAGAATCATATGAATATATAAATACATCTGAATATATGTATGAACAGACACACTTCTATATATGTATATACATATAAATTATTTTTGTGATTTTTCCAACTGAACAATACTCTCCTTAACTGATGAGCTTTTTTAAAATTCCCTCAAAATTTTTTAACTATGGATCCATAAACTTTAGGCAATATCTATACTTTATTTTCTACCTAATAGTTTTGACTTATTGTTCCTTTGCATTGGATTATCAAATGGAGTTCAGTTGGGTATCATATTTTACCACAAGTTAGTGCATGCTCAAAGGAGAGCAAGCATGATATGGTAAGGATATTCAAAACCATGATTTATGAAAATCAGATAAAAAGTACAAATGCCTAATTTATAGAATGAAGATACAAGGGAGGCAAGATCATTTTTTAGGTATATCAAAAGATCAAATATCTAGAGTTAAGAAGCCACCTTACAATCATATATAATCTAGAATCTCATTTTTCTTTTTATATAAATATTTTATTTGTTTTCCAATTATGTGCAATAGTAATTTCTACCTATCATTTTTGTAAGGTTTTGAATTTTACAATTTTTTTGCCACCCTCCTTTCCCTCTCCCCTCACCCCACAGAAGGCAGTATAATAATCTTTACATTGTTTCCATGCTATGCATTGATCAAAAGAGAAAAAATAGAAAAAAATATCCTTCAGGAAGAAATAAAATATTAGAGATAGAAAAACTATGTAATACATAAGACAATATTTTTTTAAAAAATTGAAGGTAATTTTTGGTCTTTGTTTAAACTCCACAATTATTTCTTTGGAAAGAGATGGTATTCTCCATTGCAGATACCATAACATTGTCCCTGATAACTGCACTCATGGAATGAGCAAGTCCATTAAGGTTGATCATCAACCCCATGCTGCTGTTAGGGTGTATAATGTTCTTCTTGTTCTGCTCATCTCATTCAGTATAAATCCATCCAAGTCTTTCCAGGCTACTCTGAAACCCCATTCCCCATTCCCTCCTAATTTCTAATAGAACAATAGTGTCCATAATATATATATATATATATATATATATATATATATATATATATATATATATATATATATATATATATACCACAATTTGCTTAGTCATTCTCGAATTAATGGATATCCCCTTGATTTCCAATTCTTTGCCGCCACTATAAATGCAGTTGCTATGAATATTATATCTTCATTTTTCAGAGGAGGAAACAGAGGCACAGAGTAATACAGGCACTGTCTAAGATCACAGCAAGTTAATGGCAGAGATTAGAGACAGATAGTTCCATGGGATCGACATCCAGTGCATCTGTCAGAATGTCACATAGAAGAGAAATTGGATTTATTCATTTCAACTTCTCACCAGGGAATAAAACTCAGACCAATGGAGAGAAATAACAGACCTGTCTCAGCATGAGAATGAAACCCACTAGAGCTGTTCCCAAATGAAATGGTTTGCTTTCTTTGGTAGTGAGGTTCCTATTACTGGAGGTGAAGATGAAGTCTGTTGGGAACATTGTAGGAAGATTCCTGCACCAGGAACGAATTTGAACTAGTTGACAGCTAAGATATCTTTTGACAATGATCTTAGGAATACTCAGACAATCTAATTTTGAAGAGCAGTGTTATAAGTTAATCAGTATTTCTTTCTCTCCAAATAATCGTTCCAATTAACAAATTTAAATATTATTTATATACCTACTATATACTTCTATATGTGGACATTCTATTAGGTGTTGGGGATACAAAGAAAAGAAGCAAAATAGTCTTTATCCTAAAGAATTTATATTCAGGGGCGGCTAGGTGGTGTAGTGGATAAAGCACTGGCCCTGAAATCAGGAGTATCTAAGGTTCAAGTCTGGTCTCAGACACTTAATAATTACCTAGCTGTGTGGTCTTGGGCAACCTACTTAACCCTGTTTGCCTTACAAAAAAAAACCAAAAAAAATTTATATTCACTGAGGGAAAATAGCTCACATATTTACAGATCTTTTAAGATTTGGAAAAGATTTTCATTTGATCTTCAGATTTTATATACCCACATACATGTGTTTGTATACCCATATTCTATGAGTCTAGTACTTCATTAATACAAAATCCCAAATCCCAAAGTTGGGAGAAACTTCAAAGGTCTTACAATTCTATCTGATCACTTGATTTTCAATAACATGACAGTTTCAAATTTTGGAGTAAGAGTCATGTTTGAAAATTAAACTTGCTCCATATTCTGGTAAATCTTTTTCAATCATGCTTAACATCAATGCACACTGCCTGTAGATGTCACTGTCCCCTTATTATTCTTCATATTTAAAGACCCTTCCATATTTTGTTATAGGAATTAAATTTTAAAGAGAATATTGACTTTTTGTGTCCTAAATAGAAAAGAGATACAATTTCCCTAAGTTAAAAATTATAAATTAAATCAGACAACTATCTTTTTCTCAGAATAAATATTTTTTCAGATATAACTCCATATTACTCTGCCTAGTTTTCCTTAAGTAGGAAAATTAATAACCTTTCTTTTCAATGAAAAATATCTAGCTAAGAACATTAGAGAATTGGATTTCTGACCTTTCCTTACTTTCCCCTTTTCCCTTAATAATTTATAATAAGTTTCACTAACTTAAAAATGTGAAAATTTTAATAACAAATTCCTCAATGGTATTAGTGTGTTTGTATAAGGAAATTTTGTCAACTAGTGCAAAAAAATTAAAAAGTAACAATATTTCATTGATTAATAAAAAATACTTTACAAAGTGAGATATTAACAAAGTTTTTAAAAATTTTAAGAGTACTGAAGAATCAAATCTGGAAAAACTTCTATGATGCAGACAGGAAAAACTTTGTTACTCTCACTGTAGGTATATATCCTAGTTACATGATCTCTCTTTAAACTTACCTTCACAGAGCCCACATAATATTCCCTCACTCATTATACATTTTCACCAATCTGGTCTTCTTGCTATTTCCAGTCTTGATGCTTCAAGTCCCATTTTCCTGGTCTTTGCCTTGCTAGCTTTTCTCATGCTTTACTACCCTCAAACCTGTCTTTCCTCATCCCCTTCCCATCACTCCCTATCCATGAATTATAAACTCCTTCTCCTCTTCCTTTTGAATCCTGTTTCTTTCAAGTTGCCTCCAATATAGGAAATTGTTCTTGATTATCTAATCATTAGATTTTTTCTTTATCCTATATTTGTCTATTTGTTTAACTATTACTGCCCCCTGCTCCAGAAGAAAGTTAGAAGGCAGGAAATATATCATGCGTTCCCTAGTGCCTAACAAGGAACCTTACTCATAGTAGATCTTTAAAAAATTCATTTAATTAATAGTAAAAGATTCAACATCATATAAAACAGCCATGACTTCAAGAAAGAGACAGACTCTAAATTATATATATTATATATATATATATATATATTATACATATGATGTAAATTATATATTGGGAAAGCAAAGTAGGAAATCAGTAGGTACAGACTGAAATGGTTTAAAGATCATTCTGCAGCCCCCTCCTATAAGAAGGTGTCATCAATAAAAGCTGGATGAATGTGTCTAAGAGGTAAAGTGACTGATCTTTGTACACATAAAGGTTCATCTGGAAACTCAACAGGTGCCAACCTATTGGTAATGGATAAACAAATTATGGTATATAAATGTAATGGGATATTAGCATGCCATAAGAAATATATGAATGGATAGCTTTATAGAAATCAGGGAAGATCTATGGAGTGATGCAGAATCAAGTGAAAAGAGGTAGGAGAACAAGTTAAACAATAACAACCAATATGATAAAGAAAACAACTTCTAAAGAATTAAGTACTTTGATTCATGAAATATCCTGAAAATGAAAATGAAAATGAAAATGAAACACATACCTACTTTCTGTTAGAGAAGGGACTTGAAATGCAGAATGGAACATATATTGACTGTAGGTGATATCTTGGCCACAGCAACTCATAAGGGCATCCTACTGAGGCATAGAAGTATTGTAATCTGGCTGAGCAGAGTATCCATAGTGAAGTATGAAAGCTAAATAAAAACAATAAACTTCTTGGATACAAATTTAACTGCTTTGCTTCTCTTCAAATATTACTTCTCTTCATGTTTGCCCATTTATCTTTCTTCTGAATAATGACTATATCATACTATATCTAACTCCAACCAAACTAGTTTGGAGTTACTTAAAATATAGGTGTTAACCATTTAACAAACAGTGAAGAAAGCACTGGCTTTATCAGGGACTTAGACTTGAAGTGTGGCTATAAAAATTTGCTAGCTAAATGACCATGAGTAAGTCATTTTATTTCTTATACACTCAATTACCTCATTAACAAACTCTGAATAATACTACTTATATGGCATATTTCATGGGGTTATTGAGAGAAAAGTTTTTTGCAAATATTAGTTATTAAAGTATCATCTAAGTTATGATGATAAATACCCTCTGACCCAACAATATTATTCCTAGGTCCATATCCCAAAGAGATCATAAAAAGGCAAAAAGACTCACAGTTCTTTTTGTAGTAGCAAAGAACTGGAAGTTGAGGGGATGTCTATCAATTAGGGAATGGCCAAGCAAGTTGTGATAATATGAATGTAAAAGAAACATTGAACTAAAAGAAATGATGAGAGGGGTGATTTCAGAAAAAAATCCTGAAAAGATCTAAATGAAATGATGCAGTGAAGTAAACAGAACCAGGATAACATTGTCCAGCAAGTCAACAACATTTTTTTTATCTTTGCAAGGGTTAAATGATTTTCCCAAGGTCATATAGCTAGGTAATTACTAAGTGTCTGGGGCCATGTTTTCACTCAGGTCCTCCAGACAACAGGGCTGGGGCTCTATCCACTATACCACCTAGCTGCCCCAAGAGCCAACAATATTGTAAGGATGATAAACTGAGAAAGATTTAGCTACTTTGATCAATTTCTATATTCTAAGGCAGTTCGAAATGACTCACAATGAAAATTTCTATCCATTTCCAATGAGAGAACTGATGGAACTTTGAAAAAAACAACAACTCTGAATTGACTATTGTAGGTGACATTTATATACTCTCTCATATCATGTGTGTTTTTCCTCAAAAAAAGTTCCTCCCACTTATTGAATTCTCTTAATTATTGGCATGATTGAATCCAACTCTCTAATGGCTTTTACAGTTGTACCCTAGCTATTCCTAATTAACTCATCAAAGATTATTTTTCTCAGGTAAATGATCCAAATTGACTTCTTATAGGCAATACCTTTTGAAGTTTCTTCTTTGACAAAATTATACCATAATTAGACAAAGCAGAACTGATGGTTCTTTTTCAAATAGGGCTGGGGAAGAGAAGAATAGTCAAAAGGAAAGGTATGGAAGAAAGATACATGGCCTTCTTTAAATAATGATGTGTCACATGACTTGTCAATACTTGTATTTACTACAATTTTCTAAATTAGACATTGTCATTCCTCTAGTCATTTGGAGTCTAAATCTGAATGTCATCCTTAATTCCTATTCTTTCTCCAACCCCAGTCAAATAAATTTCCAATTCCTTTAAGTTCTACTTTAACAACATCTCTTGCATTGATCCCCTTCTCACCACCCATTCAGTCATGACCCTAGTTTAGGTTCTTATCACCTTTCTCTTGGACTTTAACAGTGATCTCAATTGATCTATTTTCTTTAAGTTTTGTCCTTCTCCCATCAGTCTTCCACAAAGTTTTCCATGTGATAGCCCCAAAAGCAAAACCCAAAGTTCTCCTCAATGTATCTCTTTATACACATAATAAAATTCACACAAAGTTCTATGACAGATATGACCAAGAAGTTAACTTCAACAAACCACCACAATATAAAGACCATCAAAGAAGATATAAAATAAGGAGACGTATGCTCACCCCAAATGTTTGCTGGTGTTGTAGAGAATATCCTGTAGAGAGTCCATAAAGAATAAGGATTCCCTATTGCCTACAAGGTTATTCTAATAATCCTCTTTGTAAATGACATTCAATTAGTTTTGTCAAGCATTTAGACACAATAAAACACCCTCTTCATCTCATACTTTGACTTCTATAATAGACTGCTGGTTGATATCCTTGCATCAAGTCTTTTATTGCATTAGTTCATCCTTCTCTCAACTGTCAAATTGATCAACCTAAATTGCAGATCCAACCTATCACCCCCTTCCCCTCCTTTCCAATAATCTCTAATAGCAATTGATTACCTCTAAGATTAAATATAAAGTCTTCTCTTTACCTTTTAAAATTCTTTAGAACCTGACACCTTCTTACTTTTCCAGTCCTCTTAGACTTTCCTCCCCTTTTCTTCCTACCCCAATATCCCACCCCCATATTCTGAGACCCATTGACATTAGCTCCCTTGATCTTCCTCAAATAGAACATTTCACCCCTCAGCTCCAGATCTTTCATTGGATCTCATGCTTTCCTTATCTCTCTTTCTTGACTTCAGCTAATTCTAAGAGAAACTTTTCCAGTCTTTCTTATTCTTAATACCTTCCCTGTAAGACTCCTTTCAAATTTATCCTCTCTATATTGTCTTTGTATTATTTGTTTGCATGTTGTCTCCACTGTGAGCTTCATGAGAGCAGAAATTGCTTTATTGCTTTTCATCTCTATCACTTAGCACAGTGCCTGGCCCTTGGAAGGTGTTTAACAAGTCCTTGTTGACTTGACTCAGTGAAAAACAACAATATTTTAAAGTTGATTTATGTGATAACTTTATTACATATTTAAAAGGAATAGCATGCTATATAAAATAGATTTGTGGTTTCATGTACAATCATCTTTTTCTTATACCATGTTATAGAAATGCTATATAAATTATATAACCATGTTATATAAATTAAAAAACAATAAATTTTAAAATTTAAATATAAATTCTAAAAAAGAGAGATTTAAATACCCTTAATGTATGGGAATTGAGTATATGAAGCCACTGAAATTAGTGAAAAGGGTTGTGGTGGTAGTGATGTGAATGTGTGTGTGTGTGTGTGTGTGTGTGTGTGTGTGAGAGAGAGAGAGAGAGAGAGAGAGAGAGAGAGGAAACCACTTTAGACATTGTAGAATAGATTATAGATATGTAGAAAGCATCTCTTGGCAAAGAGTCATTTTTGAAATTATTGCAATATTTCAGGTAAGAGATGATGGCTTCAACAAGGGTGAGTGAGTGAGCAGAGAGTAGATGTGAGAAACATGAAGGCAGAAATGAAAAGCCTGGGTCTTCCTTGTTCATTTTGTTCACCTTCCTTGTTCACCTTTCTCCCAGTCATCCAGGCTCACAACCTCGGTGTCAATCTTGTCTCTTCACTTTTTCTCTGCTAGAACAGCTACCATCCTTATCACTTCTCACCTGGACTACAGCAAAAGCATTCTGATTGGTCTCCCTACCTCAAGTGCCCCACTTGAGTCCAATCTCACTTGCTAGTGATTTATTAAGTTCAGTTAAGTTGACCATATCAGGATCCACCCTAATAAACTCTAGTGATATCCCATTATGCCCAGAATCAAATATAAAAATCTTCTTTTAGACTTCCAAAGTCCTACATAACTTTATTCCTATCTACCTCTCCAATCTCCTTACCTTTTATTGTTTTCCGTGTACTCTGTGATCCATTGACATAAGTCTTATTGCCCCTCCTCACACAGCATTACTCCTCATCAACTCTATGTCTTGGCTTCCATGTTTTCCTTCAAGATCTAGCTCAAATCCCACCTTCCTCAAGAGGCCTTTCCTGACCTCTCCTGCTTTCCATGTCTTCACCCTGTTCTTTTCCCTTTTGAGATAATTCTCCACTTTACTATATATGTAATGCATGTACTTTTTTTGCTCCCAAATTGAAACGTAGGTTCCTTCAGGGTAGAAAGTATGTTTTGGCCTTTCTTCATACAGGATGCACTAAAAGTCTTACTGCAGTTTTAAGCTTTATGAACTTTAAAAAGTTGGTTTAGTTTTAAGATTTAGTGGCTTAAAACTGCACAGAGACTTTAGAACACTGTAAATGTCTTCACCTAGAATTGTTGTTTGCCCTTCATTCTTGAAGAAGATCATGACTTCAGGGAAGTTTTATTATGACATGAATTGGATTTGAGTGGGGGGTGCTGTGCTAAGTCGCCAATCTTACATTCTTCTCCAGAGCTATCTGGGTCCAGTGGCCAGATATGAATCAGGATGACTGGGAGATGGCCCTGGATGCAAGATATTGAGGGTTAAGTGACTTGCCCAAAGTCACACAGCTACTAAGTGTCAAATGTCTGAGATCAGATTTGAACTTGGGTCCTCTTGACTTCAGGGTCAGTGCTCTATCCACTGCACCACCTAGTTGCCTTTGTCCAGAGTAAGCAGTTAATAAAGACTTGACTGATTACTTGAGTGGCTCATTTTGCTCTATTATACTTATGTATTTGTTATAAAGGACAGCTTCTGTTTGAGGGAGAGTGGTGTTATTTGACATGGAACCAGTGAGTAATAATGGTATTACTATCCAAAAATTAATAAAGAA
Organism: Macrotis lagotis; assembly: GCF_037893015.1. Taxonomy (NCBI): domain Eukaryota; kingdom Metazoa; phylum Chordata; class Mammalia; order Peramelemorphia; family Peramelidae; genus Macrotis; species Macrotis lagotis. The sequence continues at coordinate 528,871,880 of NC_133658.1, forward strand.
TGAAAATAATATCAATGAAACCTTTAAAAAAGGGAACAGAAGAAACTCAAAAGCAGTCTTAATCAGTGTTGGGACTAGAGTTTATTGAAAAGGGTGGATGCTGACATGATCAGTGGCAACTAAGTAGAAATCGAACTGGGGTTCAACTCCAACATTTGGGGTCTATCAGAAGTATACTAAACAAATGAAATGAACTTAAGGCACCTGAGTGGTGTAGTGTTTAGAGCACTGGACCTAGAATCAGGAAGACTCTGTACTCTGACACTAATTGAGCAAGTTACTTAAACTTCAGTTTTCTCATTTGTAAAGTGGGATTATATTATTAGTAACTACCTTTCAAAGTTGTTATGAAGATGAAATGAGATAACTGTAAAAACCATTCTATAGTATGTACTATAGAAATATTATTATCATTAATAATAAATGTTCATAATTTTATTTTTAAAAACCAGTGTAATATCATGCAATGTTTAATTATTTCATTTATGATGATTCTAAGGAGCTATCCATACTGATGGAATTTAACTCCTTATTAGTTTTCTTTGTTCTGTCCTTTCTGGTCCAATAATTATTCTCCCTAGCAGAGGAAAGAGAAGCATAACTATAATTGAGTAGTCCTGCTTTCATTCTATAATCGTCATCTTAGCTATTTAAACTTTTTTAAAAGCCCTTGAAAAAGAATGAAGTGGAAATATTTTTTTTATTCAATTAGCTTTTTACTTTCTTTTCCATTTGGCCAATTGTACTCCTAAAGGTGTTTTCCTCAGTGGATTTTTGTACCTTTTTTTTATTTGGCCCATTTCTACTTTTTAAGCATTTATTTTTATTTTTCCAGTTTTTTTCCTGCCTCTCAGGTGATTTTTATACTCCTTTTTGAACTCTTCCATGAATTCTTTCTGGACTTGAGACCACTTCACATTTTTGGGGGCGGGGGTGATTTGCCCATAGGTATTTACATTGTTGCCCTCTTCTGAATTTGTGGCTTGGTCTTTCCGGTTACCATAATAACTTACTAGGGTCATAACATTGTTTTTGTTGTTTTTATTAATCTTTGGGGGAGGGGAGGTGGAGGAAGGGTTTTTTCCCCTTTCTTTTAAATCAGAACTCTGCTTTTAGAATGGAAGAGGCACTGTCTCAGACTTCTAATGCCAATGAGTGTAAGTCTTGGCCATTTACCTGGTACTGTGATGATGTTTCCCTGGGGATCATCATGTTTGGTGCTGCTCTGGGGGGATGGGTGGGGGTGACTTTCAGTTCTGAATTGTTATAGGAGCTGGCAGCTTATCTGTGATGAAGTGGTCCAAGTGGTGGTTTCTGGTGTGTGTGTGAGGGGTGATTATCTTTTTCCTGGTTCTATACTGAAATATGTCATGGTCTAGCAGTTGAAGGATGCCTGTTTGCCTGGGGCTTTGCTGAAGAACAGTGATTCTCAGAGCTGGACTCTATGGTTCCCCTGGTTATGCCATGGCAGGCAGTGAGGTCCTGGTCTAGGTATATGCCAGTTCTACCACACTGGGCTCAGAATCTCCCACTGGTTTGGTGAGGTAGGGCTTGCTGGAATGTTCCCTATCCTGGATTATGCTCCCCAGTCCTCCTCTCTCCCTTTATTAGATTGGGATGGACCTTTCCCCAGTTCCTCCAAGTTAGCTGGGCTTAAAGATTGTTTCACCCTGTCTCTGTCCTGGTTCTACTATTTCAGATTTGCTTTGGGGTACTATATTATGACTGGAGGTGAATTAAGGGAGGGTTCCAACAACTTACTGCTAACTTCACCATCTTGGTTCCTTGAAGTAGCTGAGGTAGAAATATAGTATTAAGATCACCATAACATTTCCTCATTATATTCTTAGTAAGCCTGATACACTCCAAGTATATTGAATGTCAGTCCTCTTGACATTTTCCTTATTCTAGCTACTGATAATAAAAAATAAGAAATGAATGGAGGAAAGAACACTGATTTATCAGTGTTCTTTCCTCCATTCATTATATATCTTTTATTAATATATTATATATTATGTATATTATTTATATATATATATATATTGAATATTTTTTAAATGGGAAAATATGTCTAAAGGGAAATAATCTGACAAAGATGAAAGGGTGTTAGTGAAATGCAGGCTCAATATGAATCAAAAGAGAACAATAATAGCCAAACTTATTAATGAGATTTTGTACTATTGAACGATAATAATAGCATCTAAAACATGGAAGTTTATGATTCCCTATCTGCTGCTATCATCAGACCATCTACAGAGAAAACATTGATATGTTAGAGATTATCTTGGATAGGGAACACTAGCTTCATGTAATGAAGATTAAGAAGACACCTACTTTTGAGAAGAGACAATTTAGAAGCTGTGCTTAAATTTTGAAGGAATGTAGGGTGAAAATAAGCATTTCCCTTATTTTGCAGGGATACAATTTGCCTCCATTGCCTCATTAATTGCTCCAACCATCCCTTCTCATGCCATGTCTTCTACCTCCTCTAACCCATAAACAGTAACATGAATGCTGACCCTGGATCTCTCTCATTTCTGCCAGATGAACTCCTTCTCTCTTAGTTCCTCCTGATGAGTTGTCATCCTTCTGTTAGTATGTAAGCACCTTGAAAACAAGGATGGTCTTTGCTTCCTTATAATTAATGCATTGTCTCTCTGTCTCTGTCTGTCTCTCATCTATCAATCTGTCTAGAATCCACAGGGAGAATTAAGATCAAAAGGTAGAAATAAGAGAAATACAGAATTAGATCCAAAAGTAAAATGGGCCACCTGGTCACTAATTTGGAGATTTGGGAGAGAGGATTCTTATTTAAATATGAATAAAAGTAAGTAGCTTCTGAAGACACTTCTAAATTTAAGATTCTGTGAAATTTTAACTAGGTCCATGATAAATGGTAAGGCAAGTCATTAAAAGGAATGGTGTGTTGCTTGCCTGTTCAGAGGTAGGGGACTTATTGGTTCAGGATGCTGAAAAAAGATACCAAAGAAAAGTCCTGAAGGAATGGAGTATTTCTATAATAAATGGACTTGTCATATCATACTTTATCAAGAATGAATTCACTGTCTAAGTCAGTCTTTGGCAGAGGTTTTCAGTGTACTTTTGGAAAAATAAAAAAAGACAGCTTTGCTTTAAGAAAAGGGAGCAGGAGGGGCAGTTGGACTTTAGGTATTGCAGTTTATTTTATTTATTTTTAAAATTTATTTATATATTTCCATCTATATGCATATCTATTTTTCAAATTAGAAAATTTCCTTCCACTCTCATTCCCACCTCCCTCCCCTCTGTGGTGAACAGTCAAATTAGCATTGTACATACATGACTTGATAAGCATGCTTAGAAATTAGTTATTTTGGTATGAGGAAGTAGGATTAGGGGAAAGAGATACTTAAGAGATAATTTTTATAAAGTGTTCATCAGATTCAGAAGGTTGGTTTTTTTGTGAGTACTTAGTTTTATTTTTGTTTTCTTCCTCTGGAAGGGGATAATATAATTCATAGCCAGTTAAATACAGTTGTCCAAGTTCTCTGGACTTCTGAGAGCAGCTACTTCCATCAAGATTCTTCATCTCACAATGTGGTTATTGTTGTATGCATTGTTCTCTTGATTCCAAGCCCTTTGCTCGGCATCAGATCCCATAAGTCACTCCATGCTTTCTGGAGTTCAATCATTTTTGGTTTCTTATAGAACAATAGTATTCCATAGTATTCATGTACCATAACTTGTTTAACCATTTCCCAATTGGTGGACATCCCTTCAATTTCCAATTCTTTGCCACTACACAAAGAGTTAATTAAGCATTACTGAATCCAGACTGTGAAATAGTTACAGAAATGTAACTGCCCAAAAACATAGGTAGCATCTAGAAGGATTGAAGTCACACCTCAAGACTCAAAGGACATAAAGTTTAGACTATTTAATTATATAACAGCAATAATAGAATACCCTAAATGGGAAAAATGATCAGATAAATTATTTGAGGAAACATTCAATTAGAGAAACTCTTCATTTATGTAAGTTTGAAGGATATGAGACATTATACAATTATGACTAGTAAGTCTAGTAAAAATATAGTTCAGAGTTATGATGCAAAGGAAGACTCTTTATATACCTATATGTGCCAACATTGGAGTCAAAGGAGTTACCATACTTCCCATGCACCTTAATTTTGGGACCTGGAATTTCAAAAAAGAATAATATTACATAAAGTTATGAACTCAAGTTTTATTCATTATGAAATTCAATGAATCTTCTGTTCATAGCTTTCAGACATCTTTGGGCAAATCTGGTGTGTGGATCATGCTCAGTTCATTCCATTTCATGAGGCTGAATTGTGTCCTCCTCCTTTGAAATCAGTAACTTCTTTTTCATCAGCAATTCTTACTCTTTTTTTTTTTTTTTTTTTTAGTTTTTGTAAGGCAGTGGGGTAAAGTGATTTGCCCAAGATCACACAGTTAGGTAATTATTAAGTATCTGAGGTCAGATTTGAACTCAGGTCCTCCTGATTTCTGTGCCTATTCTCTATCTACTGTGCCACCTAGCTGACCCTCAGCAATTCTTATTGCCTCTTGTTGAACCATCTTTGTGCATCCAGGAATTCCAATGCCCTTTGCTCTTCAATCCATCTCTTCAATTCCCTCTCTAAATCAGTCCATTTGGCTGACTTGAGTCATGGCCTTCTTCTGCCAGGACATTTTCAGGAGGGTTTCTTCTTCTCTTAGCCAGTCTTGGCATGTTTTCTCAGTTGGAGGAGGACTAAACTGGCATTCAGCAGCACAATTTCCATTCAATTTTTCAACCAGGATCACTTTGAACTTGAATTCAGCACTGTACATAAATCTTTTCTGAGCCATTTCTGGGCAGAATGTGGCAAAACATAACATAATATAATGGTAGCAAATGAGAAATAATGAGCGCAAAGACAACAAGCACAAAAAAAGCAGGAAATGCAAGTAAAAAAAATTCCAACCATTGTATAAGACCTTCCCAGTTTTTAGACCTCATATTTTTCAAAAAAAGGGGGACATGGGGAAATATGGTAGGTTCAAAATCCAGGTCAGCTATTTTCTCTTCACTTAATGTCTCCAATCTGAGTTCCTCCTCTGTGAAATGATGGGGGAGATATTAGTGGATCTCTAAGATCTCTTCTAGCTCTAAAATAATGATTCTATGATTTTATTCATAGTTATTTCTCTTGGCTATAATTCTCAGATTCCATCTCTGAGTTGCATCCAGCTCTAAATCTGTGGTTTGGTGTACCATCTGAGGATAGTCTTCAATAAGGAAATATACATTATATTTTATTCTCTAATAAAAATTATTTTTAGTCAATCCCAAAAGTCTTGGGGAATGTTTAAACTTTAAAATCTTAGAACTTCACTAAGACTTGGGGCATCATACGCATATGCATACGCATACGCATATGCATATGCATATGCATACGCATACGCACATTCATTATACCATAATAAAACACTTTGGGTTTCTTTGTATACATTTCTTCCCTCAATTTCTAAACCCTCTTTTTTCCCTCTTATGAAAAAGTTACTTGGGCCTCCAAAATATGCCCTGTAGTATATACATCATAATGTGTAAAAAAAAAAAGTCATATTAAATTGTGATTTCATCAACATGAATGTCCTACTAATGAAGATTTCTTCCATCCACTGTGGTACATCCAATAAAACTCTTTTCCATGTTTTCCCATAAATTCACCATGAATAAACAGAGATATCTGGGTTCATAATAAAATATTTGAAATCATTGACAATTACAAGGTAGCAGTATTGAGGTAGAAGACCTCAAAATTGAAGAACGAATGTAAGTAATATGAATGAGAGAAAAATTCCAACCTGATCCTTGATATAATCAAAGTTTAATCTTAAGGAAGACACTCTGTAGCTTAATATAAGCAGGTTGCAATAGAACAGTTATTTTTTTGCTTGCATAACTTTCATAATAATTTTAACCATGAGTTTCTCATGCCAGAATTTCCCTGCTATGGGATCCATGTGAGAAAGAACAAGGCAGAATCCAATAATTCAATGGAGAGGATACCTATATAGATAAAGTGAAATGCATTAATGAAAAATGCCAGTGACTAAAACAGCTTCTCTGACTTTCCAACAGTAAGAGTAAAGATAATTTCCAGGATCATTTCCTCTGTTCTCTGCTATAATTTTCTATATTGTCCTAAGTTTTCAGGTACTGTGGTTATTTCCATTACATTGTAAGCTCATTTAGGGCAGGGTATGTTTTTTGCCTTTTTATTTTATTTTATTTCTTTTCTATCCTCAATACTTCTAAGGTAATATGTCTGTAGTAATTACTTAGTAAATGATAACTGATTGATTGATTTCTATATCAATGACTTTGGTCTCAGTACTTTAACATCACCAATAAGTAAGTAGTAGTGTAATGAAATAAGTGCTAACTTGGAATCATAAGGCCTGAATTCATTACTGGTTCTGCCACTCACATTCTGCATGACCCTGATTCTGTGGACTTCAATTCCTTTTCTGTAAAATGTAAGGGTTGGCCTAGATATCACAAGAGTCTTTCTAGATCTAGATCTATGATAATTATGAATTATGACTAATAACTTGTAAAATGAAGGAATTTTCTTTCCACTTTCCTTCTGTTCCTGCTTATATTGTTTCAAGATTTTTTTTTGCTTTGTTTATTACATTTTTATAAACTGAGATATTACAATAATGAGATCTTATGATTGAATCAAATTTTCTGTTTGATTGAGGTTAATGAGAAATACTTCTTGTTTTAATCCTTAGTTATTCCAAATATTTCTAAAATGCCAGTACAGTCTTCTTTCCCAGTGGAAGTAGCTTGAACATGATTAAATTTTTGATGATTCAAGATGTTTCAATATTTCATCAAGGATATCACTCAGTCAGAAACTACATCATTCAATCCCCCTGAAATGGGAATCAGAGACCCCAGATTCTAATCTTTACTTTGTCATTATAGATAGTATTGATATTAGAGAAGTTATCCAACCTCCCTGGATTCAGTTTTCCCATCTTTTAATGAGAGATTTAGACTTGGTGCTCTTTTGTATCCCTTCCAGTTCCAGATTCTATTATTCCACTTAAGTAATACTTGCTAAGTGTAAGGCAGTAGAGTAGAAATGACTAGTCTTTGGCAAAATGGTGAAATGGGAATTAATTTCTACTTTTCTTCTTTTTCTATCCTCTTCTCTCTACCAGCTGGAAGCCAGGTACTCACATACTGTGACCAATTGTTTAGCATTATATGTTTCAATTATTTTATTCCATGAAATTTATTCCATCTGTTGCCTATGACAAAGCTTTGCTAAAAGATTGGCAACATAATCTGATAATATAATTCAGTGTAAAGTATTAGGATGAATTATGATTTAGTGCAAAATACTTCCTCAGAGATTAATGGAAATTTCATGTAGCTAGGCATGACCAAAAATAGAGCTACTTTGGGGCAAAGATGAGTTTTCCTAGAATTTTTAAATCACCTCATATTGGTGCCTATTTTCCTTAGAGGTAGTATTGATGAAAGATATAACTGTAGGGGACAGCTAGGTGAATCAGAGGATAGAATGCTAGTTCTGGAATTTAAAAAAACCCTTCATTACTTCATCTGTAAAAGTGAACTGGAGAAAGAAATGGCAAAAATTCCATTGTATTTGCCAAGAAAAAACCCATAAAGGGTCACAAAAAGTCAGACATGCCTGAAGATTGATTGAACTATAACAATAGCTGTAGAAGGTTAAGGAAATTGACCTTAATTCATAGTACTCAACTTAGATGCTGCTTAAAACAAAGACAAACAAAAAAATTCTAAATCGCTGATGTCAGTCAGTTCATTTTCTTGAGCAATTTATCTATCACCTAAAACGTCCAGAAATATTTGGTTAATTTAGATTTCCTTAACCCAAACAAACTGCTCAGATAATTGGTATAATTTCATAGAGTATTGAAGTCATGAAGAACAGGGGATGGAGCCAAGATGGCAACTGGAGAGGACCTTCACTCAGCTGCTCTGGAGCAAAACTTATAAACTAAGGACTCTACATTTTCGAGACACAGAACCCACAGAGGGATCCAGTGAGGCAATTCTCCAACCCAAGGTAACCTGGAAAAAGAGCAGAAAGTCTTGGCTCCACAGGGTTGTCCCACCAGAGGGGTGGCCTGCCAGAGCAAAGGAACTTCAGCCTCCTGGAGGCAGCCCCAGGGCACTGGGAGCCACGACTCACAACAGCAGGGGAAGTTTCCTCATCTACATCTCAGGGAACACCAAGCACAATTTGGGAGAACAGCAGGGCACCTCTGCCAGAGTGAGCATATGAAGTCCAGCCCTCAGGGCACACAGCTAGCAGCATGGCTAGGGCAGCCCAGATCCAGGAACCGGAAGCAGGCGGAGCTGGTAAGCAGGAGCCCCCAGGGCATGAGCAGCTAAGCCTAAGGAGGGGAGTGAAGAGAGACTGCATAGCTCTGTCCACTGTCACTGGAACAGGACTCTGGGGCTCTGACCACATTCAGATTCTGATCACAGTCTAGGGCCCCCCATAGAACAACAGCCCCCCCCCACCTCAGCCCCATGGCAGAGGAGGGTACTTATGGTCATTCACAGACCAGGAGGGAGGACAGAGCCTCACACACTGAGATCCTTGTTGGGGGGGGGGGTGTCCCAAAAGCTCAGGAAACACCCCAAAACCAGGCTCAGGCTGGGAAAATGAATAAGAAGAGAAAAAAGAGGAACATCATAGAGAAATACTTTGCCTGTGATCCCAAGAAGGATCAAAACACTCAATCTGAAGATGAGGAGGTAAAAGCTCCTGCATCTAAAGACTCCAAGAAAAACAGAAATTGGGCTCAGGCCATGACAGAGCTCAAAAAAGACTTTGAAAATCAAGTGAGGGGGATAGAGGAAAAAATTGAGAGAAATGCAGGAAAAACATGAAAATGAAGTCAGCAGCTTAGTCAAGGAGATCCAAAAAAATGCTGAAGAAAAATAACATGTTAAAAACCAGCATAGGTCAAATGGATAAAACAGTTCAAAAAGTTATTGAGGAGAAGAATGCTTTAAAAAGCAGAATTGGCCAGATGGAAAAGAAGATAAGAAAGCTCTCTGAGGAAAAAAACAATCCTTCAAAGAACAGAACTCAGGGAGATTGATGATTTTATGAGAAATAAGGACTCAATGCATCAAAACCAAAAGATTGAAAAATTAGAAGAAAATAGGAAACATTTCATTGAAAAAACAACTGATATGGAAAACAGATTTAGGAAAGATAATTTAAAAATTATTGGAATACCTGAAAGTCATGATCAGGAAAAGAGCCTTAACCACATTTTAAAAGAAATCTTACTGGAAAATTGCTCTGATATCCTAGAAGCAGAGGGCAAAAGAGAAATGGAGAGAATCTATTGATCTCCCTGAGAAAGAGATCCAAAAAAACCCAACCCCCAGGAATATTATAGCCAAGTTCCAGAACTCCCAAGTCAAAGAGAGAATATTACAAGCAGGAAGAAGGACACAATTCAAATATGGAGCTGCAGTCAGGATCACACAGGACTTAGCAGCAACTACATTAAAAGCTCATAGGGCTTGGAATATAATATTCTGGAAGGCAAAAGAGCTTAGAATGCAGCCAAGAATCAACTACCCAGCAAAAGTGAACCTCCTCTTCCAGGGAAAAAGATGGACTTTAAATGAACCAGGGGAATTTCAAATGTTCCTGTTGGAATGGCCAGAGCTGAACAGAAGGTTTGATCTTCAAATACAGGACTCAGGTGAAGCATAAAGAGTGGAGGAGAAGAGGAAAATACGAGGGACTTAATGATGATGAACTACATGTATTCCTGTATAGAAAAATGATACTGATAATACTCATATGAACCTTCTCATTTAATAGAGCAGATAGAAGGAGCTTTTATAGATGAAGCACAGGAGAAAACTGAATTTGAAGATTATATTGTGGTGTAAAAATGGGAAATGTAATGGGAGAAAGAAAAAGGAGAGGAGGAATAGGCTAAGATATTTCATATAATAAGATTTTTCTTTATTACAATGAGCTATTGCAATGATATGGAAGGGGAGAATGCAAGGGGGAATGAGGGAATCTTTGCTCTCATCAGAGGTGGCTAGGAGAGGAAACAGCATATATACTCAATGAGGTATAGACATCTGTAGTAAGGAGGAGAGAAGGGGGATGGGGAAGGGGGAGAATGTGAGTGATGGAGGAGATGATGGACCATGGGGGGGGGGGGGAGAGTGATCAGATATAACACATTTTCTTTTTTACTTCTTGCAAGGGGCTGGGATTGGATGGCCTGTCCTGGACCATAGGGCTGGGTGGATGCTGGGTAAGGGGTGGTATGTGGGTTCAGGGCCTCTTGGCCCCAGGGCCAGGGATTTGTTGGCTGCACCACTCAGCTACCCTACAGCAGAGACAGAGTGAAGGTAGAGAGAAAATATAGTTCATCGTAGTACAGAAGTATGAATGGAGAGAGTTGCGATCAGCAATGGCAATGGTGGAAAAATATGGAAGTAACTTTTGTGATGGACTTATCCTAAAGAATGTGATCCACCTGCGACAGAACTGGTGATGTTGGAACACAGATTGAAGCACATTTTTTATTATTATTATTTTCTGGGGGGTGTTGAAGGGCAAATGGGACTGGGTGGCCTGCCTGGGGCTGCACAGCTGGGTGATCGTTTGATGTCTGAGGCCAAATTTAGACCCAGGTGCTCCTGGCTCAAAGGTCAGTAATCTTTCTGCCACCCAGTCACCCCTACTACTATTATTATTATTATTACTATTTTATTTTATTTTGGGTCTTTTTTTGGTGTTTGTAGGGCAATGGGGTTGTGTTGGCTTGTATGGGGTCACACAGCTAGGTGATTGTTGGGTGTCTGGGGCCGGATTTGGGCTCAAGTGCTCCTGGTTCCAGGGCCAGTGCTCCATCCACTGTGCCACCTGACCATATCTACAATTTTAATATTATTATTGCTGTTATTATTATTATTAATTTTAATTTTTCCTCTCCCCTTTTCTTTATCGCTTATGTGGGTCTATATTTTCTTAGGGGGAGGGAGTATTATGTTTACTCTTAAACAAGAATATTTTAGTAGTGTATAAAAAAATATTTGTACAAAATAAGAATAAATAAATAATAAAAAAATAAAAAATAAAAAAAAGAACTGAATACAAATCCTACCTCAGATATTTATTAGCTATGTGATCCTGGAGAAATAACCTAACCTCTCAGCATCAATTTTGTCATCTGTAGAGTAGTGATAATAATATCATTTATATCATAGGAATGTTTTGAGGACCTAATGAGATAATATATGTAAGGAATTTTGCAAACTATTTTTCCCCATTAGATTGTGAAGTCCTTGAGAGCAGTCTTTCTTTTGCCTCAATTTTTATCCCTAGCACTTAATATTGCCTTCTACTAGTAGATACTTAATAGGTTTTTAATTGACTAACTAAAATGAAGATGATCACAAACTATATATATATATATATATATATATATATATATATAAAATACCTTAATTATTTATTTGTTTGTTTGTTTAATTTATTTATTTACAAAACAACTCAGGTCCATTCTGTCCACTACATCACTTGGCTGCCCCACAACACACTTTTGAGGAGGGATAAAGTGAAAGGAGAAGGAGAGAATAGAATAAATGGAAGTGGGGAGGAATAGATGTAGGGAAGCACAGTTAGCAGTAGTTGTAAGAGTAATTATAATTCCTCCCCCCCCACAAAGATAAAGAAATCTCATGAAAAAGTAAGAGGAAAAGAAAAAATTGTACTTTGGTCTTTGTTCAGATATGATCAGTTCTGTCTCTGGGATGGATCACATTCTTTATCATAAGTCCCAAATCCCACCTCAGACATCCAACAATCACCCAGCTATACAAACTCAGGCAAGCCACCCAACTCCACCAACTTGCAAAAAAAAAAGTGTGTTGTATCTTACTACCTTCTCCCACAATCTTCCCTCTTCCCTATCACTTATACCCCACTCCTCTCCCCTTTCTTTCCTTTTTCCTTCAGGGTAAGAGAGATTTCTATTGAGTGTATATATTATTTTCTCTTTGAGCCACTTCTGATTAGAATGGTTTCACTCATTCCCCTCACACACCTTCCCCCCCTTCTAGTCAATTGCTAAAACTTTTTCTTGACTCTTTTATGTGAAATATCTTAACCCATTCTGTCTTTCCTTTACCTTTCTCCTATTCATTCCTTTGACTCCATCTTTATAATACATTATACCTTCATATTTAGCTTTCTCCTGTGCCTTGTCTATATATGCTTCTTCTACTATTCTAATAAATGAGAAGGTTCATAGAAGTTATTGGTATCCTCTTCCCATGCATGAATACAAGCAGTTCAACAGCATGAAAACCCTCATAATTTACCCTTCACAGCCACTTTCTCTGTTTGTCTTGAGTCCTGTACCTAGAGATCAAATTTTATGTTCACCTTTGATTGTTTCACTAGGAAAGTTTGAAAGTCCCCTATTTTATTGAATGTCCCCTTTTTTTCCTGAAAAGAAGATATTCAGTTTTCTTGGTACTTGATGTTTTTTATTATATAAATATTTTATTTGTTTTCCAAACATATACAATAGTAATTTCTACCTATCTTTTTTGGCAAGGTTTTGAATTTTATACTTTATCTTCCCCTTCCCTCCCCCCCTCCCTCTCACATCAGGCAATCTGATAATCTTTATATTATTCCCATGCTATGCATTGATTGAAATTGAATGTGTTGAGAGACAAATCATATCCTTAAGGAAAAAATAAAATATAAGAGCAAAATTACATAGTACATAAGACAACTTAAAAAATTTGAAGGTGATAGGTCTTTGTTTAAACTCCACAATTCTTTCTTTGGATACTGATGGTATTCTCCATCAAAGATACCTTGAAATTGTCCCTGAATTGCACTGACAAAATGAGTAAGTCCATTAAGGCTGATCATTACCTCCATGTTGCTGTTAAGGTGTACAATGTTCTTCTGGTTTGGCTCACCTCACTCAGCATCAGTTCATGCAAGTCTTTCTGGCTTCTCTGAATTCCCATACCTCCTGGTTTCTAATAGAACTATAGTGTCCCATAATATACATATACCACAATTTATTAATCCATTTCCCCAATTGATGGACATCTCCTCAATTTCCAATTCTTTGCCATCACAAACAGAACTGCTAAGAATATTTTTGTATAAGTGATATTTTTTAACCTTTTTTCATGATCTCTTCAGGGTATAGACCCAGTAGTGGTATTGTTGGATCAAAGGGTATGCACATTTTCATTGCCCTTTGTGCATAATTTCAAATTGCCCTCCAGAAAGGTGGGATGAGTTCACAGCTCCACCAACACAATGTATTAGTGTCCCAGATTTCCCACATCCCTTCCAACATTGATCATTGTCCTTTCTGGTCAGATTGGCCAATCTGAGAGTTATGAAATGGTACCTCTGAGATGTCTTAATTTGCATTTCTCAAATCAGTAATGATTTAGAGTTATTTTCCATATGACTATGGATTTCTTTGATTTCCTCATCTGCAAATTGCCTTTGCATATCCTTTGACTATTTGTCAGTTGGGGAATGGCTTGTTCTTATTTTAATAAATTTGACTCAGTTCTATATATATTTTAGAAATGAATCCTTTGTCAGAAACACTAGTTGTAAAAATTTTTTCCCAATTTACTACATTTCTTTAGATCTTGGTTATAGTGGTTTTGTTTGTGTAAAAGCTTTTTAATTTAATGTAATCAAAATTATCCATTTTATTTTTAATGATGTTCTCCATTTCTTACTGCATCATAAACTGTTTCCCTTTCCATAGATCTGATGAGTAAACTATTCCTTGTTCTCACAGTTTGCTTATAATATTATATTTTATGTCTAAATCCTGTACCCATTTTGATCTTATCTTGGTTTAGTGAGATGTTTGTCTAATCCTAGCTTCTTCCATACTAACTTTCAATTTTCCCAACAGTTTTTATTGAAAAGAGAGTTCTTATCCCAGAAGCTGGGATCTTTGTGTTTATCAAACAGCAGATTACTACAAAATTTCTTGCTGTCTCTTTTCACCTAGTCTATTCCACTGATCCACCACTCTGTTTCTTAGCCAGTAGCAGGCAGTTTTGATGACTGATGCTTTAAAATATAATTTTAGATTTGGTAAGGCTAAGTCACCTTCTTTTTTTCATTAAATCCCTGGCTTGGTATTCTTGACATTTTATTTCTCCATATGAATTCAGTTACAATTTTTCCTAGCTCATTAAAGTAAGTTTTGGGGAATTTGATTGGTAAGGCACTAAATAAGTAGTTTAATTTAGGTAGAATTGTCATTTTTATTATATTAGCTCAAACTATCCATAAACAGTTGATATTTGCCTAGTTTTTTAGATCTGATTTTATAGAATTTTTGAGTCTGTCTTGACACGTAGATTCCCAAGTATTTTATAAGGTCTGAAGTTATTTTAAATGGAATTTCTCTTTCTAACTCTTGCTGTTTGTATCTTGCTAGTAATATAGAGAAATCTTGAGGATTTATGTGGATTTATTTTATATCCTGCAACTTTGCTAAAGTTGCTAATTGTTGGGGCAGCTAGGTGATGCAGTGGATAGAGTACCAGCCCTGGAGTCAGGAGGACCTGAGTTCAAATTCAGCCTCAGACACTTAATAATTAGTTTGTGGCCTTGGGCAAGTCACTTAACCCCACTGTCTTACAAATAATAATAATAATAATAATAATAATAATAATAATAATAATAATAATAATGATGATGATGATGATGATGATGATGATAAAGTTAATTGTTTCTAGTAGTTCTTTAGATGACTTTTTAGAGTTCTCTAGGTATATCATCATGTCATCTACAAAGAGGGAGAATTTTGTTTCTTCATTTCCAATTCTAATTCCTTTAATTTCTTTTATTTTTCTTATTTCTGAAGCTAACATTTCTAATATAATACTGAACAATAGTGGTAATAATGGACATCCTTATTTCACCCCTGATCATATTGGGAATGCCTCTAGCTTATCCCCTTTCCATATAATGTCTGTTGATGGTATCAGATAGATACTACTTATCATTCTAAGGAACAATTCATTTATTCATATGCTCTCTAGTGTTTCTAGTAGGAATGGATGCTGTATTTTTTTAAAGTGTTTTGCAGCATCTATTGAGATACTCATATAATTTGTTAGCTTTGTTATTGATATAGTCAATTATACTTACAGTTTTCCTAATATTGAAACAACTCTTTTTTCCTGGGATAAATCCTGCTTGGTCATAGTGTATTATCTTAGTGGAAACTTGCTGTAATCGCTTTGCTAAGATTTTATTTAAGATTTTTGCATTCATATTCATTAGGGAAATTGATCTATAGTTTTCTTCCTCTGTTTTGACCCTTATGGTGCCATAATAGGAGCTTGGCAGAGTTCCTCTTGACCCATTTTTCCAAAGAGCTTATATAGAATTGGAATCAATTGTTCCTTAAATGTTGGATAGAATTCACTTGTGAATCCATCTGGCCCTGGAGAGTTTTTCCTAGGGAGTTCAATGATGGCTTGTTGAATTTTTTTTTCAGAGATAGGATTATTTAGGTATTTAGTTTCCTCTTCACTTAACCTGGGCATCTTATATTTTTGTAAATATTCATCCATTTCACTTAGATTATCAAATTTTTTGGCATACAGCTGAACAAAATAATTCAAAATTATTATTTTAATTTCCTCTTCACTGGTGGTGAGTTCACCTTTTTTCATTTATGATACCAGTAATTTGGTTTTCTTTTTTTAATCAAATTAACAAAGGTTTATATAATTTTTAGTTTTATTTATTAGTTCAATCATTTTCTTGCTTTTGATTTTATTAATTTCTCCTTCGATTTTTAGAGTTTCTAATTTGGTATTTAAATTGGAGTTTTTTAATTTGTTCTTTCTCTAATTTTTTAATTTTCATGTTAGGTCATTGATTTCCTCTTTCTCTTAATTTCTCTTTATTCTTGTAAGCATTTAAAGATATAATATATTACCCAATAATAGCTTTGGCTATATCCCAAAAGTTTTGATATGTTTTCTCATTATTGTAATTGTTTATGATGAAATCATTAAATCCATCTATAATTTGTTGCTTGATCCATTCATTCTTTAAAATAAGGTTATTTAGTTTCAAATTTATTTTAGGTCTATCTCTCCATGGCCCATTATTGCACATGATTTTTATTGCATTATGATCTGAGAATGAAGTATTCACTATTTCTGCTTTCTGCATTGGATTATGAGGTTTTATGTCATATTCATGGTCAATTTTTGTGTAGATGCCATGTACTGCAGAAAAAAGTCTATTCCTTTCTATCCCCATTCAATTTTCTACAAAGGTCTAACATGTCAATATTTTCTACCATCCAATTTGCCTCCTTGACTTCCTTCTTGTTTGTTTTATGATTAGATTTATCTAATTCTGAGAGAGGGAGTTGAGGTCTCTCATCAGTGGAGTTTTGCTATCTATATCTTCCTGTAACTCATTCAGCTTCTCCTCTAAGAATTTCAATGCTAGACCACTTGTGCATGCATCTTTAGTATTGAGATTGCTTCATTGTCTGTGGATATAGTTTCCTGCTTTATCTCTTTTAATGGGATCTATTTTTGCAGTTGCTTTGTCTGAAATAAAAATTTCTGTTCCTGCCTTTTCCACTTCAGCTGAAGCAATATATATTCTGCTCCAACTTTTTATATTGATTCTATAACTATCTCTCTGCTTCAAATTAGTTTCTTGTAAGCAGCATATTGTAGGATTCTGATTTTTTAATCCACTCTGCTATTTGCTTACATTTTATGAGAGAGTTCATCCCATTCACAGTTATAATTACTATTAATTACCCTCCATGCTACCTTCCCTCTATATGTATTCCCCCTTTTTCCATCTTATCCATATTCTCCAGTATTTTGCTTCTAAATACCACCACCTTTAGTATGTTTGCCCCCTTTTATCAACCTTTTCTCTTTTCTTTCCCCTTTCCCTTCATCCCTTCTTCCTTCCCTTCTTTCTGTCAGTTTCTCTTTTCTTCCCCTTTCATCTTTCCCTTCTTAATATTTGAAAGGTAAGATAAATTTCTTAACTTAACTGAGAGTGTGTATATTAATCCTTCTTTGAGTCAAATTTGATGAGAGTAAGATTCAGGCAGTTCTCACCTCCTCCCTTCTTTCTCTCTATTGCAAAAGGTCCTTTGGACCTCTTCATGCAATGTAATTCACCCCATTCAATCTCTGCCATTCTCCCATTCTTTACTGTCCCCTCCTTTTTAAGAGATATTTTTTTAAATCATTCTATCAGTGGTACTTGATTCTCAGTTGTAATTACCAAATATCACATTCCAAATTCCAGAATATCATATTCCAGCTCTTTGAGCCCTTAATGTAGATGCTGCTAAGTCCTGTGTAATCCTGACTGTAGTACCACAATATTTGAATTGCTTATTTCTGGTTGCTTGTAATAATTTCTTTTGACTTGGGAGTTCTGGAATTTGGTCATAATGTTCCAGGGAGATTTTTGGGGGGGGGGATCTCTTTCAGGAGGTGAATTTCCTCAATTTCTATTTTACCCTATATTTCTAGGTTATCAAGGCAATTTTCCTGGAGAATGTCTTTTAAAATGAAATCAAGGTTCTTTTCCTGGTCATGCCTTTCAGGTAACCCAATAATTTTTAAATTATGTCTCCTGGATCAGTTTTCCAGCACAGTTGTCTTTCCAATGAAATATTTCACATTTTTTCTAGTTTTTCAAACTTTTGGTTTTGTGTTATTGTTTCTTTATTTCTCACAAACTCATTAGCTTCCCTTAGCTCCACTCTACATTTGAAGGAATTGTTTTCTTCAGAGAGCTTTTTTATTTCCCTTTCCATATGGCCAATTCTGCATTTTAAGGCATTTTTCTCCTCTTTGACTTTTTTTTAATTGCTTTTTCCATTTGACCTAAGCTGGTTTAAAATATGTTGTTTTCTTTGGCATTTTTTGATATCTCCTTCACCAACCTACTGACTTGGTTTTTATGATTTTCCTGCATTGCTCTCATTTCTCTTCCCAATTTTTTCTCTACCTCCCTTACCTGATTTTCAAAATCTTTTTTGAGCACTTCTGTTGCCTGACACCAATTTCTGTTTTTATTTTTCTTGCTGGTTTTGGGTACAGAAGTTTTGACTTTGTTATCTGAATGTGTGTTTTGATCCTCCATGGGACCAAAGCAATTATTTATGGTCAGATTCTTTTTTTTTTATTTACTCATTTCCCCCATCCTATGACCTGGTTTTAATGTGCTTCCCAAACATTCGAGTGTTTTTGAGACACCTCTTCAGGGACCTCAATTCCTTCAAGGTTTTTCAAGAGAGTCTGACTACTCTTCTGTCTTTTGCTCTGATCTGTGGATGACCATAATCACTGCCCTCTGCCCCAGCACTGGGAGGAAGATCCCTGCTCTGCTCTGGTAATCAGGACCCTATACTGCAACCAGGGTCTGAATATGGACAAAGTAATAGAGTCCTCTCCCAAGGATATCTGAGATAATTTGACTATCTCCCCCTACCTCCTTACCATTCATGGGCTGAGCATTCTGGAAGCAGCCACTGGGTGACTCTTTACTGCCTGGCTCCACAGAACTGCTTCCATTTCCTGGGTCTGTGCTGATATCTAAACTGGGCTCAGTACTCACTCTGGCAGTTTTCCCGTTGCCTTTGCAACTTGTCCTTGGTGATCCTTGGGTTAGGAAGCCTAGAAACCCAACTCCAGCTGCCGTGAACCCTGGTGCCTCCAGTGATGGAGGCACCCAGAAACTGTTCCTGGAAAGTTGGAGCTCATTCATTTTGGCCCTGTGCAGCTGTGTTCTGGTTCCACTGCAGACCCTTCTGACCCTGGTGGAAGAGAGCTTTCCTGTAGATCTTCCAAATTATCTTGGAAAACTGGAAAACTGTTTTACTTAATCTTTCTGTGGGTTCCTCCACTCTAGAATTTGATTAGATTCATAATATTAAGCTATTTAGAGCATTCTGGAAGAGAACTTCTAGGAATTCCTAGCTCCACATGGCCATCTTGACTCTGACCCCTACAAACTAAATCTTAAAAATTATGGCAATGTCTCATTCATGCTTTTTTCAAATTTTATAAATAGATCAGACTTGAATTCAATTTAACATGCTTGAATTAAATATCTGTTGTGTTAAGGGAACTGAGAATTCAAGTTCCCCACATGGTAAAAAAAAATCTCTATTTTCAAGGAGTTTACATTTTACCTAGAGAATGAACCAAAGAGAGCAATCTTATCTTCACCTTGAATTTTTAGCAATTCTTAGATGATGACTCTACCTTCCTTTCAAAGATCTTCAGTTGCTACTGAATATATTCTTTGAATTCTAGTGAGCATGGATATTTAATCATCTCAATTTCAATGTGATCACCTTCTTAGTTTCTTTACCTCAAAATTTGACTTTCTCAAGGTTTTTATGAAAAGCACCTGCTCCAGCAGCACCCCCCCCAGATAACTGTGAACTTTTTAATTATAAGTTGAGAAATTGAGCCTGTTATCATGAAGCAAACATTAACAATTCCCTCACCTACATCTCCAAGGGACTCACAAATCTTTAAATGTTATGTGGGAGGCCTCCATATGAATAAAATCTATACTACTGCTAAAATGATATCTGCCCCAGAAGATATTTAAATCAAATTGCACTAACATCAAGTTCTTCATAAATGACAATTCTAAGTCTAGTTTAAAATCGACCACTTGCCATTTGAAGGAAGAATATATTTTTTTTTTAAAAAGGAGAGAATGACTATAGAAATCATGGACAAGGTGGAAAGAAAGGATTCTTTGCCAACTCTCCCCCATCCCCTCCAATCCATTCATTATTATAATATCCTCACACTCTTGGAGATATTAGGCTATTTTGGATTACCTGATGATATGTAAATCCTTATTTCCAAGATATGACAAGATGACTCTCCTGATATTTTTGAAAAAGGTTATAGATCTTGGTTTATACTAAGGTAGGCTTACCTCAGCTTCACTGACTTTATGGATGGTATCTTCCTTTGCTGCTGAAAGCTCATCAATGTCTGACATAATAAGCTTCCCCCATCTTCAAAGTTTCACTTTCCAAACTTACATTTTCATTTCTATCCCAGGTCCTGACCACATGGTGTGATTGCTATTGAAATGGACTCAATTTTGCTCTTTAACTATTCTTTTTTTTTTATGGCTTTGCACTGCATGCCTATTAAAAAGTTAAAAATTCCCTATTTAAATAATTTTCTCCATTTTATTTTTTGCCTCAGAGAAATTGCCAGCAAATTCTGCTGAACTGCAGCCTCCTTCAGAGTTAATGAGAGCTACCTTGGACTTTCTCTTAATACTTCACATTTTTGTAGTGACTTTGACAGGGTGTCAAAGAAAAGATGGGTATTGAGGGTAGGAAGAAGACCACTTTGTCAATGTTATACCAGACAGAGACATTGAGCAAATGAGACTACAAAGGATGGCAGCAGCAGGCTGTTTAATATATGGCCCAGGATAAAACACTTCATAAATACATTTGAAAACTCCTCTTCTCATTTATCTTGGTTTTTTCCCTATGTTAATTTTCTTTTCAGAATAAATTCAAGTTTGTAGAGAAAAAGAAAAGGAGAAGGAATAACATTGTTTAAGGATGAAAAACTCCATGAAATTCAATAGCCTGCAAATTATTGTAAAAAACAATTCAACTCTTTCTCCTCTTATGTTGTCTTTCCAATGTAGAAATACCATTAGCTTAAAAGCATTGTTTACATACAATGAAACTTTAGCCAGAAAAAATATCTAAACCCAACTATAGCTTACATTTTATAATTCTTTCATATATCTTTTCTGGTTTAACTCATATGATCAGAGAGATAGTAAGGAAGATATCATTATTATCATTGAGTGAGGGGAGAAGAGAATAAATATATTTTTAGTACCCACTATGTGTCAGACACAGTACTAGTATTTTTATAAATATTATCTCATTTCAGGCACAGTAATGAACTGATCTGTCTAGAAGTCATGCTAATAATAATGAGCATTTATATTAGTTAGAGACTTTAAGGATCACAAATAATTTCGCAACTATTATTTCATGTTTACCTTAAAATAATCCTTGTAAGTAGGTGGTATTATTATCTAAGTTTCACAGATGAGGAATATGAGGCAGGCAAAGGCAAAATGTATGAAACCAAATATGAATCCAGCTCTTTCTGACTTCAGGCCCATCCTGTTCTCTATTCACTTCTTCATCTAGCTACCTCCCCACACAAATTATGAATGATTCTAGAACCTCAAACTTTTGATTCCTAAACTACCTTCCTTGCAATTATATAATCCAATTAATATTAACTAGTGTTAATGAATTATTCTGGTAAGTATTGATAAATATTCTGCTGTTGCCCTCACACTGTCCCCATCTCCCACCCCCAGGAAAGGAAGATTTTGTTAATATGCTCTGTGTTTAAGAAATTTAATTTCTTAATTTTAAGAACTATGTAAGACCACTTCCCTGGGAAAAACATGAAACATCCAATGTCATGCTTACATAGTATATCACAATGCAATATCCATTTACCTTTTGTGAAACATTTTGACTCACAATAACCCTGTGAAGTAGGTAATATTTATAATCCTTTGTGATTCAGAGAAGTCAGGTGATTTATTAAAGGTCATCCAGTTGCTAAATAACTGCCTGGACTGAGATTTGAACCCAAAGCCTCTGCATTCAATAGTGTGCTACTCACTAAAGTGAATTAGTAGGGTGTGTACCCCAGGCATTTGAAGACTTTCCTGGAAGAATAAGTGGATGAAAACCATTTGTTCCAACAGCAATGAAGGTGGTTAAAGCAGGCACTATACAGTGCTCAGAGCTTGGTGAGACATTGAAGATGCCAAGAATCATCCTCTGCATCCTGGGTCATTGCCAATCATCCTGACTTATGTCTTTCTACTGGACTTCAATGACTCTAGAATCGACAAAGTAAGGTTACTGACTTTGTACAATTCTGCCTTACTTAAATCCACTTCACCCATCAGCCAAGACATCACTCTCTGATGTCATTGGTCCTCTTGAAAAATGAAGGGCAACAACATGCTTTAATATGATGAGAATAGTAAAACAGTTGAAACAAGTATCATGAGAGCAGGGACAGGCTAACAATATAATAAATTTATGTCTGTAATATTTGTCATCATAAAGCAACATAAAAATATAAGCCATTATCTTTATTATTATGTAAATGTAACCTGGATTAGAAGGAAATACTCTTTCATACACTATCTCATTTGATCCCCACAACAATTCCAGAAAATTTGTACTTTAAATAATATTATTCAGGGGGCAACTAGGTGGTTTAGTGGATAGAGCACTGACCCTGGAGTTAGGAGGATCCGAGTTCAAATTTGACCTCAGAATTTGATTTTTACTATCTGTATGACCTTGATCAAAGTAATAACCCCCCTTGCATCTCAAAAACCCCAAAATGTTATTCAGTTTTGGGGGGGGCAGAAATTCAAATAGTTTGTGGACTTCAAGCCCTGTGTTATTTCTATTCCATCACAAATACCACAGGTTCTTTTCTACTTTCTTTAATGCTCTAAAACACTGAAAAACAGTAGGCTACCCTTTCTACCCTTCCCATGCAACAAATTTCCATTTTGTATCCCCTCAGAAGAATGTAAATACTTTTGAGAACAAGCACTATTTTAGCTTTGTCTTTGTATACCTTTTGCTATATAGTATTTCTATATTCATCTTTGCGTAGATGGTAGGCATTTATACCTGTTTTGAAATGAACTTGGAATTGAATTGAATTGATATGCAATAAAAGCATTATTTATATTGTGAAAATTATCTCAAACTTTTTGAAGCAGCACTCTAAAATAAGAATGTGCCCCCCCCCAATTATGGTAAAAATTTTGAAGTTATGGACTACTTTAAAGTTCAATACAATTTGTCAAATTAAGCTTCCATGGCAATATCACAATAAGGGAATAGATAAAAATCTCAAAGATATTTTCAAGGTAAAATGTAGTTGGCAACAAGCTCTCACATTCAGAAGCATCTTTTTCATTAAAATGTCAAGGATGAACTTGCTAAAGTTTTCAACAATTCATATGTCCTTGAAAACCAGTATATTCCTGATTAAAGAGGTCTACCTGACTTAGAAACAATAAAAATGAAATTCAAAAGTGGTCTATGAAAAATTCAGAACCTAAGAAATCTTTTGATTGTGTAGATTACTTTCCTAATCACAATATACAAATTTAATCAGTTTTTTTCCTTGGCTTATGAGTATGAGGTAATATAAAGAAATTTTAAGTTATGATTGAAAACCTTTTGTCCACAAACTATTTCATTCGGCCTATAGTAAATGTACTGTGGAATGATTCCAACATGACTTTAGTTGTGAAAATGTGACATAGAGTAAAATAACTTAATACCAAATTCTAAAAGATGCCAATGATTTTATGAAACTGAATAATTCAAGTTGATTCAATCCAAAAATACTAATTAACTCTCTAATATGTACTAAAGTAATATCTTACTTTCTGAGGATATTAAAAAACAAAATAAAAAAATCATTCATGACTTCATAGTGGGAATAAAATAATCACATGATAATTTCATATATATTGGAGAAATCATATTATTATAGATCTAGAGATGGAAGGATCTCAGAGACCATCTAGTTCAAATTCTTTATTTTACATGTTAGTAAATTGCTAGACCCAGAAAATTTAGGGTCTTTATCCCTTACTAATAAGCATCCAAAGTAACATTATAAACCCAATTTTCTCCAAAAATCATCTTTTTTTTTTCCCATTATATCATGAGCAGCAAGGACAATATCAATATCTGGAGAGATCAGAAATTACTTTCTATGGTAGATTCTTTAACTGAGTCTTTACCCTAGTCTCGGATAAAGAGGCCAACTCCTTTGTATTGTCCCCTTGATTTGACCTGCTTCTTTCTTCCCCAGTAGAGATATCATGGTTCTCTTCAAGAATGAAGGAAAAACACCAACCTATATGAGTAGCAGGGAGTGCCCCACAGTTGAACAGCTGAATAGTATAACTCTCTCTCTCTCTCTCTCTCTCTCTCTCTCTCTCTCTCTCTCTCTCTCTCTCTCTCTCTCTCTCTCTCTCTCTCCTTTCATTGTATATTACATCCTCATCTAGAGGTTTTCTGCCCAAAGAAATGTAAATTTTGATCAAAAAACCTGGCAAGGTATCTTGGGGTTTTCAGTCCCAAATCATTCTGTCTCTCAAAGATTATCCAGAAATAGCTCCAAGGTAAGTCCAACTTGATCATTGCTTTGGTCTAGATTGGCTCAGAGTGAATTATATAGCAATTGTTAGTATTTTGACCAGAAACTCTGAGGATCTTCCCCTCCTAGATGGTTTTCTCCCTCCACTAGGTAAAAGAGATCATTCTTTGCTTCTTTTCTTCTTAGCCTAGCTTTAATCACTGAATGGGTGTTACCTCAGTCAAACTGAGACATTAGGGGCAGCTGGGTGGCACAGTGGATAGAGCACCTGCCCTGGAGTCAGGAGTACCTGAGTTCAAATCCAGCCTCAGACATTTAATAATTATCTGAGACATTAGCTTCAAAAGACCAAAGGCTCCCATTGTATCCAGTGCCATTTCTAGCTGACTTGATCCATATATAACCACTGGACACAGATGGCTTTGGAGGAGAAAGTGAGGTTGGTAAATTTTTAGTCTTCCCCTGAAAGACAAATAACAACTTCTATTACTACCTCTCCACAGTCTCTTATTTTCAATCTCTTTTCATATACTGTTTGCTTTCCTTGCTTCCCACCCACACCCAAAAGTCTTCCTTATCCTTAAAGAGACTTCACTAGTTCCTATCATCCCTACCAGCAAACATGATGCATCTTACCTTTATTGGAAAAGCTTTCTTCTCTCAATTATCTTCACTTTCTCTTCTCTCACTTTCTTTAAAACTCAATTAATTGGACTCTAACCTTATCACTCATCTATAACTAGGCTAGAACTCAATTGAAACTCTTTATCTCCTTTCAAGGTATTTATGACATTCTCTCCTGTTATATGACTATTATTTCTCAGTATCTTTAGCTTAATTGGTATCCACAACATTCCCCCGTCCATGAATATATTCCAAAGCTCTGTCCTGGTACCCTACTTTTCCCTATCTATATTGGTGAGACTCAATATTTTTCATCTCAGGACATTTACATTCATGAAAATTATTGAGAACCTCTCAAAGAACTTTTTTTATGTGGGTTGTATCTATCTGAATTTACCTTATTAGAAATGAAAACATCTTAACATTTTTATGAAAATAGTTTTGACATCTTGTACCCCCTGAAAGGGTCTTGGGGAATCCCTTCTCTTGGATCCCTAGACCACATTTTGAGAATCATTTCTCTATACTCTGTCATTCAAAAACCTTATTGGTTTTAGTTACATCTCTATTTAAACTCCAAGGTCAGTCTTTTCAGTCCAAGCCTCTCTGTTGAATTCCTCTCATACTTGCCTATTTCAGTCTGCATGTCCCTAAGGAATAACAAAATTAACAGATCTAAAACAAAATTCATCATCTCCACCTAACTCCCCTCCCAACTCCTTTCTCTTCCAAATTTCACTGTTATTATTGAGAGTACCATTATCCTTCCAGTTACAAGGTTCACAACCTTGAAATCATAATGACCCTACAATTTTATATAGTGCTTATATATTTGCAAAGTACTTTACATATAATAATTCATTTGATCCTCATACTAGTCTATTGAGGTAAAAGATATTATTATCCACATTTTATAGATAAGGAAATGAAAGCTGAGAAGGTTTAGATGATATACCCACTATTATATACAGCTAGTAAGAATCAGAGAAAAGATTTGAAATCAAGGGCAGTTAAGTGGCACAGTAGATAGACCACCAGGCTTGAAATCAAGAAGACTGCTCTTCTGAAATTTAAATCTGATCTCAGACAGTTATCAGCTGGGCAAATCACTTACTCCTGTTTACTTCAGTTTCATCATCTGTAAATTGAGTTGAAGTAGGAAATGGCAAATCGCATCAGTATTTCTGCCAAAAAAATATCCCCAAACAGGGTCATGAAGAATTAGACATGGTGAAAACTGCTATTTGCTCTAAGTTCAGTGGGTTATGCATTATGCCATTATATCATCTAGTCATCCTTAACTCTTCATCCTTGTTTATACCTATTTATCTAATCAGTTGTGAAATTCTATTTTTTTATATTTTCACATCTCCTTTATTTGTTCCTTTCTCTTTGTCTTCATAACCAGCAATCAAGTTCAATTTCTCATCATCTCTCATTGAGATTATTGCTGCAGCTTCCTAAGTGGTCTTTCAACATTAAAGTTTTCTGCTCCAGCCTATCACAGCTGCCAAAGTGGTTTTCCTAAAACACAGATCTTATCACATCATTACCTCAATCAACAAACTTCAGGAACTCCTTATTACCTCTAGGATCAAATATAAATTCTTCTGTCTCCTCAGTGTTTAGCACAGAATCTATAGCACAGTAAGTGGTTAATGTCATTAAATTATTGCATTTAAAATTCTTTACAATCTGGCTCCATACCTTTCCAGCTTTGTATTCATACTATTTTCTTTCCCATTCTATGATAGCTTTACTACTTTATTTGCTACTTCTCACAAAAGGATCTCCATCTTCTGTATCCAGATCATTTCAGTGTCTAATTTTTATTTCTGGAATGTTCTTCTTCCTTATCTCTTACTCTTAGAATCCCCATTTTCCTTTAAGACTCAGCCCAAGGATTATTTTATTTATGAAGTCTTTTCTAATCCTCTTCCTTAGTCATTAATCCCTTCTCCAATATCATAAAGAATCTGACTTGTATAAGTTGTGTCTATCTACATGCTTGCCCATGCTATCTCCCCACTAGAGCTCTTTAATAGCAGACATTTTATCTCTGTATCCCCAGGACTTGGCACAGTATTTGATATATAGCAAATGCTTAGTAAATGTTTCTTGATTTGTTTACTTGCTTAATTATAAAAGAAGTGTAAATTGATGACTATATTTCAATAAATGAATCCAGTTTACTCAGTTCCACAATTCTCTTCAGAAGCTTTCTGCTATATTTCCCCCCTAAAATTAATAGTCATATCATTCACTTTCCAGAGTGAAAAGTCAATGTTTTTCTCCTTTGAATAAAATTTTGGTAAAAGAGATTTCATGAATACTTATGCCTCTAAAAATGAGACATTAATTATAATACCTTAAAATGAATTATGTAATATTTAGAATATTTAAATATTACTTTGTTTACTCTAATTTCCAAGTCTTGATCCATTTTATCATCACATTTCTCATACCCATCCCTCTCTCTCTTTATTCAACTATCACCCTATTTGGAAGTTTTAAACTTTTTGTGTTTCAGGGACACCTATAGTCTTGGTAAAAACCTATGGACTCTTTCTCAGAATAATGTCTTTAATCACACACAAAAAAATTAGAAAGGAAATCAATTATAATGAAATGAGATTATAAAGATAATAAAACTACAAGCTTATGGATATCAGATTAAAAACTTCTGCCTCAATTCATTCCCTTGGCACCTCTCTTTTGGATTATTGCCATAGCATCCATATTAACTTCTTTTCTCCCTTACAATAATCAAATAAGAATTTATTAAGAAGTTACTCCTTCCTTCTTTCTGTTTTTTATCTCTTCCTCTTTCTCTCTTCCTCTCTTTTTTCTCTCTTTCTTTCCTCTCTCCTCTATCTTCTCCTCTCCTTTTTCTCAATCTCTCTCTCTCTCTCTCTCTCTCTCTCTCTCTCTCTCTCTCTCTCTCTCTCTCTCTCTCTCCTCTCTCTCTCTCTCTTTCTCTTTCTCTGTCTTCTTCCACAAAATGACTCTGGG
Organism: Macrotis lagotis; assembly: GCF_037893015.1. Taxonomy (NCBI): domain Eukaryota; kingdom Metazoa; phylum Chordata; class Mammalia; order Peramelemorphia; family Peramelidae; genus Macrotis; species Macrotis lagotis. Next base: position 528,899,876 of record NC_133658.1, read on the forward strand.
TGGAGGGAGCAAAGGGAAGGAGGGATAGAATTTGGAAATCAAAACTTCAGAAATAAAAAGAACACAATGAATATTAAGTTGTTTTTACATGGAATTTCAGAAAAAATTAGTTTAAAAACTATCACAAGATTTTCGGGCTATGACTAGCCTTCTTACAACTACAAAAATCTTCCTATATGATTTTCCTAAAGCATAGGTCTAACTATGCTACTCTTCTGCTCAGGAATCTTCAATAAGCTCCCTGTTGCCTCTGGGATAAAAGGTAAATTGTTCACATTTAAAACTCTTTAGAAGCTTACACTAGGCTACCTTTCTAGGTTTAGTACAACACACCCCTTTTAGACAATCTATGCTCTAGCACAGATGATCTGTGTATAATTCCCAAAGCTGAGTATTCCATCTACCACCTCCAAACTTTTATGCAGATTGTTCCCCAAGTTTCTACAACTTAAAATTTCCAGCATTTTCTAGGCTCAATTAATTTAATCACTCATTAATTTAATCACTAATCTTCTTTGGTTCCTAGAACTCTCTCCCTCCTCCAATTATTTTGTAAATCCATATCTATTTTCCAGAAAATGTCAATTCCTTGAGGGCTTTGAATTGTTTCTCATTAGTGTCTTTTTATCTCCAATACTATCACATAATACCTTTTTAGCAAATGTTCAACAAATTGAACTTGTGAATTATTTGTTTTCCCAATTAGCTAACTAACTTCTTAAATCTAGTAATGATTTTATTCTTTTTTTGTGCTTTATATAGAAATTGAACACATATTGATTACTTGATGACAATTTAATGCACTGAAGGAATGATTTGGCAATAATGTCACAATGCACTGAAAGAAGTTATGTATCTAAATTATTATCGTACCTAAATTGCTACCTTAGAAACTGGGGGAAATCAAACCTAGTTGCTCCTTTGTATAGGAAAGGGTGAAAACCTAATTCCTCTACCCTTTGATTATTGGGTCTAGTGCTTCAGGGTCTTTGCAAATAGATCATAGCCTAGCATCTTGTCTAATCCAATCTCTAATTTAAGAGTTGAGAAAATTGAGACTCAGGTCTATTAATTGACTTGCCCAAGGTCACAGAAGTAGAAAATGTCAGGGGTATGATTTGAACTTACTGTCAAATCCCTGAGTGTCTGGTGATTATCATGTGGTTTGGTTAAAATCTCATATTGCTCTTTTACAGAAAATGCAACAGAGCTAAAGGTAGGAACTGCCAGGGTCTCTCACTAGCTTCTTCCTAGAAAAATAATTTCTATCAATTTGATTTATAAAATAAACATCTACTATGAATAGAATATTGTCCTTAGGCTGGCTAAAATGCAAATAGAATTGGCTAGAATACAGTCCCATTCTCATAGAGCTTATACTTTAGTAGATTCTATGTGTTGGCACAAAGTCTAGGCACAGGAATCTTATTTTTTTTTTATCTTATTTCATGAAACCAGGCTAGGAATCTCACCATCAGTGTCTATGACCTGCTTTTTTTCTGCATAAATAGGAGGAAAACCAAAGAAACTGAGAAATTTATTTTTATTATTATGAAAATGACCTGTATAATTTTGGGGAATCATAAAAATAGGATAATTCCTAGTTGCTTCTGGCAAAATTTAAACTCTTCTTCTTAACATTCCCTGGTCTACATAGAAAGTTCCTCCCACTAAATGTGATAAAATTATGCTATCATTCAAGTTTTATAGAAATCCAAAGCATCATTAATAGATTTATGCTGATTCTATTTTAAGGTAAAACTTTTATACTTGGCAAGCTTGCAAAAAAAAAAGCTTTTTAGTAGAAAGCAATCTTCTTTACAGTAATTTTTTGCTCAGCAATGTCACCCTGGTGGATCAAAAGAGTTAACTTGCTTTCCTGTGTCCTTTACCTACAACCAGCAAAAACCTAAGTCAGTGAAGAGAAAAGAGCCCGATATTATTAGTTGGATTGGCATTCAGGCAGCAAGTCATATACCCAATCTAAGCTCTTCAATGCCAATGACATTATGGCTCAGAGAATTTATAGCTCAGAGAATGATCAGACTCAGCTGCAGCTTGAACGTTTATTTTAAATCTTGTATGTGCAATAGTCCCTATTGTTCAGTCCTGATAAAAACAGCTGCAATAGATGATGCGTGTACATTCCTATTTTCATATCTAGAGTGAGTTACAAATTATTGCTATTGCCCCATATTTGTATGTAATAGTAGTCAACTGCACTGCTACTCTGACACTGAGAGGGCAGAAAAATGGGTTCAGGACCATCTTCTACATTGCCTAGCATAGGAGGCATTGCCCTGACCTCCTAATTTCAATCTGCAATATGCTAAGTGCTAAAATAATGGAGACCTACCATTGAATTAAGAACACATACCAAATTGAAGAAATAGCAGCAGAAGCTACAATTTGTCAATGCAATCAAATGATACCCAAAGTCACAAAACATATAGTGATGAAATTTGACAAATATTTTCTGTTCAGGAGTATCAGTTATAATTCAAAATCTAGTAAGAGTTCAGTAAACTGTAAGCAATATTTCAGAATCATAGCAAAGTTGTTTCTAGAAACCAATAAGCATAAATCTATAGCTTTATTGCCCTTTGAGGTCCTACTTCATCACCAACTGAAATGATCAGTTAATCTGACATCAAAAAGTAAACAGGAGGAGTAGGAGAAGTAGGAGGAGGAAGAGGAGGAGGAGGAGGAGAAGATAATCAGCAATAGTTTACCAAGATTGAGTCATCAAACTCCTATAAGATCAAAATGTGGTGTTCACAATTTTGCCAGAAAGAAAAAGCACATTAAGATTGGATAACTCAGGACAAAATTTGGATTATACTTGCACTGTGCACAAGGCCATTAGAAAATTTCTAAATTTGAAGCAATGACACTAGTTCTACAGTGATATTCCAAATACTTATGCTCCCACCTTGGCATTCTTGGAGAGAAATAATAGTTTGTTTCTTCCATATGTATTTTGTTCATTCAACTGCATTAGGAAAAAAGGTTGATGGTGTAAGAGAACCCAGAGTGAAACAAACAAGCAAAAGAACCTCTGTTTACAAATTTAATTTGTTCCAAGATTCTGTTGTCATGCAACTTTTTTTGTATTTCAAAGTGAATTTTCCCATAGGAAAGAACATAAAGTCAAATGATCCCCAGAAATATTACATAAAATAATTATTTATAATTTTAAGTAAGTTTTTTTGTCCCTAATGCACCTGAAATACAATTGCAATGATTAGTACATAATATTAACCAAAAATAAATCAAATTAACCTGCACTTTACTTTTGTGTGAGGAAGATGAGAGAGAGGAGGAAGAATCTCCTTCCAAGAGAACATCAGAGATTTTCACCTCAGGAATATTCTCTCATGCTACTTTCATGAAAAGTAGGACTAACACTACTGCCTTCACTTATTTTTCGTATTTTTAGAATCACTTTTATGTTTTGACTCACGGATTTTTTTTCTTTACATTAGCTTCTGAATGAATTGGAGAGAGGAGGTATTTGAAACAGGTAGACCAATTAAGGAGGCTATGCAACAGTCCAGTTAAAAGGTAATGAAGGGGGCAGCTAGGTGGCGTAGTGGATAAAGCACCAGCCTTGGAATCAGGAGTACCTGGGTTCAAATCTGGTCTCAGACACAAAATAATTACCTAGCTGTGTAGCCTTGAGCAAGCCACTTAACCCCCTAAAAAAAAAGGTAATGAGGGAATGAGTAAAGGGGATGATTGGGAATAGTGAGAAAGTGAAAGCAAAAAAAAATTACAAAATATTACCTTAGTTGAGCATCATCCCTTTGCAAGCTGTACAAGTTCAAGCCTGATGTTTGTACTGCGAATTTTTGTTTGTCCTGAAAGACAAATTTCACAAAATATTTTTTCCTTGTCCAACAAAGTATATGTAAAGGCATAGTGGCTTGCTTTCAAGTACAGTGGAATCTCAAGTTACTCATAAACTGAGGTTCTACTGTACTTGCAAGCCTCTAGACCTGATAGTAAAGAAGGACAGGGAAACTGGCAAGGGGAGACAAGATTGTCTAAAGTCTAGATATATTCATAATGTGTTCAGTATATAATGAATTTAATGAGAATATCTGAGAATGGCTTGGAAAGCACAGCTTTTCCCTTCTAGAAACACCAAATTGAGTTATAAACACTGACTATGAATGATATAGATATGGTCCCCTTTAAAACTTGCCCTATGCAGAACAGCAGCTGGCTACCTTGGAGGAAGGAAATAAAAATAAAATTGTTTGCTTTATTAAAGTATAGCTGAGCCAGAAAAGGACCAAATAGGAGCCAGAGGGCTTTAACAGAAGAGCCTAGAGATATTTATGAAAGACAAAGAATCAGAGAAATTGGGGTGAAGAGGAGGAAAGACAGAAGGAGAGAAATCCAAAGATGGATAGAAAGAGTCGAGCATAATCCTGCCTTGGAGAATGACTTGACAAAGAGGAAGATTGAGTTGTGTCCTGTTCAAGAGTTAGAGAGATTGATAGAAACAGGGTTAGATGTAAACTGACCATCAGAGAGAAAATGAGCTGTTCTTAATATCCTTTCAGGGGAGTCTTTGAATTCATAAAAAAAATGTTTTAAAAGAAGAATCCAACCAAAATAGAACAAAAGACCCAGAATCTAAAGCAGTGCTCCCCTGTTAGTCTAATGTTTTAGAGAATTGATCAGGGGAGTTCCCTGACCATCTCAATGAATTTACAGTGTGACCAATATTAGTTTGCAACATTTGAGTGCATCTTCTTAGTAATGAAGCATAATCAAAACAAAGAACATTTATTAAGAACTTAGTATCTGCCAGCCACTATTCTAAAAACTATACAATTTGAATCAAGCAGAAAGGCAGACTCTACCTCAAAGAATTTCTATTCCTATGAGGGATTGTTGTTCATTCTTTTTGGAAGAGAATCAAAGACATCAGGATGCAGATAATGTCTTGATTTATGCATAAACTGGATTTAAGAGAGGCAGAATTGAGCAAAGTCTCCAGTCTCTCTTCTCCAGAATTTTCAGAGTCCTTTGGCAAGACAAAAAATAACTTGACAAATGGCCTGGGGTTTAGTGAAGAATCTTGCTTTACTACTGCTAATCAAGCTCTAAGTACTACCTATTGCCTGCTTCAGCTGCCTTGATGGCCATTGGAGAAATTGTTCTCATCCAACAATTCAGTTAAGGAAAATCTTCACATACTTGGTAAAGATATACACCAACCTCACCAATGGATGTGAGACCTGTTGGTTACTCTCAATCTGGTTGAGGATGTCAACTGAGATAATTTTACCAAAGTGTATCCTGATTTGTGTAATAGCTTCTCCGAGTCTCAATGGAGGATTGATAAGCTATGAAATGAAGCTGAAAATGAAGGGGAGAATTATCTGAATCATTGCATTGTAGAACAAGTCCTGAGGATCAGGAATAGAGTAAAAAAGGAGCAAAGACATAATTAACTTGTTCTCTTTCCCTAAGTTGGAAATCTTGGAGGAAACTGCCAGTCAGAAGAAGGGACCACGGGAGGGGAATATATTTGCATATTATAAAGCCAGGATTGAAGTGAACTTCTAGGTTGAGAAGGCTGATATGGCATTGTAGAGAGTCTATTGGGAGAAGAGCCTAAAGAACAATGAGTGGCAGATATAAATAATCCCCTTTACTTTCAATGGACTGACTGCTCTAGAAGCTGCTACTGGATAGCTCTGCAGGCTGGCTTCTGGTTCCTAGGGAGGGGTGCCACTGAGACCTGAGTTGTAAAGGGCTCCACTCTCATCCTGATGTGGCAGAGTTTTCCCATTGACCTTCCAAATTGTCCTTGGTGATCCCTGGACTGAGAGGTCTGGAAACTGCCCCTGCTGCCATGGACCCAGGCGCTCAGTGGGCTGTTCCTGGAAAAGTGGAGTTCCTTTGCTCTGGTGTGGTGCTGCCCAAGCTGTGCTCTGTCACTTTCCACCCCTGGTGGAGATATTGTTCTCCTCTGGATCTTCCAAGATGTCTTGGGCCAGAAAATTGTTTCACTCAGTCTCTCTGGGGGTTCCACCACTCTAGAATTTGATTAGAGTCACAATTTTAAGGCATTTGGAGTGATCTAGGGGGGAGCTTCTGGGAATTCCTGACTCCATGCCACCATCTTGGCTACACCACCTACAATCTTGCCTCTTTACAAAGTAACTGCCATAGCTGGAATGCATTCTTTTATCACTTCCATCTCATTGAGTGTCATAAAGGGATTGATTGACTTCAGGTTAAATGAGAGAGCTTTGGAACATGTCTCTTAACTTCAAGAATTTTCTGATCCTAGATTTTCCACAAACCTTGAAATATGCAAGGTAAAATTGATCCTTAAACCCTCAAAAAATTCTGCAAAGTGGGTTCTAGAGAACCTAGAAAGGGAGAGATTTTTTATTTCCTGTTTGTTTATTAGCTGTTGTTAAACTCCATTGAATATGACCTTACTTGGTTGGAATGATGAAAAAGATGCATTTAAGACTACTTTTCTCTAAATGTGTGTATGTAGGTATATTTTAATCTATATTTACATATATAAGTTTATATATTTTGCATATATATGTACAAATATTTATATATATATATATGTGTACACACACACACACAAACACTCACACACATACAGCAGTTAGGTGGTACAGTGGATAGAGCACTGGCCTCGGAGTCAGGAGTAGGGGAGTTCAAATTCAGTCTCACATACTTGACTCTTACCAGCTGTGTGACCCTGGGCAAGTCACTTAACCATGAGTGCCTTGCATCCAGGGCCATCTGATTCATATCTGTCCACTGAACTAAGATGACCCTGGTGGAGAAAGTGAGGTTGGCGACTTAGCACAGCATCTCCTTACTCAAATATAATTCATGTGCTTGTCATGGCATCACCTCCCTGATATTGTGGCCTTCTTTGAAAAATGAAGTACAAACATTATTATCATCTAGAGATGTGTTTAATGTGACTGTGCCTGTAGGATCTATATCAGATTGCTTGCTGTCTTGAGGATTGGGGAGGGAAGGAGGCAAATCAGGAACTCAAAATATTATAAAAATGAATGCTTGGGGCAGCTTGGTGACATAGTGGATAGAGCACCTGCCCTGAAGTCAGGAGTACCTGAGTTCAAATCCGGCCTCAGACACTTATTAATTACCTAGCTGTATGGCCTTGAGCAAGCCACTTTAACCCCATTGCCTTGCAAAAACCTAAAAAAGAATGAATGGTGAAGGTAGCCATGGTGTGACCCGTGTCCTCTCCTCCTGTGTCCACTGCCGTCAAGTCCCCGGGGCTTGCTTGCCTTGGTTTGGCTGGTTGGATTGGTCCTCTGCAGGGCAGAAGGGCAAAAGGGGAGTGTGACAGTGGTGGTCCTTGCCCCTGCACACATGTAGGTTTCAGGAATATCCCTACAGTTGAGACCCTAATATAGTGACTTGCCCCTTCTGACATTGGAGAGCATTAAGGACCCTATCCTCTATGTCTTGAAACTATATGTGATTGACGCAGAAAAGCTTTCAGTATCTTCCCATTTCATTAAAGACCTGGATTTGGATAGTTTGGACCAAATAGAAATTATAATGACCATGGAAGATAAATTTGGGTTTGAAATTCCTGACACAGATGCTGAAAAGTTAATGTGTCCACAAGAGATTATAGGATTACATTGCAGATAAGAACGATTATTTTTTTTTTAAATTAAAGAACTCAGATGATCCCAATGAATGTCTGAATGTGAGAACACATTATGAAACTGTTGCTGCTTTCCTTGGAGTATTTCTGTTAGAACTATATATTTGAGTTGTCTAAATATATGCTGACCTTTAAAAATAAACATATAAAAAAAGAGTGGTGAAAACTATCTTTACATGTGGCTGGAAGAATAAAATACTATTTACAAAAAAAAAATAAGAAAAGTGACTTCAGCTGATAGAAAAAGTCTATAAGAGAAAGGGAAGAAGTGGAAGAGGAACAAATTTATCAACCTTAGACTGAAGATAATACTACCTATGGAAAACAAAATGTGAGGGTCTTTTTTGAATAATGGTATTTACATATAGTATATGATAATATATAATAACTCTAAAGCGAATATATGCACAATTCAGGTGTTGAAGTTAAAAAAGATTTATACTTTTCCTACATAACTGAATCTTCTACCTTGCCTTTTTTTACTCTTTCCATGATCTAGATTCTTAGGACTAGATTAAACTGACTGTTACTGCCATTACTGTTGCTTTCTAAGAGGCAGTAAGTAATACAGTGGATAGCTTACTGGACCTGAAGTCAGATATTTTCTGATTATCAGTACTGGGTAAATTACTTGTTCCCTTTAAACCCTCATATATAAAATATAAAATCTTAATCCATAAGATTTTGAGAAACAGAATGAATGAAGGCAAAAATCATTTGTGAACCTTAAAGTGTAACATAACTGTCAATTATTATTGTTATTGTTATTATTATTATTATTATTATTGCTTTGCAGATCATGGTTATTCTACCTAAAGAACTTGTGACTATTGCAAGATTGTGGTGATTTTGGGAAGATGCTATTCATTTGGTTTCTTAAGAGGCTGTACAAAGGAGAAATTGAAAAAATAAAACTTTCATTACAAAATCTACCAAATAACAATATTTTCTTCTATTTTTGTTATTTTAGGGAAATACTTTGAATATGCATAAATTGTTTAATTTTTTCCTCTCAGTTCAATTTTATTAAGTTGTCCTGGGCTTTTGCATCTGGCAAACTTAGCAAAATTTTTTAAAGCTAAGTTTGCTCTTTCTAAGAGGTTTCCCTTAAGTTGATTTATATCTCCTCCCAATATCTGTACTCAAAACCATGTAGCAGATGGGATTTTAAAAATAATACAAAGCATTCATTACCTCTCTTTAAATTGCATTGATATTTTCTGTTGCTCTTCAGAATATATGAAGAAGGTTAAACAGATCAGGATTTCCAATACTCTTTAGTTCCAAACATCCCATCTTACTCTGCTGTACTCAGACCATTCCAAGTATATGGATTCAACTGCAGGTTTAATATCATGCTGTTAAAAACTCAAGATTAGAACTCAGAAAACTTGAATTTTGGACTTTCTTCTGTCATTAATTTCCTGAACAAGTCTGTATTTCTCTGGGTCCCAGTTTCCTGCTTGGTCAAATAAGAGGGTTGGAGTAGGTTATCTCCACACTTTGTATCCTATATCTCTTGAATTCTAATGACATTGCTAGCATGTGGTAGCTGGGTTGATAGTGAGGTAGAAAGTCTTCAACGCCAACTGATTTTTCACCTGAATTTTCTAGAGTTTTGTGCTACCTATCTTACTGGGGTTTTGTTTAGAAAGTGCTTTAGGGGCCTCTAGGTGACGCAGTGGATAGAGCACTGGTCCCGGAGTCAGGAGGAACTGAGTTCAAATGTGATCTCAGACACTGAATAATTACCTATCTGTGTGGCCTTGGGCAAGCCACTTAACCCCATTGCCTTGCAAAAACAAAACAAAACAAAACCTAGAAAGTGCTTTAAAAGCAGTTAAGAATTTTTAAAATGAGAAAAATCATTATTATATTGCAAAAGTCATCCTCTTCATGGGAGTGTTATCGTGAAGTTTGAAGGGAGGTAGAATTGACATCTCCAGGTTCTTTTTCTCCAGATTTTATTTAAGGGAGATCATAATTCCTGTCAGAAAGGATAGCAGGAGGTTTGGATCACTCTTCTCTCTCAGAATGAGAATGTTGTTAGTCTAGAAGATGTGGTCTTCAGTTTCAAGCTAAATCTCTAAATTACTACTTAATTAATGGGGAAAGAAAGATTTCAAATTTTTTATCTAAAGCTTGACTCTCTTTTTTCCCTTTCAATATAGCTACCTAATGAACACATGTAATAATTAACAAAGAAATTTCACTTATCCAAGTCAATAGCAAAAAAGAGAAATCAAAGAAGTTATACTTAAGAGAACAAATATAAGACAATAAAGAATGAAAGAACTCTTCTTATTGCAAATGAGATAACCCAACTCAATGTAAAGAGAGAGTTTCATCCAAGAGGAAGTTCCAGTTCCTCTCATATCAGCTTTTTATTTCTCTTCATCATTCTGAAACAGAGTTCTTAATGTCCTCTTCCAGAAGTAAGAAGTAAGAAGCGCCTGAAGCTTGAAAAAAATGATGAGACTTCAAGAGCCTGCTCCTAAGGAAGATGTAGAGAGAGTGTTGATCCACACATAAAAAGAGAGTCCCTTACTAAATGAACTTTGGGACTTGGGTTACAATTATTATTGGAGCCTATATCAGTTTGGCAATTAGGTCAAATTGTTCAATCATCTGAACACCAAACTGTCTATGTCTGAACACAACACGATAAATTTTTCATGTTAGTTCTTTGTCATAATCATTCAAATTCAAAGTCAGGGAAGTTCTTAAAGATCATTGACAAATTTGTCAATGGGTTATAATCTGTGTTGATGAAGAGAATCACTGACAACTAGAACATCTGAATCAGAATGTACACATCTAGTGACCCAGAAATTAGTGTTAATTATTAGAATGAGGGTGATATAACTCGTATGTGTCATAGGTAGGACATGAAATCAAGTCATCTTGACTCTGAAGACTGTAGCCTATCAGCCATTTCCTGCTCTCTCATTAAGGCTCAAATAATCTGTTTAAAAATATCCTCCAGAGATATAGGTAACAATAAAAGTTATCACTTGGAATTTATATAGGCATATATAAAAATATATGATACATATAAATATTAAATACAATAAATATTAAACAAAATGAGGTTGGGGAGGGATTAGATAACCTAAAAAAGAGTAAATTTGAGAAATTACTATTAGGGCAAAATGAAACTGAAAAGGGAAAATATATTGGGGTCAATGTCATCAAGGTTCATATAATAAATCATTATAGAGAAAGTTATGAGTTTGTGTAAATTACTATAGACTAGACCACCAAGAGATAAAGAGGGCAATAGCGAGATATGTTTTGAAGCTAAAGTCTGTATAGCAATTCAGATTTCCCTCAGGAGGGAATTTTACTAATTTTTGCAGTGAGAAAGTATCCTCCCCATTGACATTGCATTTAACTTAGTAGACACAAACATCAATAACTCCAGAGATACTTTTAGAAGTTCCTCAGATCACTTAGAACTATAAGCTTTGGCTGTGAAATATTAGGTCTATGTATTTTAGAATAGAAATTTTTAACTTGATCTGTATCATAGAACCCTTTAATGCCTATGGATCTCTTCTCAGAATAGTGTTTTAAAAATATATGGCATAAAATTTATAAGATTAGAAAGAAATAAATCATATGAAAAAATATATTTTTTCCCATTCATGTTAATCAACCCCCTGAAATCTATCCACAGGCCACTTTTTAGGAATCTATGGACCAGATTAGGAATCTCTGCTCTAGAGCTAGGTAACCTCTAAAGAGTTTTAAATAAATGTATTGCTTTGGTGATTCTTAGACTAAACTCTCAAAGGAATTTCCAAACTAGGACCACTCCCAAATTTTCCAGAAGAGGTTAGAATTCATTCAGACCCCACCATCCCTGTTCCAATAGGGATCAATGGTCTTCATCTTGACCATGAGAATAGGAGCAGGAAAGAAAGAGACAATGATCAATTAGTTTATCATTTAAAAGGTGCTGATTACTTAGTGTTTTCAATGTAGCATCAATGACTTGATTTCTATTTTTCTTATTAATTGGTACAACTTTACTATTAATTCCAGGAAGAAGTAAAAGTAATTCTCCAAATGGATCGTTATAGGTATCCAACTGAGGAATTCTTTTGGATTTTCAATGTTCTATTTTCCATATTTTGGAAAATCACTGTTCAGCATATTGACCTAAAGAAAACTCAGTGAGTTTAAGAGGCCTTATTAGGCCAAATGTTCATTGAATTTTAGAGATCAACTATTCAAACTACTTCATTTTACAGAAGAGGAGACAAGTCAGTGTGTTCATACACACACACACACACACACACACACACACACACAAACAAACAAACATTGCATCACATCATAAATAATATATCCTTAATAATAGTTTGGTGCAAAGGATACAACATTTTTTTTTTAGGTTTTTGCAAGGCAATGGGGTTAAGTGGCTTGTCCAAGGCCACAAGGTTAGGTAATTATTAAATGTCTGAGACCGGATTTGAACCCAGGTACTCCTGACTTCAGGGCCAGTGCTTTATCTACTGCGCCACCTAGCCACCCCAGGATACAACATTTTCAAAGAGAATTTCAAAGAATTATAAAAAGACAGAGAAAAGAGAAAAACTTTTGGATTAAATCTCTTTGTCATAATAGTAATATTTGTTCTTCCTTTTTGAAGAAGACCACGATATTAGGGAGGTGATACCTTGATAAGCACATGAATTGGATTTGAGTGAGAGGGTGCTATGCTAAGTCACCAGCTTCACTTTCTCCTCCAGGGCCAGATGGATCCAGTGGCCACCTATGAATCAGGACTACTGGAGATGGCACTAGATGAGGGACAATCAGGACTGAGTGACTTGGCCAGGGTTACCCAGCTAGTAAGTGACAAGTGCCTGAGGCTGGATATAAACTCCTATGCTCCCAAATCCAAGGCCAGTGCTCTATCCCCTGCATGAAAGATCCTTAATATGATGGAACTTTAAACACAACTCAATCTATTTGTTAATGTTGCCCCCAGAATAATGAGAAAATAATCTTGTTTATATGATAATTTGAAGAATTATTAGTCATAACTTCTGATCTACCCAGGAGTGGAGAGAAATATAATCTATTCCTTTAAGACACAATCCCTTTTTTATTATTGGCAGAAACTGAAAAAGCATCTGACCCAACTCTCAGGTTTCTCCCTCAGTATAGGTACATTTCTGGGTAGTATTTGGAGATATTTTTCTTGGGGATAAGTATTTAGGAGCTATTCAAGGTACCTGGATAATATACAGGATTCTATTATATTTTGAATTTGGGGGGTGATGTGAATAGAAGTTTCCCATCATCTACAAAATACCTTTAATATTTAGCTCACATGGACCTAGAAATGAATGTTAGAGAATTAGAACTTTGCATTGTCTTCTTGGATTGACTTTGAAGTTTGCAACCTCATAGTAATATCTTTATGAACTTATGGGTCTTTTAATTAAATGAATATTTTAATTGATTTCCTTCCTTAAATATTTTTGTCATTTAGCATGAATGGTTTAGGTAAAAATCTCAAATCTCTCTCTCTCTCTCTCTCTCTCTCTCTCTCTCTCACACACACACACACACACACACACACACACACACACACACACACACACCCTTACATATTTTATTAAAATAAACAAAAGGCTTCCATCTTCTGCTACCTTTGAAGTGGCAGACCAAAAATATGTTAGCCATATTGGTGGTTGCTGAGTTAGTCAGGATTGGAACTGACAGCTAAACACTGCTCCAGGGAGCAATGGTGGAATTTATGGTACTTCCCACCTTTCCTAATCACAGCATTTCTATTACTCACAATCATTGACCCTTGTGTTTGGATTTTCCATTGGGGAATCACTCCTGAATTAGTGCCTCATAAAATGGCACCTGCTTGATTATCCCTTAACAACAAGTGTGATAAAAATTGCACAAATTCATAAATGTGAGATGAAATGTGACTGTGATGATGATAATGGATTTATTCAGGTCTTCTGTGATATCTTATCTGTTTCCCTGTGAGATTTTTTTAATCTTCCTTTCATTTTCTTAACTAAAGAACACATTTGTAAAGTTTGATGTAAAATCATAAAATTGAACTATTTGATTCTAAGTCAATCTTTCTTCTTAACCCTCTCTGTAGGGATGAGATATTTTAATTAATGCAAATCTCTTTTGTCCATAAGTAATTTTCATGATCATTTTTGGCCATGTTGTTCTATAACTTTATGCTTGCAAATTTTGTTCTAAGTTTTGTTTTCAGCCAAAACCATGATTTTGGTAGATTTTCAAATAAGACCAGAAGTATCTGGGGGTCATTTTGCTGTGCAATTCAATAAGTGTGGTTGGGTGAATGAAAGATCTGAGACACAGGGAGTTGTTTATGTTCAAAATATACTTTATCACTTGACTTTGTATTAATTTCTATTATATCACAACCTACTTAATTTTTATTTAATTGGGAACTAGCAAAATTAGAGTGGCACCTATGTTATTTCCCAGTGTTTTGTAGCATGAAGTAATAAATTCATGTCTAGAATCATTTTTGAAAGTTTGTTATATCTTGAAATTCCAACCATGGGAGAACCATAATGGGCAGAGAAGGCAAGAAACAGTATCTAAAAAGAAATATCAAGAGAATATCAACAGTAAAGATAATCAAAGAATACAAATGTGAATGAGTTAGTCTCAATGGAAATTAGCCTCAGTATCTGAGGAAGATCCAAAAAGCAAAATTAGTAAAGGACATAAGAAATCAATGAGAAAGAATTCAATCACAAAGTTCCACTAGGTCCAGAAGTCTAGTAGTAACAAAGGATCCATTTTCATGTTAGTGCATCCTTAATTTATGGGTCCTGGTTAAGGGTCTGTCTCCCTTGCTGGTTCAGTCCACTGCCTCTGAACAAAGGATGGATGCAGAATACATTCTGTCAATGGAATGAATAAATGCATTCATTAATTAATGTATGAATGAAGCATTTATTAAACCATTTCCTATTTTAAAATACTAGCTTAGCACTTGAGATGGGAATAGAAAAGTAAGACAGTCCTTGTTGTCAGTGAACTCACATTAGGACAAGTTATCTGCTGCAAATCAGAAGGAAAAAAAAATAGTCACAATGATCTTTAAGGTATAGCAGCAAAGCAAATGGTAATATCTTTTTTTAGAGTCATTTCAACTAATAAAATCATATTTTTAGTTGATATCAAACAGTGGTCCTTTAGTATTTGTAGCCAGAACAGATATAAAACTTTATCTCCACATCTGAAGATGCTATGGAATGGTAATGGTCTGAGGGCATTGCTATTTTAAAGGTCCTTGAGTTCATGGTGCCTGTCTTCTTTAGAGTCCAAGAAGAAGAAGTTGAGATGGAAATTGTGTTTTGACTTTGCATTTCACATGCTGTTTCATGTCTCTATAGGATTTGCTTCCCTGAATGATGGCTGTGAAGGCTAGATAAGATGCAAACATGGTGGACTAGGGGGTGCTACCATGCCTGGGAATTTTTTGCCTATCTAGCATGTTGGTAGCAGTTGGTCAATTATTGCTTATGATGATGAGAAAAGTTGTCATAGTTTCCAGAATAATTTCTTCTCTCATTAACATTATTTATGAGTTGAGTCTAATCATTTGATCTGCTATTCCCATGGCTCTTGGGTTCTGGATACTGAACTGTTCCCATCATAAGCTAAGGATGGTCAAGGTGATAGTGTTAATTATACTTGTCTTTCTTAAAGTCTCTTTCCTAAAAGTTCATTGTTGCTTTGAACAGTCTAGATGAAGTGTAAGAAAGTCACAAAGAAGAGTAAAATCTTATACCTGGAACTTGTTTATTGATAATATAGTCATTACACACACACACACACACACACACACACACACACACACACACACACATATATATATTCAAAGATTAAACATTGTATAGATTCTTATTTAGGGAGAGAGGGGTAATCAGCAGAAAAAGAAAAGATTCAATCAGAATTTTAAACTGCAAGTCAGAAGCTGCCCATCAATGCAAGAACAAAAATATAACCACACCCCACTAATGCTATTAATTCTTTTATTTTTGTGAAAATGTGACATTTCCATGAGAACAATATTCTAAATAAATATTCAACCAAATTGCCTCATAGCAGAGATTTATAATTTTATTGCAGAGTTATCATTTTAGTATTTTTCATTTTATTAAGGAAATTTAAGGAGTGTCATCAGGACATTTAATAAGCCCTAGAGGTCAGAGCTGTGGTCCTGAATAAATCTATTAAATAGGCAAACACCTTCATTGACATCTAATTCAGAACTTTCCTCATATTTTACAATGCCTTAAGAAAAGTATTTTTGCCCTGGCTATTTCCCAGCCCATTGAAAATGATTTATTGGGGTGGCTAGGTGGTGCAGTGGATAAAGCACTGGCCTTGGAGTCAGGAGTACCTGGGTTCAAATCCGGCCTCAGACACTTAATAATTACCTAGCTGTGTGGCCTTGGGCAAGCCACTTAATCCCATTTGCCTTGCAAAAAAAAAACCTAAAAAAAAAGAAAACCCTCAGATAGGCTCCACCCACAATTGATGTGACTGAAATGACCAAATAAAATTAAAAAAAAAAAAGAAAATGATTTATTGAATCAGGAATATTGTAGATTTGAGCAATTTGCTCAGATTTGGTTTTTAATGGGGGGGGATAGACAAGTCTAACAGTTAATCCAACTTATTATGGACATGGATATGCACCAGAAAAGAGGTAGAGATAAGAGAGGGGTTATAGTTATGAAATTAACTTATGATGTGGGAAGAGCAATAGCAGAAGAGTCGAGAAATGATTAGATAGAAAACATTGAGAAGAGCTCAAAAGAGAGTGGAGTTTCTGTTCTGAGAGATTAGAGGTGGAATTCTTGGACATAGAGAAAATCTGAACCTTGTCCTTCAAAACTGCTATGGGTTCTGTGGAAAGAAGCTAAGTTCTCTTCTTTCAGAAAGAGAAGCCTCAACCACAGGATGTTGACATAAATTTTGAAGATTTATTTATTCTGAAAACAGAATCCATGGAGGGAGGAAGAGTGATCTTGATTATACATGGACTTCAGCAAGATAGTGCAGGGGATATAGCACACTGGCCTTGGAACTAGGACAATTCATCTTCAGTTCAAATCTGACCTCAGCTTTGTGATCCTGGACAAGTCATTTAATCCTCAGTTTCCTCTTCTATAAAATGAACTCAATGGCGTGACTAGGTGGCACATTGGATAAAGCACTGGCCCTGGAGTCAGGAGTACTTGGGTTCAAATGTAGTCTTAGATGCTTAATAATTACCTAGCCTCGTGGCCTTGGGCAAGACACTTAACCCCATTGCCTTGCAAAAACCTCAAATAAAATAATAAAATAAAATAAAGTAAAATGAACTCAAAAAGGTCTTAAACACTTCAGTATCTTTGCCAAGAAAAGCCTATGTGAGGTCACAGCGAGCCAAATATGACTGAACAATAGAATTATATTAACTTTTGGAAAAAGGAATTCACTAAGAAGGTATAGCAAGAAAAATCATTACAAAAATGATTTATCTCAAACAGGGAAGTTACACACACAATAATCCTGAGAAGAGTGGGTTCAGATTTAAAGTATTATTAGGGAGCTAGGCATACACACATTGTGGACTAGAGGGATACCTCAAATCTTCAGGCCCCCTTGAGTCCTTTTCTCTTTTATATCACACATTACTATTCCTCTAATAACTAATTGCTTGAAGTAGGTTCACTAGACCTCCGTGTAATAGAATGGAATCTAATAGAAAATATCTGTGCATGTTCTGTATAACCTACCAGTAAGAACAAGTCTGAGAATGTTCTAAGGAATACATTTCATTACATATTTTTAATTTTTATTGATGGAGTGAAATTTTATTTTGATTACATATCATAGGTGCTTGTGGTTCATCTGAAGTGGTATATAGGCACATCTGAGGATCCTTTTGCCTTTGTTAGAGATAGGACCCACATTCTGAAGTACAAAAAGAAAACTCTGAATAAGGAGTCTCGACAAAGAGAAATTTGAGGGAAACTGCTCAAGAATGAATTTCTTTCTAGGTAAACCCAAAGAAGGGTTCTGGACAGCAGAATACAGAAATTATTATAATATAATTTGATTGAGGTAATGTTATATGAAATAAGCCTGAAAATTTATTCAGAAAGAAATGTATCTTAGAGAGAGAGTAAAATGGAAAATTTCATTTGAAATCAATTTAAAGGACTAAAAATGGATTAATAATTTAAAACTCACAAACTCAATTATCCATATAACTTATCGTTGAAATATCTTGTTATTGGAGTATAAAAGAATGTCGCAGTCATCTGAGGTTCTTAGAATCAGGTTTAGATGAGAGTATGGGGGAGACATATTAATTGGACCCCTAGATGAGTCCATTATAGGTCTAAAATCCTAGAAGTAACTGACTTATTTTACAGGTGAGGAAACCCTGGTCCATGGTGCGTGGTAAAGCATAAACCTAGGTTCTCTGACTCCAATGACCTTTGTTCTTTCTATCAGTGGTATAAAATAGAAATGAGGGCCTCTAAAATGTACATAAGAATTCTTGCAGGATGCATTTTGAGTTAGAAAACTAACTGTATTTGAATATTTCTTTTGTGTGTTGCTGGTAATTTATTTATTTTGCTAAATGTTTCCCAATTACATCTTTATTTGGTTTGGACCACACTCTTGAAGTCTTGGACTGCCTGCCACCAGAAGGCTATGAATTTGACACTTGTTTTACATTGTACATTGTCAAGATGCCCTTTGAATTTCTCTATGGACACTTAGGGAGTATGTTTCCCCCCTTGAGTCCAGCACACCTTGAAAGAACTATTTCTGGTATGTCAGCTGCAAATCAAATCAACTGGGTCAGAAAATGAGAGACAATCTTCAGTTTTTCATTACTCATTAAAATAATCTTAGGAAAAGAGGACAGTATTTAGGGTGTAGTTATTTTTGGTCTCCATTCACCTTACTATATAAAAGTCACTTGGACTTTGAGGAACAAAAAATTGGTGACTACAGAAGTTTCATGCTTTCACTTTTGAAATTTCACTCTGCTGCTGCTGCAGTTATGGTTTGTTTCTTAAAGTAGTAAGACCCAGTCTCTTGTGTTCTTTAGAAAAATAAGTCTCATTGCCTCACTCGCACCCAGCATTTACTTCTGGTTAATGATTCAATTGCTTTTTCAGTTCTGGATTTGTTTACAGAGTAGTTTTACCTTTTGAAATTATTTGGCGTTCAATGGGTGACTGCTATAGTAAACCTGGGGTAATAGGGAAGTGGCTCTTTTGTTCAGAAAAAAACAGACCCATCTCCCCAAATACCACATCTAGTGATTTTTTTTTATTCGTTCTTTTTTTGCTACTTCATGAACATTTTTGCAGCTCTAAGAAAAATCAATCATGAAGGCCCCTGAGGTTTTCTGCATTTGATTTTATTGTGAAAAGTTGATTGTTTAAATTTTCAGAAAGCTGGTTCAACATTGATGCCCAAGACTTAATATAGTTGTTTATATTGATAAGAAGTAATTGCAAAGCAATTCAAGTAAACACAGCAGGGGGAAAAAAAAGTATTATTTATTAAAAGGTTAAAAAAAAGCCCCAGGACCACACTAGCACATGTATATTTTCACAATAATCACTACTTAAGATTCAAGGACTGATGAAAATGTTTCCCATGGGTCCAATCCCCAAATAAACATACTTTTTATTTCAAGTGCTCTAGGGTTTAGAGGTCCGTATGATATTATGGAGTAAGAAAGAACAAAAAGAACAAACCATCAACATCTTTGAGGGAGAAATCTAGTCAATATATTTCGGGACACTTTCAGGGTAGAGCCAAGATGGTAGCCCAAAGCTTGGAAGCTCCCAGAGCTTTTCCTGAAACAACTTAAAATGAAGTCTCTACACAAACCCTGAAACTACAGATTACACACACACACACACACACACACACACACACACACTCACAAAAAAGAGTGAAACAAATTTTCAACTCAAGCTATCATGGCAGAACTACAGTAAAAGTATATCTTTTGGGGGTAAAAAGAGACCATAATCCAGCATAGATAGGAGAGCTAAAAAGCTATTGGGGGACTCATAGCTATTGTACAATTTAGGTCAAGGCTTAGCAAGCCAGCATGACTTAGTTCAAGTCATAGAATTTCTGGTGCAACAGAAAAGATTGGATTAGGCTACCCCAATGCAGGAATGAGATCATTGCATAGGCATTGCTTTGACAAAAAAGGAAGGGAACAAACCTCTACATATCACCTTGGCAAGCAATAAACTAATGACCAGAAACCAGCCCCAGCACAAAAAGTTTGGGACTATACAACCTGTACCTCAGGAGCCGAGTTCACTATCAAAATGAGCAAAAACAAGCCAAAAAGGGTGCTAACCATAAATAAATACTATCCTTATAAGGATGACAAAAATGTCATCTCAGAAGAAGAAAGCAGTGACAAAATGCCTACAAGTGAAGCCTAAAAGGAGTTTATGAATTGGTCTCAAATCTTTAAAGACCTCTTGGAACAGCTCAAAAATGATTTTAAAAAGGAAAGAAAAAAAGAAAAAGGGAGAAAATAAATATGAGTTCATGCAGGAGAATTATCAAAAATTGGCTAAAGAAGTCAACTTCTTGGGGCAGCTAGGTGGCGCAGTGGATAGAGTACTGGCCCTGGAGTCAGGAGTACCTGAGTTCAAGTCCTGCCTCAGACACTTTATAATTACCTAGCTGTGTGGCCTTGGGCAAGCCACTTAACCCTATTTGCCTTGCAAAAACCTAAAAAAAACAAAAATCAACTTCTTTAAAAGTAAAAATGGCAAACTGGAAAAGGAAGATAATTCATAAAAAAAATAAAATTAACTCACTGGAAAAAGGAATACACATCAAAAAGTAAAATCAACTACCTGGAAAAAGAAAGAAACTAATTTAAAACTAAAAAACATCAATTGAAAATTGAAATCTAAATCTAAATCTAAAATCTAGCCGAAAGAAAATAAAATCCTCAAAATTAGAAGTGTACAAATGGAAGTTTTATAAATTTATGAGACACCCAGATTCCATCAAACAAACAAAATGGCCGAAAAAATAGAAGGAAATGTAAAGTACCTTTAGGAAAAAAACAACCAACCTAGAAAATAGATCAAGAAAAGATAATTTTTGAATAATTGGTCTAACTTGAAAACCCAATTTAAAAAAAGAGACCATTAAGTATTCCCTGGTTGCTGCAGATTGTGCTATACAAAGTACTTTCTAGGGTTCCATACGCTTTTTGTTTTCTTTTTAAAGAATGTAGGCAAGAGGCAAGAAATTCTTTCAGGAAATTTTCATGGGAAATGATCACATCCAGAAAGAGATGTCAAAATAAAAACTCCAAGGAATATTATAGTCAAATTTCAGAATTCTCAATGAAAGAAGAAAATATTGCAAGCAACCAAAAAGAAACAATTTAAATATCAAGGAACCACAATAAGAATTCTGAAGGACTTACCAGTTTTATCATTAAAGAACCAGAAGACCTGGAATATAATATTGTAAAAGGCAAAGGACCTTAGATTACAACCTAGAACTACCCTGCAAAATTCAGCATATTCTTTTGGAAGAAAAGATGAATTTTCAATTAAATAGAAGACAATATATTTCATATTTTTTTAAATAGCTAGGAGTGTCCCAGAGTCAGGATGGCCTGAGTTCAAATCCAACTTAGACATTTGCTAGCTATGTGACCCTAGACAAGTAACTTAACCTTGATTGATTACAAAGAAGAAACAATGTCTCACTAATGTACTATTATTCAAGGTATAACTTGGTCCAAGCATTCAGGAAAACAATTTGGAAAAAAATTTTTGGAAAATTATATTTGAAAAAATAATGAGAAAAAATAACAACTTTTCATACCCTGTACACTTTTTAGTTTTATACCCTAAGGAGATCAAATAATTCCTTCTGTCCATATATGTAAATTTTCATAGTAATACTAATAGCAAAGAAAATGGGTGGTTGAGGCATAGCAATCTAATAGCTATTATTGTGCAACTGAAGTTTGAACAGGATTAGTATAGAGTTATCCTATCAATTTCTACTTGGCATGTGTGTGCTAGCTCAATATTTGGGTCCATTGGAGATGATAAACTTCCCGGTTTGTTTTACTCAATGCTAAAAGACTCTTCTGCTTTGAGATGATGGAAGAAATTTCCTTATTAGAAGATCTAATAATGATGTGATCCTTAAATCAGCAAGTAACTTCATGCCTCTTTTGATTCTCCTCAAAGCTGTAGAATAGTTCTTTCTGGATAGAGTAGGAGTAGGGCTAATGAGTTTCCCCTACTTTGGTCTCATGTCCACTTTTCCCATATGGTAGCAAGAACAGATTTCAACTAGGTGAACTAGAATTTGGACATGAGCTGATTGCCTTTTCTTTCTGATTCTTTTCCTGCATAGGTCTTCTTGGTGGTGACCTCATGATCTCAAGAGATTGGTACAATTGCGTGTAATTATCTAATGAGGGAAGTTTCTGTTTTGGAGATCACAAAAAGTGGAGTTCAAGTCCTTGAACTACCTCACTATAGGTGTGGAATTCAAATTTATTCAACAGTCATACAAACTGCTTTTCTGAAAAGATTTGTTTCAACAGGTTGGCATAGCAGACTGATGGTGATTGTTGTCACATGTTTCTTTATGTGTTTAAATCATTTTGTTGGTGTAAGAAATAAATATCGAGCCCATTTCTGATTAATACTGTACATTAAAAACCTTTCCACTGTCTTCTTTTGGGAAGACTTTACACATAAATCAAATCATATCCAGGACATATCCTGGGACAGGAAGGCAATGTGCCAATGAATGTGAGAAAAAAAGATGCCTAACTTCTCTCATTATAAGCAAGATTTTCCAACGTCTATAAGCTAGTCTGATTTTGTGTCTTAGAGGAAACTCAGTGAAAAGGAAGGGAGTCAAATCACCCTGCATTTTGAGTTCATGGTTGTTTTAAAAAATTTAATTACAAAACAATTTCAGTAATTCAGAAAATTGTGGGGAGATTTTTACGAACTGAGACAAAAGGGTCTTCATAAGTTATATTGGAAACCAGTTAAAGTAGATGGTTTTTGAGAAGCTTTTTGACACAGAAATCCTATGATTCTGGGTGAACTAAGTAGATCCTGAAGAAAAGAATACATAATAATTGAAGCAGAAAGAACATGAATTAAAGAAAAAAGTTCAACTCTGAATAATAAAAACAACCATGATTGTTCTTGGAAAATATGCAATAGAACATACCACTACTCTTTCAGCAGAGAGGCAGAAGACTGTAATGACAGAATGTTATATAAAATATCATACATGATCATTGTATAGATTATTTTCACTCACCTATCTTTCTTCTTTACAAAGAAGTGTTAAATTTAAAATGGGAAAGTGTACATCTATATTCAGAAATGACCTTAATTTTTTAAAAGTACTAAAATAAAACCAAATTTAAAAGGGATGTAGGAGTTTATGTCTTTCTCTTATTATTTTAATTTCAGCACATTCCATTCTGTCCAAGAGGCAGGAAGAACATGCTCAGTACAGTTTGAATATCTAGAGGGTTATGATCAGTGAATTGATGATGCAGGAAGTAATTTCATATTCCTTCCTCTGAGATGGAATGCCAAGTCATAATCTTATGCATATTTTTGTCTATTGAAAAATAAATGTGGTTCTTGGTTGGATTGCAGTTTGTTTTTGTCCTAAGTTCCATTCCACCATTATTAATTCACTATTACTATATGATAGGCACCATTAAGCACTTGCTATGTGTTCACATATTTTTTTGTTTTTTTAGCAAGAACCAAGTCAAAGAAAATAGCCTTACAGTGCAACTCAATTAGAACATCCTTTTAGCTCATGAAGATGGGCATGAAAAGAGAAGGGGGAAGAGTAAATGTATTCTGAAAAGTAATAAGGCACTGCCTCATTATGCCAGTTATTAAAATAAAAAGTGCAAGGGATCACACAAAAGCCTTATTTATAAAATTTTGAGGGGGGGAGATATTTTAAAAGAGGTAACAGCATGTCATTAGAATATAGAGCTAGAAGAGACTTATCTGGCATTAAGTATTCCCTGGTTCCTACAGATTGTGCTATGTAAAGTACTTTCTAGGGTTCCATCCGCTTTTTGTTTTCTTTTTTAAAGAATGTAGCAAGCAATGAATAAATTCAACAATGAATCAATAAAAGAGACACAGAAAAATGGTTAGGTAGAGTTCAATTTTTAGGACAAATACTTTCTAGAACCTCATTTACACTAAAATGAGAAATTACTGTACAAAGAAATTGCTTTTATAACATTTATATTTTGTCCTCATCTAAAACTGAGTGTATATGCATATAAATACACATACACACACACACACACACACACACACACACACACACACACACACACACACACCCCTCCCCCATTCCACACTCAATTATGTTTCTCTATTATTATAGTGAAGCTGTAAAATGGTTCAGTGGATAGATAGTTGAACCTGGGGTCAGAAAGACCAGAATTCAAATCTGGTCTAGCTGGACACTAGCTAAGTGACCTCAACTGGGTATGTCACAACCTCTTTTTGCCTTATTCCACTGGAAAAGTAAGAGCCAACCACCCCAGTACTTTTGTCAAGAAAACCCCATGAACACTATTGACATGAGTTCATGGAATCACAAAGAGGAAGATGTGGCTAAACAATAGCAATTATCAGAATTTTCTATGTGTGGTCTATTAACTATTTCATGGTTACAGAGAATGGAATCATGGACCAAGAATCCTAAGGAATCACAAAGACTATTACATATATCCACTTCATTTTGTAGATGACAAAACTAAAGTACAATAGAGTTAATGACTTGGGCAATGTTACATGGGAAGATGTCATGAAAAGCAGTATTTGAAGCCAGGTTTTCTGATACCAAAGTTTGTTTCCTTTCAATTGTGCCAAGATGTCTTCTTATATCGCTAAATGAGTAGATTGGACTGATTGTTCACATTGTCCACTGTACAATTGATTGGACTGTGAGATAATCTGAAATAGCTCATGAGTTGGCCAAAACAATGGTACCTATCTTGTAATTATTTTAGTCAATCAGTCATTAATAGATATTGCACACCATCTTGCACAATGTACTAGGGACTGTGATTAGAGTCGAGAAAAGCAAAATACCAGGGTCCTGTCCTCAAGATACTCACAAAATATAAAAACATAAAAAAAGACTAAAGATTTTTCAGTGCAACACAAGAATAACCCAGTTATTCAAAAAACTCTTTGGGTAGGTGCATTGAAATTGATTCAGAGGAAGTTAAGTGAATCAGATAATATTTCTTGAAGAGTGTTCTCTTGGAAAGAGGAAGGAAGCACTCCATCCTTTAAAAAAGCAGCATGGCACTGAATTTAGAGTCTTTCCCTTCTCTCATCTTCAAAATGATGATGGCAATAATACCTATACTCACAGAGTTGTGAAAATCAAAAGACACAGAGTATGTAAAAAACCTTGTTAACCTAAAAGTGCCAGGCAGATATACTATTAAGTAGAAAAATGTACAAAACATGGAAATGAAATTCAAGTTAATTTTAGGAGCCTAAACTCACTTACCTAGCTAATCTTATCTACTGTAGAATAGAAACTTTCTGTTCTTGTCTGGCTTGTCTTTTCATTCTACTGTATTCTTTATTCATTTTCATATATATATAACTTTGGTGATACTACATTTCTCTATGGATTGCCTTTCCCTTATTTCTCTTTGAATATAAAAATATAAATTCTACAATTCCTTTTAGTTCCTACTAGGGTTTATTCAACCATCAGTGATTTTTCTTGTCATTTAATTCCTATGCCTGTTACCTGCTTTTCATATTAACTCCTTGCCCCCCTTTTTTGGTACTATCCTGTATTTTTCTGGAGTTGTTTCATATGCATATTTTTCTCAGTTCCTAATTAGAGCATCAATTTCTTGAAGACAGGGACTGTGTTATAATCTTTTCCTGTGTTTTATCCATGGTGCCTGGTGCTTTGGGCATTTACAAATTTGAGCAACAAGATGTGATTTAGATGTCTAGAGATAGGATTCAAACCCAGGTCCTATAATTTAAATGCACTGTTTTTCACTGCAAGGAGATAATATCCTTCTATAAGTTTCCTTAAGGAAGAAAGGGATATTTCCTCCTTTTCGCATTCACAATAAGCCAAGAGAGTCATTTAGCAGCCAAACTGGGAAAAGTAAAAGTTAGGATGGAAAAGGAGATAAGAAAATATGGTTTCTTCCACATTCTCCAAGTGAGTATGTGCATACACACTCTGTTCCTTCCCCCAACCCCCACCCCCACCCCTCATACACATATGTAGGATTAGATGACTTTTAAGGACTGAGTTAAACTTTATGATATGCAACATAAAGGTTTTCAGTCTCTTTCTCAATCCCAAACACAATTTAAAAAATTAGTTCCTTAAATTCTCTATTGAAAGCAATCATCATAAGTGCCATAAGTGCTTACATGATTATTAAAAAAAAAATCTTGTTCTCCTAGTAACTATTTCAACATCCCAATTGGATTGAAAATATGCCTATTTTTCATGTAAGTGAGAAATTTTAGGCATATGAAATTGATGTTTCCAGTAGTCTTTCTCACATGCAAGGTAAAACATGAAAAAAGCTAGCATTTCTCAGAAATATAATTTGGTTTTTATTCTATGATGATTATGAATAGCTAGCATTTATACAGTATCATGGATTACAAAACACTTTGAAGATCTTATTTCATTTTATCCTCACAGAAATTCTGGAAAAATATATATAGATGCTGGGTATTTGTTTTCAGATTTTTATAGTTTCTTCTTTTGTTCCTCACCAACCTCATCAATATTAATTATTCATTAAATTCCCACTATGTATGGAGCAGTTTGGTGATACAATGGATAGAACATCAACCCTGGAGTCAGGAGGACTTGAGTTCAAGTCCAGCCTCAGACATTTAACTAGCTGTTTGATTTTAGACAAGTCACTTAACCCTGACTGCCTCACATCTAGGGCCATCTCCAATCATCCTGATTTATATCTGGCCACTGGACCCAGATAACTCTGGAGGAGAAAGTGAGTCTGGTGACATAGCACACCCCTCCTCACTCAAATCCAATTCATGTCCTTCTCTTGGCAACACCTCCCCGATGTCATGATTTTCTTTGAGACTGAAAGACCAACATCATCACTGTGCCCAAGACTCTATTGCTAAATGGTGAAGCATTTAGAAACCATAGGAAAAAAGAAATGTATATTTTGAAAATATCAAAGATAGCTAAATGACACATGAATAGAGCACCAGCCTTGGAGTCAGGATTATCTAAGTACAAATCTTATCTCAGACATTGGCCACTGGACAATTTGCTTAACCCTTATTGCCTTAAAAAAAAATATCTTTTGGATATACCCAAGTGAGAAAATATTCATCTTCATAAGGATTAACACATTCCATGTTTAGAATGGAAAGCTCGATGCATTTAGGATAAGCCATAACATTGCTCTTATTGTCATACCTTTTTCAGACTGTCCCTTGTGCCAAGAATGTACTCCATGTTGACCTTTACTTTTTAACATTTTTAGCTTCTTTCAGGGTTCAGCCCAAGTACCATCTCTTAGACCAAGCCTTTGCTTACAAAATGTAAATGCCTTCTTCCTCTTAAAGTAATGATATTTTCTTATCTTGTTCTTGTTCTTTCTCCTAAATAGAATATAGTATCCCTTAGGACTCAGGTTGTTTTGTTTTTGTCTCTGTATCCTCAGAGCATGGAACAGGATTTACAGAGATGGCCCTTAATAACATTTGTTGAAATGAGCAAGAGATTTTTCCCTTAGAACAGCAGAAGCCAGTTTTCTCTTTGCTCTGTTTTGACCTTCACAAACTGTTGGTCTAAAGTCAGATCCAAACCAAGGTGATTTTCACAATATATTCCCCACAAATCATTTTCCATCCTTCAAAACAAATCATCATCCTGTGTATCTAACTTAATCAGGATCACTCAGGTTGAGAGAGGGCTGGAACACATTCAATGCTTCTCAGTAATTAAAAGCAAACTCTGGTCACAAAAGCAGGAAATCATCAAGGAGAGAAATTAGGCTAGTTTTATGGAAGAAAGAAATGGGGCCAAAGTTACGGAGATCAAATAAAGATCTAACAATTCTGAGAGCAGAGCTGGGTGACTCTCTGGAATAGGTTTATCCATTTATATGCATTGGTGTAACTCAGGGATTGGAGAGAAACAGAAAGGTTTTGAAGCCATTCTTGCTTGTTGTGAAAACATAGTACCTAACAGTGCATATGCTGTACCTGACTCCACTTGAGCTACTGCTGCTACTTTTATCTTCTGAACTGGCAGTTTCTTGGAAGCTCAGCTGTCCTGTGGGAAATTCAAGAATTAGGACCATTCCATGGGGAAATGCAGGGGTCTGGGCATATCACATTGTTCAAATGCCGTCCCTCAGCATCACTTTTAAATTTAATCATCTATCCATCCATCTCTCTATCCATTGATTTCTCTATCCATCCATCCATCATCCATCCATCCATTTATGTATCCATCTATCATCTATCTAACTAGCTAGCTATTGATTGATTTATCTATGCCAGCAAAGTCAGAATAAAAAAAAAACACTTCATAGGTGTCTTTGCAGAGTAGAAGAAAAGCAGAAAAGCAGGAAGTCCTCTTTTTAATCTTGAATATGGTAATTATGTAGGTTAATTATATAGATATAATTATAGGTTTTCTTCTTTCTTAGCATCAAAGAAAGTACCCATTTCCTCTCCTAGTGCTTTATTGAATTATTAGACTTTAAGGCTATGGACCATATAATGATGCTACTCTAATACAATAGGAATATCATCAATGACATAAAAAACAACAAAAATGTTCATCTTTGTCATTATGAAGATGAACTACTTCTAACAATAAATTTATAATGTGAAGTCAAAGAGGGTGATTGTAGTATCCATAGTTCACATGGAAGCTTCTTAAGAGATAGGTGAATGTATGGTTGCTCAATAGATATTCCACTGTATAAGGTCCAATGTAAAATACTACAATGAATGAATGAAAAAATAATCAAGCACTTAACATGAAAAAAGTACTGAGTATGCAGAAAAAAAGGCCATTTGTGCTCTTAAGGCTCTCAAATCTAATTGGAAGAGATAACTTTTATAGGAAGTTTCATTTGCAAGTTGAATGGAAAATCTCACTGTCTTTAAGGTGTAATGTCAAAGTAGGTGTGGTAATATTTTTTCTTTGATATCATTTCTAATGATAAATCATAATTGTATCTGATGTTTAACCATTTGAAAATCGCAAAGACTTTGATGATAACTTTATTTTCTAGTTCTTCATTAAGTGTGACTCCTGAAGGATCTGTAGCATCTACAGAAACACTTCCCTGGTTACTTCTCCTTAGGGTCCTATATCTGGAGTCATTGCTATTTCTGAAGAAATATACTTCTGCCTTTAGATCTAAGATTCTGTGAATTTAAGAGATGTGGTATTATGGAGAGGATGATAACTTAAAAATTTTTTGCCTCTTCTGCCATACTTGCATTCTAGGACTTAAATTTCACTTGTGGAAGTTGATTGATAGCTCCAGTTGGTAGTTTTTAGATTCTATTTGCATAGGAGTTATTCCTATGGATGATGATCTCAAGTATAGGACTTGAAGTAGGGCTGATGGTCTCAGGGATTCTTCTGTTCTAATCCAAAATTATGTTCTATTCTTTTTTTGTGGGAATGGTTTGGGCTCAAGGTCCTGGGTTAACTCTGCTAAAAGTAGGATGATGTGCAGAGAATGATGTGAAGTAGTGGTTATCTTGATGGTTTGGTCCACCTGGTGCATTTCTCTCCTCAATGGGGAATATATAGATTCTACAAATATATTTAGTCTATGTTGCATTAGAGAGGGGGGGGTAAATTGGGGATTTTCAGGCATCAGTACAGAAAGCAAGGGGGAATGCCAAAGGTTGAGATTCAGATCCCAGTTTTGCCAAATATTCCCTGTGTGATCCTGGACAAATCATTTAGCTTCACTGGGCCTGACCTGTAAAATGAGAGAACTGGACATTCTATTTTGATCTATGTATAGCATGGAAACAAAGTAAAGATTATCAGACTGCCTTCTGTTGGGGGGGGGGGGGGTTAGGGGGAAGGAAGTGAGGGTGGAAGGAAACCTGTAAAATTCAGAACTTTATAAAAAAATGATCAGTAGAAACTATTTGCATATAATTGGAAAAAAAATAAAATATTTATATAAAAAATGAGAGAATTGGATTAGATTATCTTTAAGTTCCCTTCCATCTTGAGATCTATAGTTCTCTGAACTACAGAGAACAGCCATCGTAAAGAACACATTCAGAAGAAAGGCTTGTTGACCTTCCTACCACAACTTGAGTTCTCAAAGGTTATGTCAGCACAGCAGAAAATCTTTCACTTCCTACTACATTAGAAAATCTTTGGAACTGAGCTCTGTAACTGACTGTGACCCAAAATATCTAGGTAAGAGTAGAGAAATTCATTACTAGTAGGGCTAATATTTATATAGCCAGATAAATATTACAAAGAGTTTTACAAACATCTCATTTGACCTTCAAAGAGTGCTGTGAGTAAAATATTTTAAGTCTCATTTTACAGATGAAGAAATTAAAACTCAGAGTATTTAAGGAACACAAAATCAATAAGTGTTAGAGGTGGGATTCAGGTCGACCCTGATGGACTCTCTCAGTTTTCTTTCCTCTGTACCAAGGTACCACCAGGGGAAATTTTTTTTCAGATTCAACAATTCATGAATATTATCTACTTAGGTGAAACTGTATTACAATCTTCATGGGGGTTGATCACCCTAAAGTACTTATCCCCACAAGATTCTTATGTACATCAGATGAGTTAATATATGTAGAGCACTTTGAAAACTTTAAAGTACTATTAAAATGTCAGTTATTATTGTTAGTATCCACCCCATCATGAAACTACAAAGTATGGGAGTATAAGAATTGTAGTACAAATTATAAATCAGATGAATATGTGGTAATATTTTTTTTAAACAATGATGAGACTTAGTAGGAGGATAGAGAACTGAAATAAATGTCTTCAAAGAGTCAGAGAATCTCACAATAAGTACCATTAACTTTGAAAAGAATTCTATAGATAGAATCAGAACAAAGGAGTATTACCCTCCACCACTATCTTTGGGAATGAAGTTGGATGACAATGAAACTCCTCCACCCACCCCACCCCACCCCACCCCCAGTCACTCAAAGAACATTTAATAAAAGTCTGTTATGTTGCTAGACACTCTCTTAAACTGGGTACACAAAGAAAAGCACGAGTGTAGCCAGCTAGCTTAGCCAGCTAGCTAGTTAGCTGACTGATAACATAATAAAATCATTCCCTCTATTAAGGAACTCACTCTAGTATTTTGCTGAATGAGTTAAAACAAGAAAACTACTAACAATGGTGGGTGAAAGAAACACATGAAGCACTGAAGTCCAAGATCTAATTCTTTTACATGATTCTCTCCTGTTGGGGAAATAATAGCAACATCCTCCTTCCCCAATACAGAGAGAATGCTGAAGCAAAAAAGAAATGGTGCTTCTTAGAAAAGGGCTTGGGAATAAGAAGAATAGAAGAGGAAGAGAAAAAGAATAAAAGCTAAAACTGCATTTAACAAACTTTACAGATATCAGTTGCAAACCCAAATCAAAAAATGACATTTGTATACATTGTACACAAGACTTTTGAGCATGTGTGGCTTTTTTTCAATTACAGTCTGATAGCAATCACCACCAATGGGAATGCCATATGTAGTGTTAGACTAGAGCTCAGTAGGCTGAGGGTGGTGGAGGTCACACACATTGAAGTTTGCTAAACATTTAGCATTATTTTATAAACAGAATACTATTCCAAAAAGAAAAAAATCACCTTTCTATTTCCCTCCCCTTGTTGGGAGTAAAAAGTAGCAGTGACTTAGATATATTCATTTTATTCAGAGAGATTAAAATGAAAAAAAAGAGATAGTTACCAATTTCCACATTTATATAAATGTATCAGGCAAAAGCATACTCTTACTGTAGTATTAATTATGATTTAGGGTTTATCTTTTCCTTTTCATATGTTGAAGTGCTTTGAAAACTCAAATGTGCTATACAAATGTGAGATATTATCAAATCTCCAGTTCCTCTCAATATACTTTCTGAATAATGGAGATAATTTTTTTTTCCAGCTTATCTTCTAGAAATTTTTGTTTGTGTACTTTTTTTTTCAGACCTGTGATTTCATCAGTATGAAAAACTCCCACAACAGAAACTCTTTCCACAACCTGATAACTTGTCTGTGGTCCTGTCTTAGAGATTTATCTAGAGGTTAAGTGAGTTGTTTATGGTTTTACTGCTAGTATGTGCTTGATGCAAGTCAAGAACTCTGGTGTTCTAAGCCCTCTCTAGGGATACTAGTTCTCTCTCATAGGTACATAGATTTAGAATTGGAAGGGATTTAGAAGTCATTGAGTCCCCTTCACCCCACTTCTATTTTGCAGCTGAGATAACTGAAACACAGAAGGTTAAGTGACTTGACCAGAGTTACTTGGCTAGTGTCTGAGCAGGATTTGAACTTTTACCCTCCTGACTCCATATTCAGTGCTTTCTCTATAGGCTTTTCCTCCTCATATTACCTTTGAGGGATAGTTGATGATTAAGAGATAAGACAGCATTAAGCACTTTAGAAAATATTGGATTGCCATGTGTAGATAAGAGAAATATTATGTTATTATTTCCAAGGAAGAATAATCCATTTGCAGAGTTAAGAGAATAGAATAATAAATAAATGACTATTCCTTTGTCAGAAAAGAACATAGGATACCTTATTTCTCTAACAGGAATATTTCAATTGGAAGATACATTAATGCATGAAGATTTACCAAAGCATAATAATCATTATTAAAATTCTCATTTACCATTCATGTCTATTTTGTTTTATTTCTGAACTCCATCTATGTGTCTCTATTTTGATGAGAATTGGCTAAGGTTCTTTAGATTTTCAATGAACAACTTTATCATGTTATAAGGAAAAAAACAAACATTTTGAGTCACAGTTTGACTACAAAATCTCATTTGGTATTTCTGCCTCTGGGTTTTATTTATTTATTTATTCATCAGACCAGTGTTGAAGTGTCTTATATTCTCATCATACATTTGCTGCTACAAAGTCTTTTTTTTAAACCCAGAACCATAATAAACTTTTTGTTAATATATTTCAGCTTCTTCTCTCTTTCTCTTAATACCCCCAAAAGTTATGGATCACTGAGGGCAAAACAGATTTGTTGTAATTGGTAAAAGTTTTATTAAGTATTGCAGTTCAAGCTGCTGAGATCAAGAGCACTATATTTACTTTAATTCATCATCCAAAATGTTGACAACAGTAACAAAATTCTTCTATTTTTTTTCTTCCATTGTACATTTGGCATAGTTTTGCTCTTTTCCTGAGCAAGTTACCACAAACTGTTGTTCATCCCAGGCTTTAAGGCAATCTGAGAGACTGAGTCATTAAAGGGGCAAGCAAGATGAAAACCCTTATGTCCCAGACCATTTTCTTATTTTTTTATTTTGCTGTTTTCTGGACCTAATTTTTTCAGTCCATTTCACTACCCAATCCCTCTCTCATTGGGATACTTATAGGAATGGATAAAATGAATACTTCTATTTTATTAGTGTTTCTTTTACATATTGATCTATCAAAATTTTAAGATTAGTCCCCAAATTTTCATTTGGACATTCAAGAATTTATACCTCGTCTAATTTATCTATAACTCTTTCCCAACATGAATTCTGTACTCCAATCTGGCTGCTCACTTTTCTATCCCTGAAATATACTTTCCTCGTGCTAACCTGCAGTAGTTCAAAAAACACATCCAAGATTCACTTATGATGGACTACCTCTCCTTTGTGCATGTTCCCTTTTTTTGTCTTTTTGGAAAATATGGTATTTTCTTTCCCTATTTGATTCTCCAGTCAGTCCTTAGGGACTCTCTTACTATATTGTAGCACAGATGTGAAATTAGGAGAATGAATTCAATGGAGAACCCACCTCCTTCTCTATAACACCTGTGTAAACAGAAAGAGAAGCAAATATCTTGGAAGAACTATGGGCATAAATTAACATTGGGAATCAACTCAGAGCAATGGGAATGGATAAGCAGAGATAGGGAGTGGAAAGATATGGTAGACATTTTGAAGCATATACTGGCAAGCCTTCGTGAGTAATTAGTTATAAAGGAAAAAGGAGAGATCTCAAAAATAACATTCTAGTTTGATAATCAATGTTTTATGAGTAGGAGACATTTTGTATCCATTCTCATAAGGTCATATATTTAGAACTGGACCTCAGAGACCATCATGTCTAACTCATTTAGAGATCAAGAGACTGAGAGTGTGACTTGTCAAGGGTCACACAGCTAGCAAGTTTCTGAGGCAGGGTTTGTACTCAGTTTTGGCTCCAAGCCCAGAACCTTGTGCTCTACATCATCTAGATGTCTCATTTGTTGTTAAGGTTCATTTCCTAGCTCTGGGTTACCTGCCCTTAGTCACCACTACTGCTTTTCTTCAAACCCAAGTTGGCACTTGAAAAAAATAAAACAAAGCAAAATTTTAAAAAAAGCAATTTTGATATGTTCCCAATCAATCATGATTTCATTTTTCAAGGCAAGACCCAGAAAAACTTCATGGTTGACAGAAATCATTTAAGAAAAGGGAGGCATTACTCCAGACAAAGGAAAAGAAAACATAATTCAAAGACAGGTCTTTGTTACTAGACAGTACTATGCTGTTCCAATGGGCAGAAGTACTGGATAAGCAATTCATTGTTAAGGATTTCTGTTGCTTGAGAGACAAAATGTAAAAGGTGCCCTGGGGTTGAGAGTTTGTTTGAACTCATATACCAGAAGTTAAAACCTTTTTATTTTGGAAAATTGTCCTCCTTACTCTGTTGGGTACCCATATTCCATATGGATACTACCATTTTCTTCTGTGTTAACCACCTCTAGGAATTCTTGGAACCATAGGAAAAAGGAAGAACCCTACAGTATTTCTTCTAAGCTATCATAATACTCTTTTACACATCTATTATAATACTGATTGTATTCTTCTCTATAATATTGCTCTTTGTGTTTATTCTATATCTTATCATTTTTATTAGAATGCAAGTTGATTAAAAATAGAGATCATGCTATATCTCTTTGTAATAACTTTAATACTTAGTACTGGGCTTTGCACATAGTAGCCATTTAATAATCTTTTCTTTTTTTAATTGATATTTACTTTTTCCAAATACATGCTATAAAAGTTTTTCAACATTCATCCATATGGATACGTATATTTTTAAGTTACAAAATTTCCTTTCACCCTCTCTTCCTACCTCCCTCTTCTCAGTGGTGAATAGTCAGGTAAATATTAAACATACACATTTGTGTTAAACATGTTTATAGATTAGTTATTTTCGGTATGAGGAATCAGGATTAAGGGAAAGAAATACATGAGATGTTTTTTAAAAAGTGAATGTAGTGGTCATCAGGTTCTGAAAGTTTTTTTTTATTTTGTTTAGTTTTGTTTTACTTCCTCTATATGGAGATGGAATTGTTTTTAGTTGGTCTAATAGAGTTGTCCTAGCTCTCTGAACTGCTGAGAGCAACTGCATCCATCAGGGTTGATCATCTCACAATTTTGCTGTTAATGTGCGCATTGTTTTCTTGATTTATTTAATAAATTTTGAAGAAAGGAAATGAAGAAAGGAAGGAACAGAAAAGGAAGGAAAAAATTTAACAAGAAACGTTGTGAATAAAAGAAAGTTTATTTTTATGGTTCCCTAGATTGTGAGCCTGTAGGTACTTCTGGGATCTATTAAAAAATTTTTTTCTATTAAATTACCTAATTATATACTCTTCTAACTACTTTTAATTATACTTACTGTGATGGTTAACTTGAAAAGAGTTGAATGAACAGAAGGCTGAGGAAAGGTGCTTATTCTAGTTTTTGACTTTTACATTTATTTATATATTAAGGGTGTCCTGTTGTATAGGTCACTGAAAACTTTATTTTAATGAACTCTTTTACCACTAAAAAAGAAGTTGATTTAAACAATCTCTCCAAAGAAGGATGTATTCATTGTTGTATCATTCAGTTGCAATCATATTTTAGAACAAAATGAACAAAACATTCCTCACTTTTTAAGACTTGGCTCTCCCCATTTTTCTTGAAAATAACTGAGCAACATACCAGGGCTTAGGACTACATTTAGGACCTGTGATTTAATTTCTTTTTTTTCTTTTAAAAAAAACCTTATTTTATTTTTTCCAATGATATGCAAAGTTGTTTTCAATATTCATGCATTTGCAAGTTTATGAGTTTCACATTTTCACTCCCCATGGCAGAGACCAATCTGGTAAAAGTTGTGTGTGTGATTAATAATCAGGTTGTGAAAGAGGAAATAGAACTGGGGGGGGGGATCATGAGAAGGAAAGAAAAATATAAAAAAATTAAAAGTGAGCATAGTATGCTTTGATCTACATTCAGAATCCATAGTGAGTTTTTTGTTTGTTTTCTAGATATAGATGTAATTTTTTTTTAAAACAGGTCTTTCAGGGATGTTTTTTATCACTGAATTGTTGAGAGGAACTGTGTTCATCATAGTTGATCCACCTCACAATGTTGCTGTTACTGTGTATAATGTTCTACTGGATCTTCTCACTTCACTCATTATAAATTCATGCAAGTTTTTCCAGGTTTTTCTAAATCACTTAAGATTTCATACAGAAAAATAGTACTCCATAACTTGTTCATATACAATAACTCGTTCAGTCATTCCTCAATTGATAAATGTTCCCTCAATTTTTAACTCTTTGCCGCTACAATGAGTTGTTAAAAATATTTTTGTACCTGTGTGTCTTTTTCCCTATTTTTATGATCTAGTATACCTAGTAGTCATATTGTTGGATCAAAGGATTTGTGTAGTTTTATTGACCTTTAGCCATAGTTCCAAATTGCTCTCCAAGAATAGTTGGATCACTTCTTAATTCCACCAACAGTGCATTGGTGTCCCAGTTTTCTCATATACTCTTCCACATTGATCATTTTCCTTTTTTTGTCATCTTAACCAATTTGATAAGTGTGAGGTGATCCCTCAGAGCTATTTTACTTTTTCTTCAAGCATTTTTTCATATGACTATAGATATCTATAATTTATTCATCTGAAAACTACTTGTTCATCTGTCATTTATCAATTGGGGAATGACAAATTTGACTCTGTTCTCTATGTATTTGATTTAATTATTTTTTGAAAAAAGATATGTTTGTCAAATTTTTTATATCAAGTAGATAGGAGTGCTTCTGGTTTAGATGGGCAGGGAAATCATAAGGATCCACACTCACTTTTACTTCAGTAATGATGTTATAAAATGCTTCAGAGGTATGGATATTTAAGAAGGATTCACACCTTTGGTGTGAGGGCTCACCAATTCCTTTTCAGGACAGCTCACATCTTTTGGGTCCACATGGCCCTCAACTTTCACCTGTGACTGTGAAAATCTGTAGCATATGGTGACAGGCAGGATAAATCAAGTTAAACAATAACTGTTGGTCCTCAAACCCATTAGTGAGCATGTAAAAAACTGCCCCTGGAGTAATGGGCAGATGAAAACCATTTACTCCAATATGAAAGTGACTGAAACAGGTGCTGTGGAAGAATTAGAGTTTGATCAGACATCGAAAATGACAAAGTTATTTGCTGTGTCTTTGACTGGTCATCCTGACCTTTGTCTTGTTCTGATTCTTTAATGACTGAAAGAGTGAGGTTAGAAACTGTGCAACTCTGCCTCACTTTAATCCAATTCACTCACAAGTCAAAGCATCACTCATGTCATTGGTCCTCTGATATTAAAAGATGAACAACAAAAAAGAGCTTAAGTTTAGCCAATGATCAAGAAATGAAAAAATATATATAGTGACATAGACCTAGAGATGTAAGAGACTTAAGTCATGGGGTCCAACTCCTTCGTTTTACAGGTATGGAACTAAAACCAAAAGAAGTTAAAGAAAATGGAAGTGCAACCCCCAAAAAAGTGAGAGTATATACCACTCCAAATAAGAATTCCCTGGCACAAAATCGAAGAAGAAAAAATTCAGTCTGAGGATAAGGAATAGATTCTTTTAATGCTGCTAAAAACAGAATATCCTAAAATGAATGGTTTGTCTTAATGGTTAGTGAAATTCCCATCACCTGGAGCCTTCAAGTCAGAACCCTGAAACAACCGCCAGTGATATCATAGAGGAAGTTTTTCTTCAAGTATGGGTTGAACTAAATCACCTCTGAAGTCTCTTTCATATCTTGGGTTCTGATTGCGATATTGAAGAACCCATGTACTTTATCCTACCTACTCTCATTGTCACCAGAAGATTGTAAACTTAATCATCCTCTTTTTTTCTTCAAATCTTCAAATTCCTTCTCTACTGATTCCTTCCAGGTAGACTACAAACATGATCACATTTTTCCCCCTTATAATAAATCACTATTACAAAATATTCAATAGATCCTTAGCATCCCTCCAAATCATCATTCTATATCTCTATCTCTCAACCAAATTTCTCTAATAAAAACTAATATATATATATATGTATATATACATATATATATATATATATATATATATATATTCATGACCTCCATTGTTTCCAATTCAGCATTCTTCAACCCTGCAATCTGGTTCTAGACCTCATCATTTGACTGTTACTTTATTCCAAATTTACCAATGATCTCTAATTGAAAAATTTGTCTTTTTTTCAGATCTCATTCTTCTTTATTTATTTCTTGCATTTTATATTATTGACCTCTCTCTCCTTCTGAATATTCTTTTCCCTTTGGATTTTCCTGATAGAACTTGATGGGAGAGGAGGCTTTTGACTAATAATAGAAGTTCATAGATAAAAATTGTTCATTTTTAATTATATAAATTGATGAACTTTTGAACAAATTAAGTCATTCCACAAAGAAGTCATTTCTCTTTCCTTTATAACCACTCAATTTTTTGTTGGTTCATCTTATAAATCATGTCCCCATACTGTGCATATTTCCCAAAACTTGACTTTTACTCTTTCTCTCTTTATATACTTTCTTTATTGTTAATCTCAATAGCTCCAAAAAATTTAATCAATGTCAATATGCTTATTACATGCACACACACACACACACACACACACACATATATATTATTGATGTTGTTCAGTTGTTTCAGTTGTGGCTATAGTCTCTGTCTCTGATCTTGGAGTTGTTTTACCCTTTTCTTTGCCCAGTGGATTAAGACAAACAGAGTTTAAATAACTTGTCCAGGGTCAAACAACTAGTAAGTATCAGACTGTATTCTAACTGAGGAGTTTAAGCCCATTGTTCTGTCTATTACACCACCTAGCCACCATATATACATATACATATTTAAAAATATGAACACAAACATATACAACACACATGCATACACACATTCATCCACTGTCTATCTTTCTATCATCTATCTATCTATCTGCTTATACAACTACCACCTTAGTTTAGACCCTCATCATTTTTCACATGGATTATTTAAATGATCTTCTAATTGATCTTTCTGCTTCAGGTTTCTCTCTGCTTCAATCCATTCTCCATTCTGTTTCTAAACTTATTCTCCTTAAGGGTAGATCTGGCACCCCTATTCAATAAACTCCAGTGGATTTCTATTGCTTTAGAATTCAATATAAACTCCTCTGTTTAGCTTTTACAACTTCACAACTTTGCCCCAGCCAATCTTTTCAGCCCCATTGAACATTGCTCCTTCTCTTAAACTCAGTGATCCAGCCAAATTATCATTCTCTCTATTCCTCACATAACTTTCCATCTTCCATCTCTGTGCTTTTGCCCTAGCTTTCACAGATGCCAAGAATATGCACCCTAGAATATACTCATAGAATCTCTTTTTCTTCAAGGTGCAACAACACATTATCAGATCTCCTCAATTGCTCTTTTCTTCCCTAACAAATTAATTTGAATTTCATTATTTTATGTTTACTTGTATTTATTCTCTATATTTATGCTGTGTATATTTGCATGTGCCTTATCTTTCCTATTCAAAAGTTAATTCCTTAAGGGGCAGCTAGGTAGTGCAGTGGATAGAGCACCAGATTCAGGAAGACATGAGTTCAAATTTGGACTCAGACACTTTTTTTGTTTTTTGCAAGGCAATGGGGTTAAGCGACTTGCCCAAAGTCACACAGCTAGGTAATTATTATATAACTGAGACCAGATTTGAACTCAGGTCCTCCTGATTCCAGGGCCCCCATACCCAGACTGTTGATACTAACTAGCTGTGTATAAACTTGGGCAAGTCACTTAACCCCATTGCCATGCTAAAACAACAGCAAAAAAATAAATAAATAAACTCCTTGAAAGTAGCAATTGTTTCATTCATTATGTTTGTATATTAGCATCTGATAGAGTTCTTGACCCCATGTGGTTGCTTAATAAATACTTATTGGTTGATAGATGAGAGTAAAGCAGTCAAAAAACTTCAATGGTAAAAAATCAAGATGGTAGGAGTGAAATGACTATAGTTTTAATTTCTTGTTTGTGTGTACCATTGGATTTGTGAGTTTTAAACAAGTTTCCTATGGGATAAAGCAGAACCCTTGGCTATCCCATGGTTCTGAACTCCAAAAATTCCTAGGCTCATATGGAAAGTGGAGGTAGAACTCCACTTTCATCACCAGTATATCCCAGATAATAAGCAGACCTCTGTCTTCCCTGGAGCTGACTTTTGAATGGAATTTTGTGTTCATAAGGTCTGAGACAGAGAAGGGAAATGTACCTACTAAAAGATAGCTGAATCAGAGAGGGGAAAGGAGATAGTTACTTGTGAAGAGCAATTTTGAATAGGACCAGAAAATACCATCACTACACCATTCTAGAATTTGTCATTTTAACCTTGTTCTCTATTTGTTAACAACAAAAGAGGCAGTTGATTTACTGGGTGGATTTGCCCATTCAAAGTGAAATACAAGGTATTAACATTTTCCAAGGCATTCAGGATCATTCAAGAGCAATAGTTTTAAAATAATTACATTTAATAGTATACAGAAAAAATACAAAATATGCAAATTTTGGATAAATCCAGGTCAATGTCAAGACCTGAAAACCAAAGTGAAAATCACAAAAGATAGAAATTGAAATTGGACCATGACACTAGGGGATTTTTTTTTTTGTATCATTACATGAGATGAAGTAAGGAAAATATCAAGCAAAAGAAGTTGTTTCTTGTATGAAGTATAAAAAGCAACAGGAATTCTGTTCTGGCAGGCATGTGGAAGAAAAAAGGAAAGTGTCGTGTTCCACAAATAAGAAAAGAAACAAAACTAACAGATAATGTAAGAGGCCATACCTTCAGGTAGAGACTTAAGAGGGACAATTAGATGACTGGCAATTCATGGCAACTACCTTTTTGATTGTTCTTGCTTGAATTGATAAACTGTCTGGAAAGTACTGAATTAGAACAGAAAAGTAGAAAAAAAATCAAGTGGCTAAATACAAGGCCTGTAGATTACACCACTAGTGGTAGTTCTGATGGTGTGTAGTGACCCACCACAATGCCTGTAAGTTAAGGGATTGTAAAGGTTTCTGGGGGAAGCTATACTAAAGGACATATTTTCTCTTTC
Source organism: Macrotis lagotis (assembly GCF_037893015.1). NCBI lineage: Eukaryota > Metazoa > Chordata > Mammalia > Peramelemorphia > Peramelidae > Macrotis > Macrotis lagotis. Next base: position 528,941,375 of record NC_133658.1, read on the forward strand.
CTTTCTTCTTGTGTAGTTTTGGCTTTAATTTGTTTTTCTTTAACTTCTCTTTGTGAAAATGGTCTCTTTTTGATTAGCTAACTGTGAGTCTGGGAGGGAGAAACAAGGATAATAAAGGAATAAGTTGTTGAATGTATCTCAATTATTAGAACTTGATCACTGGAAGTTTTAGAGATCTTTTAAGAATTTGTGTCTGGAGGGAAGAGAGTACTTTTGAGCCTAAATATGTATGTGCCAGTCCTTTCATGCATAGTTACTTCACATAATCATTTTCTACAGAATATGGTGGTTATGGATGGGTGGGTTCAAAGGGCATCTTCATATCATCATATGTAAACCTTCTTGTTAAAGGATCTTCTGATACTTCTGATACTACATGGATACTTAATGAGAATCTCTTCTTTCTCATTCCTTATCACCTCTGCTCTTTATATCCTAATGATATAGGAAAGTGAATATATGACATTATCCAAGAGTATGTCTAGCATGACAGACACTACATACTCATAAGACTCAAAATATGATCAATTTTATTTGCAGGTTAATAGAAACATAAGTTTTACATCTGAATGGAAATAAAGATAATATTCCTCTCTGTGTATAACACTCTCTCAAAGACCAGTAAAGACTATGGCTTACGTAATAACCTGGGTCAAAAGAGATTTGAGGTCAGTGTAACTTGTCAGTGCTTCGACCAATACTGTTTTCTGCAGCTTCTGAATTCTTCCACTCAGCTTTTATTCTTTTCCCTGCACTCTCCAATTCAGCTCTGTCAGTTCATATAATTCATTTATTAAACATCCACTATATGTCAAGCAATATAATAAGTGGAGTGGTGATATAAAGATTAAAACAATATTTATAAAATTTGAATACCCTCTGATACCATAACCTCCCTGGCTTTCCCTGGTTAAACATGCCAATACTGGATATACCTTCTTTCATTCCCCTTTGATAATCCCCTTCTGTCTCTGTTACTCAATAACTGCTCTTTTGAAGTTCATGTTATTCTTATCTACTGTCCAATCCTGATAGCAATTGTCTTCAGATGTTCAGGTCATTCCCTTTCCTTCCAGAATAAGCTCAGTATTTGATTCTCTTCTCCTCAATTCCTTCCTCCATCACAAGGGACTTCTCTATCCATGGTGACTTTTCTCCAAAAGACCCATTCAGGTTCTCAACCTACTCCTATCCCATGCCCTATTCTTACATCCAACTCATGACCTTGATCTTGCCCATCATCCACAAATACACCTCCTCCAACTTCCAGAATTATGAAATCCTGTCATCTAATCATAATCTGTTACCTTTCCACCTCTCCATCTTTCTTCCTTTACCACACACCCTACCTTACAAACCATACAGTTTGTTCACACTGTAACCTTTAATGCCTCACTCCCTTAGTCTTCTGTAAGACCTTCTTCCCCATACTAGCCAGTCTTTCCTTTTTTCCCCCATCTTTAACACCTTGGAGAACCAGTGCAACTTTATAATGTCCTTTTCTCTTGTGTCTCTAGTCACCCTATTATATCATTGATTGAACCCTACTAGACTTCAGCCTTAGATCACTTCTACCATCTGCCTTCTTGTTTTGCTGAATGAATGAAGTTTCTCTGTCTTACTATCCTTTTCCAAATTACTTATATGTAATAATCAATTAACATGCTACACACTATACCAAGTGTTGGCAATACAAAGAAAAAAAATGAAATAATGCCTACTCCTATAGGCCTATGTGCTATTAAGGAGAATGTGTTTGCCTTATTATATACAAGAGAAATTGGAGGGAACATTAACAACTTGGGAGGTCAGAAAAAGCTTCATTTTTTTTAAGGTGCAGCATGAACTTTGAAGGAAATACAAAATTCTCTAAGAGCTGAATTTAGAGTAAAGGTCAGTGATAGGATCCAGGCAATTTCAAAATCATATAGATGAGAGATGGAGCTTTGCATGAGAGGAAGAACAAGAAATTGAGTTTGAGTTGGACTGTTATTCACAAGAAGGGGAGTAATATAAAATAAGGTTGAAAAGGCAAGATAAAGCAAGTTGTAAAGGGATTTAAACACAAATTGGGAGGTTTTGCCTGCTCCTAGGGACAATAAGGAACCATTAGAGTCAACTGAGTATTGAAGAGATGTGGTCAGATCTTCATTTTAGGAAAATTGTTTTCAGAGCTTTTTAGGGAATGAATTGGAGAAAGGAACTTGAGGTGGGGAGGCCAATTAGGAGGCTAATGTAATAATCCAGGAGTAAGATAATTAGAATTTGAACTAGGGTGACTCCATGTGAATAAGTTCTTAAGATATTTCTTGTTAATTGAATGGGCTAGACAGCATTGGCTCATTTCCAATGGAACACAGAAAAGGAGGGGAAACCATAGATGACTGGAGCTTTTAAATAACCAAACAAGGTCTTGATTGCATTTTAATGAACCAGGGATATTATCAATTGATCTCATGAAAATTACTACTTAATTACAACTGCTTTTTTGTGTTTTTTAGCTCTCATCATCCACCTAAAATAAGAACTTTGCAGTATAGCCATTTAACTAAATGAAAATAGAGTTTTCTTTTTCTCTCCATTCTATAAATGCAAAAATCTGTACTTAAGGTTTCTCAGTAGAATGGAATTGAAGCAGAAATAAAACATAATGTTTACTTTATTCTGGGGAAACTATTTTCTACATCATGTATACTAAACAACTTTATACCACCCCTAAATATAGTTTATGCCCTTTGAACAGATTTCTTTCTTTTTTCTTTTTTTGCAAGTCAATGGGGTTAAGTGGCTTGCCCAAGGCCACACAGCTAGGTAATTGTTAAGTGTCTGATGTCAGATTTGAACTCAGGTACTCCTGACTCCAGGGCCACTGCTCTATCCACTGTACCACCTAGCTGGCCCTGAACAGATTTCTTTCAAAGAAAATAAACATATAGGTACTTTGTTTCCTCTTGTGGACCTTGTTCTTATCAACACATTCTCTCTATTGGAGCTAATCACTACCCATCCTTTGCTTTCTCATCCTGTCATTTCTATTACTCCTCCATTGACAGCTATAATACTCAGAAGGTCTTCTACTAAGTCTTTTAGGGCTTAATGTATATCAGTATGATATTGGAACTATTCTTCTACCAGTCTAAATACAACTGTTTCATTTCTTTTTCTGATCATATATATGTTCTCTTTCTTTTTTCTTTTGGATTAAGCCCAAGGTCACATAGCTAGGTAATTATTATGTCTGAGGTCAGATTTGAACTTGGTTCCTCCTGACTCTAGAGTTAATGCTCTCTCTGCTGTGCCACCTAGCTGCCCAATGTGTACTCGATAATGTCTTTTTGCACAACTTCAAAGCAAGTCCTAGTTATAATACATCACCAGCTACTTATACCCACCATGGACTCAGCTATAGTTTTAAATCTTTGCAGGTCATTTTTGCCATATAATTTCACTGGTAGGATATTAGTATTAAAAAACTAAGCTTTTCTGGTGACAAAGAAAAGAAGATATTATTGTTTAATTTGATTTATTTTTCCTCTGATTATAGGATTAGGCTCCCTTTTGTAAGGAAAAGCTATTCCTAACAGCTAAGCCAGACTAACATAGATTGTTTCAAGTCTAGGTTACCTATAGATTTAGTGAATGAATAGATTGAATAGACTTTGTCATTTAGAGGGAGATAATTTAGAAGAATTAAATAATCATAAGATCATCCAGTTTTTCAAAAGGCTAAGTCTCCTTTTTAATAGAAATCAAGATTGACCAAAGGTTAAATCTTTCTTTCTGGCAGCTGTAGAAGGATTTAACTAGATGCTAGATGCTATTTCTTTTCCATTCTTAACATATATATATATATATATATATATATATATATATATATATATATATATGCTTTCTTTTTTGCTTGAAGAAGAATTCAGTTTGAGACTTGGACTCTTCTAAGGAAGATTGGTGGTGGTGGTGGCAGGGGTGATTGTTAACTAATTACCATAAATTCCTTTCTCAATATACCCTCTGCTTACAAAAGGTACCATCTGGAGGAAAGATCATCTGCTATAGGATTAAGAAAGTCTGGAAGAAATTAATTAGTTAGATGACCTGCCTTGTCCAACTGAATTATGTTCAAAGCAAGTTGTTATAATTATTCAAATTCCTCTTTTTTATTATAAAAAAACCATCTCTATAAATCACTCCTTGTCTCTGACCTCTGGGTAGGCAGGTAACCTGGTTATATACATATGCTAGCTTTATAGATAAAATCACAGAGAGTTCAGTAGCTATCTTCAGTTTCCTTTCTAGCTCAGATAATCAATGTTAACACTGGATATGAAAAAAGGACAAAAAATCCCAAACTTGGAATTATTAACATAGATAAATAATTTTTTTTTAGGTTTTTGGCAAGGCAAATGGGGTTAAGTGGCTTGCCCAAGGCCACACAGCTAGGTAATTATCAAGTGTCTGAGACCGGATTTGAAGCCAGGTACTCCTGACTCCAAGGCTGGTGCTTTATCCACTACACCACCTAGCCGCCCTGATAAGTAATTTTCTAAAGATAATTCAACCTACCTTTTTCTTTTTAACTCAGGTCTGGACCTGACTCATTATTCATCTTTATTATAATCTGAAAAACTATTCTCCTTATTGATAAAAGAATATGCTCAAAATTTGGGGCTTTAAATGGTGATGAAAGAGAAGATATAATGAGGGGTCCTTCTCCTTTATTCTCTCTCACAATTCTAACTTTCATTTCCCTTCTGGTGTAGTCCCTCACACTCCTCCTTTCACTATGTCATCAAATTTATCAATTCTGCTTTTCATTTAAACCTATGATGGGGGGGGAGAGAATCATCCCCAGCAGATGATGAACTTTTCCAAGAAATGTTGTTTCTAAGAGACTTGAATCAGGGATTCATATGACTCAGAATTGTGGAAGTGGGGAGAATGTGACCCCCTTATCTTTCAGCACACTAAAAACAGGAAAATTAAGCAGATTGTTCCATTAAGTGTGCAGCTGAGGAGCTGTTGCAGGTAGGGAGACCAATGAGGTTTCAGCAATATCTATTGTAATCAGGATATGGTGAGGATGTACTCCATCCTCCATGTTTCATGGTGTTGTTGTTGCATGGCTCAGAGGGGGTGCACTTTAATGAGATTATTAATTGCTTCTATGATTTGTTCCTTTACCCACTCATTCTTTAGGATTAAGTTACTTGGTTTTCAATTAATTTTTATCTATTTCCACAACCTTTTATTGAATGTAACTTTATTACTTTTTTGACTTGAAAAAGACATATTTGATATTTTTGCCTCTTTTTGCATTTAGTTGTGAGGTTTTTAATGCCTTTATACATGGTCAATATAGTGCTGAGGAAAAGGTATATTTATTTCTATTCCCATTCAATTTTCTCCAGAGGTCTCTCATAGTTAAATTTTCTAAATCCTATTCATCTTCTTACCTTCTTTCTCTAGTTTTGAGAGGGGAAAATTGAGGTTCCCTCATTATTATTGTCTTATTATCTATTTCTTACAGTGGTTAATTTATTTTCTTTAATAAATTTCTTTAAAAATTAGGATGCTTTACAATTTGGTACCTATATGTTTAGAATTGATATTACTTCATTATCTATGGCATTATTTAGCAAGATGTAGTTTACTTGGTTATCTCTTTTATTTAGATCTATTTTGCTTTTGCTTTGTCTTAGATCATAATTGCTACCTCTATTCTGTTTTTTTTTTGTTTTTTTTACTTCAGCTGAAGCCTAATAAATGCATCTCCAGCCACTTACCATATATCTTTCTGCTTCAAGTGTGCTTCTTTATAACAATATATTATATATTGGATTCTGTTTTTTTTCTACTCCTATTTTATGGATGAGTTCATCCAATTCACATTCACAATTATGATTACTGTGTATTTTCCTCCATCTTACTTTTCTCATGTTTATCTTTAAATGAACAGACATTCTTTGGATGCATTGTTCCATTTTTGAAGGTGCTAAGAGCTGTGCCGCTTTCCTGAAGCTGACTTTCCCATGATTCTTTTGTGATCCTCTGGAGGAACAAGACACAAGAGCTTCTGAACATCTCACTGTAATGTCCCTTGCTACAGAAGATCTCAGGGAGAGGACCAATGATCATGACTCCCTGAGAGATTGACATCCCCCTTCCAGCATGGTTGCACTCACTGAGTCTATACCTTAGTCTTGAATTGAAATTGGCTCAAGCTTGACTCCAAACCAGATAAAGAGTCTATGTGAGTTTAAACATTTTAGGAAGTCTGTAGTTTGGAGTCTTATTCAAACTGGGTCACAAAACACGGCTGGGGGAAATGTTTGCTTTTGATTCTGGTTAATTAGATCACAAGCTTTATTTGGGGTTTTATGGATTTAGGATTTAGGAGAAATGTAATAACAGAGGACTCAAGAGACCACCTTGGAGCCAGGCAGTCATGGGTTCTAGTTTGACCTCTGGCTCTCACTCTTTGGAAAGCCACTTAATGTCTCAGTGTCCAACTCTCTCAGTCTAAAACTTGAAGAGTAGTTGCTTATTTGCTTTAGTAGAGAAGATTTACAAACAGTAAGTTCCCAATACCAATGCTATCACAGATCCTGATGAGTCAAGAACAATCAATAGGCATTTTAAGTTCTTATTAGGTGCTGGGCTTTGCACCAAGAATAGGATACAAAGTCAGTTAAAAGGTGACTTTACTCTCAGGGAGTTCACATTTTAATTGGAAAGAGAATATGCACACAACCCTCTCTTAAGGAACAAAAGGAAACACTAAAACAGACTCAGGTACACACAAAATTAACATTTGAAATTGCTTTGCAAATCAGATAATCATTCAGCAAATTTTAGCTGTCTTCATTTTGCTTTTGGCATTTCTTTGCTTTCAAGTTGTTACTACACTGAGTAAATGTGTTAGACTCCAAATTTGGACAGAATATTCCCCTACAGGGAATGAAACAAAAACAGTCAATTCAGGGGACAAGTCTACAAGACCAATTTTGGCAGGTGACATTTTGGCTGAAGAGCCAGTTGTTGGCTGAATTTTTCATTTGAACTTGTATTTGGAGTACCATTTATCCACAGCTCCAAAGAGACTGTGATATATTCCAGCTGCAGAAACCATCCAGCAAAGAAAAATGTTGTGATCGTCACACTTGAACAATTATTTCCACAAGTTAAAATCATGGCAGATTCTGATGAATAAAACTTCTTTTTTTCCTCCTCTAATGAGGTAGGTGGGAAGCTGTCACAGTCCTTTTTTGAGCATGTAGCAATTTGTTATTAAGCTGTAAACAACTGCTTCAATGTTACTATTAAAATAAGGGGGTTTATTGTTATTCCTTTCTACATTTCCTATTGTCAAATAGGAATAGAACATCTTGGAGAAAGGATATGAAATAATCTTTATCTCTTTGTCATGGTACAGAAATTCTAAGTTGTCTTCTTTTTCTTTTTGCAAGGTTTTTTTCATAAAATGCATTAAGAGGTATTGGACTGGTTGCTGATTTCTAGTTGTTCTCACTTCAGACACCACAGGGAACTATGTGATTAAGTAAGATTGGAAAGGGGGAAAACCCCAGGGAAAGTATCTCACCCTGTCAATGCTCATTGCTTGGCTTTTTATTATCAGACAACAAAATTCTCTTTGCTTTCTGCTTTCTACGCTTCTCTTACTTCCAGCCTTTAAACTTATTTAGAAACAAGCACAGAGCTTCTAAAGTTACAGAATCACAGCACTTCTTGAAGTGAACTTAGAGATCATTCTGCCCATCTTCTTTTCATTATATCTTGTAATTATACAGAAACATTCAAATTAATAAACAAAACTTTGACCCTACAAAACATTTTATATTTCACTCCGAGCTCATTCCTTATCTCCCATTCACCATAGTCTGAGGATTCAATCCTTAGAAGGCAATGTCTACTTCTCTATTCAGGGTTCTTTGGATATTCCTAAAAAGTTGGATATGACTTTCTAACACTATTGCTCATAAGTCCTTATCTATTTTGATCATCAATTAGCTAATTGAATTTAATAGCTAATTGACTGGTAGAAAAGAGTTAAATATTGACATGGCAAAATAAAAACAGCCGTTCCAAAATTCTATAAAATTTTTGGCCTATTCTCCCCCTACATGTACAAAGTCTTAAGGGAAAGTGGCTTTATGTTGCCAAAGGATAAACCCATAGTCCTTGATTAATGGAAGTATTCTGCCTTTCTGGTAAACCTCATTTCTTTGCTGGGCTTCAAGGATTGGTACCTGTTCAGCACTTCTGAATACTTCTTGTTCCCCAGAGTTATCTTTCTTTTGTGCCTTGTTTTTCCTCCCTCAAGCTTTGGTACTGGTCCAATTTCTACAACAGCACAGGAGTGATAAGATAGATCAGTTGGAGACAAATTTTGTAAATCTTTTGTTTGCATTGAAAAGGGAATCTTCCTTTATCATCTAATTTAGGTCACACCTGAAGACCTGACCTTCAACTTGGATTGCTTTGTTCTTCTGGCGAAGCCAGGGAGCACAGGCCCTGGATTCCACCCAAAAAAGACCCCTCCCCAAAAGGCAAAAATGTCCTATGAGGGACTTGGGTCACTCCCAGGTCACCACCCCCTCCCATGGGAGAAAATTTAAGGAGGTGGTGGTGGGGGAGGCGGTTTCTTTCCACTTTCCATTCTCCAGCTGACCTGGCCAAAATTCAATCAGCAATTCACATGGTCTTCTCTTAAAACTCTTTCTAACTTTTCTATCCCTTTTGTAATATGCTGTAACTTTCTTTAATAAATCTCTATTTTCTTTCTAAAACCTGCATTCCCAAGTCTGAGTCTAGATTCTTTGAGGGGCAGAACTGAATCCAAGAGACAAATCAGCTGCTACAATAGTGATGCCATGACAATTAAGTGACCTGGATTTGAGTGAGGGGATGCTGTGTTAAGTCACCAGTCTCACTTTCTCCTCCTGCGTCATCTGGGTCCAGTGTCCAGATATGAATGGAGATGTCCTTGGATGTGAGACAGTAAGGATTAAGTGACCCACCCAAGGTTACATAGCTAGTAAGAGTCAAGTATGTGAAGCCATATTTGAACTAGGGTCCCTCTGACTCCAGGACTGGTTCTCTATCCACTGTGCCACCCAGCTGCCAGACAATGTCAGTAGCAAGAGGGAGTAGTGCATTATTCCCACTGAGCTCAAATCTATCCTCCCTCTCCTATAAACCCAAGATGTCTGCCTCCTCAAATTCCTGAGCTTGACTGCTTTTTGGACCCAAATTTCTTCTCTGCCAAATCTAGTCCCAGAGGTGCTTTCAACCAATTCCAGTGTCTTTATTATATGATTTGGTTAGAAATTGTTTGCTTCTCTGAAATTTATTTTAAGAAGGTATTAAATTTATTAAGGACTTCTTTATACCTCATATATATTTTTATTTGATTTACATATAACTCAAAAGGAATTTTCTCACTTGTCAAAGATATAAGGACAAAAAGTAACTTGCAATTTAACATTAAGTGGGATTGAGGGATGTCACCTCTCTTCTGCTTGAATATGGTTTTGAAAATCTGACATCCATTATACAGATGAGAAATTTGAAGACTAGAGAAGTGAAATTATTTATCTAAAGTTATATAACTAAACATTGTTAGTTTTTTACTAGTTGATTTTCTCATCCTTCCTTAAATTTTCAATATTGTTGTTTGTGCTCTTTGACTTGTTAATCATGCATAGAATTTCAAATATATGAACCACAAACATAACTTTGTCAGATCACAGTTTAATAATAAACAGGTATCAAATTTGCTTATAGAATATGGAAGAGGAATATACTTTAATTTGTCATTAATTAGTGCAATGACAATTTCAATGTGTGGTTTCTTTAAAAGTCTGAAAATTCTTCATATTCAGAAAATGATCTTTCTTCAGGAATGATACCAAAACAAAATTTTCTCTGAGCTCTAATTTATATTTGAGCAAAATTTCATTTAGAAATTACATTAAAATAGTAATAAAGCAATAATAATATTAATAATACATAAAAAAATAAGACCAAAGGTCTCTCTTAGCAAATGTAAGAGGCATTGTGATATAGTGGTTAAAAAGCCAGAAGACAGGAACGTAGAGATCATTGTTTGAACAAAATAGAGATAAGATATGAATCATTTTGTGCTTAGTATTTCTTTTGATCAGCAGAAATAAAGTTATTCCATACGTGTTCTCTATTGCCTGTTGGGCATCTTTCTATTCCCCACTTTTCCTAGACCTGAGCTGTACCTGAGTTTCAGGTGCCCCTTTAACACCTAAAATTTCTACAATGAAAGTTTGCCATATAGGTGCCTATTGAGTAATCCAAAGGAGTGCAAAGAATAATCTAAAGGGAGTTCTGAACTCATCCAGCATTAGGGAAAGCAAGATTAGTGTAAAAAGAAAGCAAAAGGCATAACATTAATGTATCTAAAACAAAAAAGGAAGTAGTTATTCAGGAAAAACATCTGTTTAAGAAATATCTACAAAGGGGCAGCTAGGTGGCGCAGTGGATAGAGCACCCGTCCTGGAGTCAGGAGTACCTGAGTTCAAATCTGACTTCAGACACATAATAATTACCTAGTTGTGTGACCTTGGGCAAGCCACTTAACCCCATTGCCTTGTAAAAGAATCCTTAAAAACCCCCCAAAAAAACAAAAAATGAAGAAATATCTACAAAGCCTTGATAGTATGTGTATGCAACTCTCTCTCTCTCATATATATATATATATATATATATATATATATAGTATGTATACATATATAAAAAATTAAGTAAGATAAAAGGCTGTTTTCTAATAAAGAAGTGATCAAAGAATATGAACTAATTATTCTCAAAATCAGAATTCCAAACCACTGACATTCATATAAAAAAAATTCCAAACTACTACTAGTAAAAGAAAGACAAAAACTAAACAAAAATCAGTTTCATTTGACAAAGATGAAAAAGATGAGAATAGTCAATTTTGGAAGGGTTGCTGAAATACAGGCACACATAAATTGTTTGTGGAATTATACATTTGGAGTTAAACAATTAAAGTGGGGGCAACTAGGTGGCTAAATGGAAAGAGCACCAGCCCTGGAGTCACAAGGTCTTGATTTCAAATGTGACCTCAGACACATAATAATTACCTAGCTGTGTGACCTTGGACAAGTCACTTAACCCCACTGACTTGCAAAAACCCTAAAAAAAAACAATTAAAGTGATTAAAAAAATCTAAATCCTTTGACCCAGAGATTCCAGTGAATCTATATACCCTAAGGACATCACTGACAATAATAAAAAAGTTCCACCTGTGCTAAAATATTTATAAGGGCATATTTTGTGGGAGCAAAAAAAAAAACAAAGCAAATACTATCAACAGGAGACTAGAGAATTTACGATATGTGACCAGTATCCCCTAATATAAGAATTCTAGTGATTTATAATCCAATTAGGGGAAAAAATCAATTAGACATTTTTTATCCCTTGACTAGTTTATTTTGTAGTCTGTATGTGACTTTGGTTCTCTATGTGGCATGGGATGGGCAAGGAAAGAGGTAAAAAATTAGCATTCCAAAGAATGCTACTCTAGTCACCAAACATTAAACTCTTGCCAGGTTCATTATAGTAATAAATGAGAAAAAAAGGAACAAGGTCCAGTTTGAAAGATGTTTTCTTAAAAAATGAGTTTGAAAAGCTTGGTTCAAGGTTAGATGAAAAAAAAAAGAGTCCTTTTCAAAGTTTCTGTTTTTTAAATTATTTAATTTTTAATTAATGCTTAATTTCTTTAAAAGGTAAGATTTAGTATCTTTAGCTTATTTACTGAATAAAAATGGTTTTGTATGTAGTCAATAAATGTTTATCCTTGAGAATATAAAAACCTAAAACTTTCTACATACAAATGAAAAGTGATGCTCATGACTATGATTTTAAATCAATGGAAAAATGTACATCATGCTGATCATTTCATTTTCTCTTTAGAGGTTCTGCAGGATGGATTAATTCCTCTTAGCTCTTTTGTCTGCTTTCCTATGTTCCCCAATGGAGGTTATGCTTTCCATTCTCATGGATTATGATAACTTTAAAATGCAATTATATAGAGAATGATTTCAAGCTTGTAAATCTTTTTATATATATTCTCTCATTTGATTCTCACAAAACTAGTCATTTATGTGGTCATTTCATCATCTCCAACTCTTCATTACCTTTTTCCAAGTTTTCTTGACAAGGATACTGGGGTGGTTTGCCTTTTTCTTTTCCAGCTCATTTTTCAGATGAGGAAACTGGGCAAATAGGATTAAGTGACTTGTCCAGGTCATACATATATTTAGTAAATATCTGATGCCAGATTTGAACCTTAAGAAGATGAATCTTCCTGACTCTAGGTCCTACACTCTATCCATCCAGCTGGCCACAACAGTAGTAGGTGATGGTATTATCTCTTTTACAGATGAGAAAACTGAAAATTGGGGATGTTAAAGTTACTCAACTTGTATCCTCCTCTTCCAGGTTCCATACCCTGTATTCTATGACCTACACACTTTTCAGAGGGGATATTTTTGAATTTGTAAAATGCCAAAAACATGTTAATCTGTATGCTTTTGACAAGGTACTCTGATGGGGCTCTGCTGAGATATTTGCTTGTCCCTTCCCATAGATGAAGCACAGCAGAGGTGTTTTTATGCCTTTAAAGACTCCAATATTGATGTGAAAGCTGCTGATAATTCTTTTATCTGTATCCTTCTTGTCACTGGGTTTCCCTTTTCTAATGTTAAGAGTGTCAGTTCCTTGCTGGGGTCTTTATTCTTACATACAGTGATAGCAACCACTGTCCTTGATACTACCACCTCCCCCCCCATCTTTTCCCATATCTCCTCAGTTTTCTTTTTTTTAATCCCTTTTCTGTCACTTCTATCACATTTTTTTTTTACTTTTCTACGAAAAGAGTAGCTGGTGACCATTTATCATCATCGGGTAGTCAGAGTACTCCATCTCTTTTGCTTAAAGAACTAGCTACTCCTTGTATGTTGGGTACTATCTTTCCAGGACCTCTTTCAGAATCTTTGTTCTTTGGCTGTGATGCAATCTGAGGTTACTTATCATCATTTGTATTTTTTTTTGTTGGAAGGGGAGCTATCAGTGAGCAGGAAGGGGTAAGTTGAGCTCTGGAGCAATTTTAGACTCAGGGTACTCTGGAAGATTGGTCTCTAGATAGCTGAGGCTTCAATGTAACATATTTTTGAAAAAGTAAAACTTGCTTAATTTGAAATATGATTCATCAGTCCTAAATTAAAGTAATCAAAAGATAACTTCAGCATTTAGCTTTTCAACTAAGCCTTTTTTATCTCTATGAAATTATTGATATTGTACCTCAAACTAAGCTTATGTGACAGCAAAAAAAAATCTATATTATGCAGGGAACTGTGAATCATTGTGGTAGTTTTAAATGTCAAATTTTGTTATATATGAACTACTCTTGACTTACTGACTTGTGCTTTCTATGACTTCTTATCAATTACCTCTTCTTGACCTCTCCTACCAAGGCAGGGAAAGGAGAGATATATCAACAAACTTAGCATCAGTATCACTGAAGATTTTATAATTTTGTAGTCTCTCCTTATGACTCATAAATTTTATTAGCAAAAAGGAAATCACTAGCAATTCTATACACTCTTAGAGAAAAAGTAATCATCAAATGCTTCTTCCCAGGATCTGTTAGCAAAGAGTGACTCAAACTGTTTTAATGATATCTGCAGGTAGGTCTAGCTATGTGGCATCTATCAACATTCCTCCCTCCCTACCCCACTCCATCACACACACACACACACACACACACACACAAAGTGAGAAAAAACACAAATCAGAAGTAAACTATAATTTTGAAAATCTTAGAAACTTCCTGCTAAAAATGGTGTCATGAAAGGTTATACTTAAGTTCAGTTCACCCACCTATACACCAGCAATGAGTTTAAGTGGTATCAGATTAAATGATGATCAATAAATTCAAAAAGATATAATAGTAAATTCCATCTTAGAATGCCATCTAAGAGTTACCCAAAATTATAGACAGATACTAGAGATGGCAGAAGGATGGGAAATGCCAGAGAAAACAGTACAAAATTATGTGAATAGAATTGGAAGACTGAAACAACATCCTGGCTGGGACACCCCAAAGTGAATGGAAATTCACTGTAGCATTCAGATTGGATAAGATCCAGAAAGGAAAGAAGATAGTTTAAGTACTCTGGCAAAGGGAATCCCAGAAGGACTGTATTAACCAAGCTGTATTCTGACTAGATACTCTTCAGATCAGCCAAAAGACAAGAAAGCCTGATTGGGGACACCAAAAGCTTCCAAATTTCTGAAGTGGGTATGGAAGATAAGAAAATAAAAAATGGAAATTGGGGCCAGAGACAAAGGGAGTCCAATCCATTATTCTAAAGTCCAAAAGAACATGGAATCTATCCTTGGGACAAAATTCTAAAACAAGGTAGAAATTAGGTAAAAAAGATAAAGGCATGCAACCAATAATATTTTTCTCTAAGCTAAAGTCTAATCCTAATGGGTAAAATTAGTGGAAACTTAATGGGATAGAGGACTTTTAAAAATCTAGATGAAAACACAGAAACTGAGTAAGAATTTTGAAATACAAGCACAAGAATCAAAAAACCTAGAAAAGTAGATTTATTAGAATAATTGGAAGGGCTAGTACATTAAAAAAATGCTTATATCCTAATGTTGGGAGAAGAGACAAGTTTCCCTTCAGAATCTTAATGTCTTCAAGTACACAGAAGAAATTCACCAGAGAGGCATGGACTCACATTTTGATGATCTTAATCAGAGAAAGAGAAAGTAGAGGAAGAGGAATATATAAAGGAAGATATTAGAACAAAGTTATGTGAGTTACTAATTCTCATAACTGATGGTGCATCAGGGAAAAATGTATGTGGAAATGGACAAAGGGATAAGGTAAATCAATGTGACATAAAACTTATTGTTATCTGAATATGAACAAAGCAGGTTTGAACATGCAATTATGCCCAATGAGTGTGGTATAGTAATATAGTAAACTCAGCAGATAAAAAAATGGGAATGGTGAAAGAGAAAAGGAATTTAGGGTAAAGTTAAACCAGGGAAAGGCATAACCACAAGCAAAATCAAATTCCATTATAGCAGGTGAATCATAAAGAAAGGTATTAACTAGAAAGAAATTTTAGCAAGTAATGATCATGATCTGGGGAAGCAGAAAAGAGGAGGGACAGTGGAATGAAACCAGATTGATTCTATATTGATCACTAGTTTGGTAGAGATTTCCATCTATTTTACCACATTCTCTTTGTTCGTTTTTTTTTGCAAAGGGGAAAAGGAGGAGAATAGAGGAAGAGGGTATGATTTGGGGGAAACATATAATTAGAGAAACATATAATTAGCAATAATAACCTTGAACATCAATAGGATAAGCTAACCCATAAAATGTCAAAAAGTTAGAGAAGGATTAGAAATCAGAATCCAAACAAGAAACTTATTTACATGAAACACACAAATACTCACATAGAGTTAAAAATGATGGGCTAGAATATAATTTTTAATACTTCAAATGAAAGTGAAAAAGCTGTTATAGTAACAATGCTGGATATGATAAGAGAACTAAATGAGAAAAAGGAAACAATAACACTATATTTAAAGTCACCATAGCCAGTGAAATAATATCAGTATCTAATATTCTTTTGGTTGGTTGTTCTTGTCCTTCATTATCAAAGAAGACCAAAATGATATCACTATATTTGAGATAAAATATAGTATGTCTGACTGTGGCTGATCAGACCAATATGAGCTCAGAATGCTCTACCATAGCTTAGGCACAAATACCTGAGGAACTTAGTCTAAACTTAGATATGTCATGTTTCCTTTGAGCTGCTGCAATTCTACCTTCCTCATAGAGCACAGCACCCTCACTGATGAGGGCATGCCAATAAATTCTAGAGTTCTTCAGTGAGACTTTCAGGATGTCTTGGCATCACTTCCTCTGACCTCCTTGTGAGCACTTGCCCACAAGTGAGATCTCCATAAAAATAGTGGGGATTTTTTTGACAAGCATATGTCTGACATTCTAACAATGTGTCCAGCTCATCATGGTTACACTCTCTGTAGTAATGTTGGAAAGTTAGTCAGTTTAGCTGGAGAAAGGACATCAGTGTCTAGTAGCTTATCCTGCCAGGTGATCTTCAGAATTCTTCCTAAAACAATTTAAATGGAAGTGATTTAGTTTCCTGACATGGTGCTGGTAGATTGTCCAGGTTTCAAAGGAATATAGCAATGAAGTCAGGACAATGGCTCTGTTGGTCTTCACTTTGGTGGTCAGTCTAATACTCTTGTCTCTCACACATTCTTTTGGAGTCTCCCAAATACTGAGCTAACCCTGGCAATGGGTGTGTCAACCTCATTGTCAATGTACACCTCCCTGGAAAGGACACTGCCAAGGTAAGTGAACCTGTCCACAGTACTCAAAACTTCTCTGTTTGCTGTAATTGATAGTTCCACACATGGATGGTGTAGTACTGGCTGAAGGAGCACCTGGGTTTTCTTGGTGTTAATTGTTAGACCAAATTAGTGCAAGTAGCAGAGAATGCATACTTTGTTGCATCTCATCTTCAGGGACTGCATTGAGTGCACAATCATCTGCAAACAAGATCATGCAACAGCACTTCCTCACTTTTGGCCTTTTCAACTTGAAGAATTTACCATTACTGTGATAGTTGACCATAATGCCATGTTCATCGTGAAAGCATTTAATAATATGGCTGAAAACTTCATTCTAAATTAATGAATGGAGAATTGGTAAGCAAGGGCATTATCAGTAATGTCTCCCCCCCCCCCCCATTCCCCAAATAAAAATAAAAGTGAATCAATGAAAAATTTTAAAAATACACAGAAGAAACTAGAAAGAGATTCAGAAAGGAAAACACAAAATGAATAGAGTTTTGGAATTTATGTTGAATTTATCACCTACTTTAAAAAAATCGCTTGTACACAATGAATAATTGTGACTTCATATGCAATTCCCTTTTAAAAGTTTTCTCTGTTGGTAAAAATATTCAGATTTGCTGGTATTAACTTTATCATAACAACCTCAAAAAGTTTTTAAAAAAGAATCATCAATAAAGTCAAGAAAATACATTATTTCACTTGAATAAAAAAGTGAAGGTCAAATACAACAGAAGAGAGTCTGAGGAATGTGCAGTTAGGAAGTAGTAAAAGGAGAAGTCTAACTTTAAGAACTGACTCTTGGGAGAGGAGGTGGCACAGGAATCTAGCACTTGGGGTTAGAAAGAAGGACTTAAGTAACACAATGGTCAAAGAACACTGGGAGTGGTGTCCCAAGGTTAGGTAGGGCTTCACTGAATATTAAAATTCAGTAGGAGATCAGGAATATACTTTCTAGATTAACATGGAAAAAAAATATCTCTCCCACACAGGTATTACACGTAGGGGCAAAGTCCTGGTCTCCTAACTTTAGTTATGGTACTGTTCACCAATATCATTTGACTAGTGACAAAAATCAGGTCATTGTATAAGGGAGGGGATTAAAATCTGAATCTTTACATTTTATACACTTTTTACATTCTATATTAACACTGTTCTTGTAGTATATTTACACCTAACTCCTTAAGTCAATTTTTCTTTTAGATTTTTCAAGGCAATGGGTTTAAGTGGCTTGTCCAAGGCCACACGGCTAGGTAATAATTAAGTGTCTGAGGTTGGATTTGAACCCAGGTACTCCTGACTCCAAGGTCTGTGCTCTATTCATTGTGCCACCTAGCCACCCCAATCCTTAAATCAATTCTTATACATAACCCATAATCTTCCAGGTAACTCTCCACTTTTCATCAACAGCTCTGCTTTATTTAGACTTCAGGGAACAACATGTCCTACCCAGAATAAGCTGATCTCCTGAAATCTCGTCATCATGCTAATTCACTCAGTTTTAGATAATCAACACCTCACTTCCTCAGTGATTTCTCCCCTAGGGGACTGGAGACCTAGATGATGCTGCACTAAAATCTTCCTAAAGTCTTCCTTTATAGAAGTATCTGAATTTTCAGAACTTACCAGGTAAAGTTTTCAATGGCAGCTTTTCTTGGTTTGAATTCTACAGAACATCTTGCCCCCGAGCCAGCTATTCCCTGGGGGCCCATCCCTTGTTTTTCAGTTTCTTTTTTTATGGTCTTCCTTCTTTATATTGTAAGTACTTTAAGGAAGAATGTAAGAGAGAAGTATTAGACTGCTTATCAAACTGAAGATATAAAAAGCCATTGTACTGAATTCATTGTTGCATGCCTATGAAACCTAGACAGTTTGCCAGCTCCATGGCAGGAAACTGAATTGCTTCTATTTGCATTGTCTTAAGAAAAGACTGAAGTTTTTCTGGCAGGATAGGATAGTGGGCACTGTCATTTCTTAACTGCCAAGCATTTAAACTACTGTAGAGAGCTCAATTGGGATAGACTGACCAGGTTTTTTAAATGTCAAATGTACATTTGCCTGAGAGACTATTTTGTTGAGAACTCACAGAAGAAAGACACTCATATAGTGGTCAGAACAAGTGGTACAAGGACATTCTCAAAGTCTCTTTAAATAAGTTTGGAATTGATTGGGTGACATTGCTGCACTGATGGAATGAGCAAGATGCTGACAAAGAACCATCTAGTATCTTGCACCTGCATCCAAGAAGGGACTGTGCTCTATTAGCAAAGCAGAATTGCAGTAACTCAAAAGAAATGGAGATGTGCAAATTTAGACAGTCTTCACCCCAAAATTCATATGGACTATTTGTGATCAACATGGGGTTAAGAAATGTAGGATTTTATTGATTTGATCAGTCACAGTTGTACACACTGTAACTTGAGTCTAACATGGTGGTATCATTTTGGTCCTATTCAAGAACAAAGAACAATCAACCAATCTACCAAGTTCTTTGTGGGCAAAAACATTCTTTCCATTTCTTATTTGAATTCCCAGAGCTCAGGGGCAGTTAAGTAACAAAGTGGACATAGTGCCAGACCTGGAATCTGGAAGACTCAACTTCCTGAGTTCAAATTTGGCTTCAGACACTTACTAGCTGTTTGATACTTGGCAAGTCTCATAACTCAGTTTCCTCGTTTATAAAATGAACCAGAGAAGAAAATGACAATCACACTAGAATCTTGCTGAGAAAACCTAGAATGGGATCATGAAATGATGAACACAACTAAAATGACTGAAAAATCCCTAACATGTAATACAAAGCCTGACAGGATTTTATTGGATTGAATCTAGTCTATGTGATCTGTTTCCCCTATAGCATGAAAGATGAATGAAGCTTTTACTATAAGCAAAGTTAGATGATATAGTAGATAAGAATACTGGACCTGGGTCAGAAAGACCTGAGTTCAAGTGACTTTATCACTTATTTGCTAGGTGACCCTAGTCAAACCACTTTATCTTGTTTAACTCAGTTTCCTCATCTGTAAATGTTCTGGTGAAGACAATGGCAAAGAGTCAAACTTGACTGGAAAATGACTAAACAAAAAAGATATGCAAAAGTACTATGTTAAGTAATGGGAATACAAGTAGAAAAAAACCAGTCTGCTCTCAAGAGCCTCATATTCTAGTGGAGGAGACAACACATATGGAATGTTTCAGCTGCAAGTCAAATGGAAAAGTGGCATGATTCTTAGGGTGCAGAGGAAAAATGGATTTTAATTTCTCTTCTTTTCCATTTCCACTTATAAATGATAACAATACCTGATGTGGAAACTTTTGTCAATGCCAAGGACTCAGCATAGGTCCAAGTTTCTCCTCCAAGTTATATATTTTAAGAGTGGCAGGTTGTCTTTGGTACATGTGTTCATCCTTCTGCAAAATCACCTTTACGACATACAATGTGATTCTAAGTCTATTCCCTCTGGGTCAGAAACTCCTGGCCGCAGAGGGATCAGCTTCATTATCTTTATCTGATGAAAAGCTCCCAGTGGTCATATAGACAGTGAAATATGTAAACATTTTTTCACATTGGGCATCAAGATGAGAGTGTTATCAGTTCTGGAACGGATCAGAACAAGAAGTATGACATTTTGTCAGATCTCAATAGTGTAACTGAAAGGGTTAAATGAAAGGGGAAAAGCTGCTGAGCGAATGTTCAATAATGCATTCACTTAGAACCATGGATTGGTTGCTTTCAAATGCTATGGTATTTGTTAAAGATGTGCCAAGTAAAAGAAATCAATTATTAACAAAGTTAAGGCAGCACAGAAATCATAAGATTAGCGACTTCAATTTTAAAGTTAAAAAATAGCAAATAAACTGCATTTATAATGTAGAGAGAGAGGAGGTAGTTATTATCCCATAGCTCTTACTTTGCAAACCTACCAAGAATTCTAATTATTCTAAATTATCCCCATTTTCCTCCATAAAAATCGTATGTTTTAAAATCATTTCAAACAATGAAGAATTCAGAAAATGTAGTGATTTTGATCTAATCTAAATTTCTCATGTAACCTTATAACATATACCAATTTATTATAATGGAACCTCAGTTATCTGGTATGCACAGGTATTGAAGGAAATCTAGGGTGGCCAAATTTTTATGGCTAATTGAATTTATTCGGAGACTTGTAAAATCTAAATTTTAAGGAACTTTAAAACACATGTCAATGAACAAAGCACCTCCTATGTACCAGGCACTTTACTAAGCATTAGGGATTCATAAAGAGGCAAAAGATAGTCTATTGGGGAAGACATAGAGACAAATATATACAAAACAAGCTATATGTAGGATAAATAGGAGATAATCAAAAGAGAACAGGCATTAGAATTAAGAGGTTACTGGGGAAGGTTTTCTGTTGATAGTAGGATTCTGGTTGAGACTTAAAGGGAATGAGAAAGGTCATGTAGTTGAGCCATAGTTGTAACTAGGCATTTTTGAATCTATGGAAATAGAATGGTTAGGGGGCAAGTGGCAAGAAACCCACCCTGAAGTCACCAATTCCCATAAAATGATACTCTGCAATGCCATGGCAAGGCTACTGTTGGATTGGCCAATATGGGTATGAAATTTGGTGTGTGTGTGTGTGTGTGTGTGTGTGTGTGGGTGGGTGGGTGTATGTGTGTGAATTGGGATATAGTCACTGGGAGGAGAGAAGACCTTCAATTCATAATTTGTTCTATTGACTCATTTTTCACGTGTATTAGATGCTATATGCTGCTCTTTTTTTCTGCTAAAGGAATTTAAATGTTCTTGTCACTCTCTAAATTTGACCCACTGGGACAAAACCACAGTTGCCCTGCCCTAATTATATCACTGACTCCATTCACCTTTCTGGCCCATTAATTTCATCTACAGAATTTTGACAAGTGGTTAACCCAGTGTCTACTTGAATAATTCCAAGGAGTGAGAACTCCATGTTTTGTTGCATGCTACTCATACTGCATGCAGATACCTACCCAGTGAAAGCATGAAATGTTGGTAATAAAAATCAACAATGAGCCAGTAAGCCAGTAAGTGAGCAATATGTGCTAAAGTCAGTTTTTCTTTTTGAAGATCATAAAAAAAGGAAAAGGTCCCACATGTACAAAAATATTTATCACAGTGTGGTTGCAAAGAACTGGAAACTGAGGGGATGCACATCAATTGGGGAATGATTGAACAAATATATGAATGTGATAGAATAAGATTGTTTTATAAGAAATCATGAGTAAACATATTTCAGAAAAACTGGAAAGACTTTTTGATGCTGAATGAAGCTAACAGAATCAGGGGAACGCGATACACTTTATTTTTTATTTTTTAAGAAAGATTTTATTTATTTTGAATTTTACAATTTTCCCCCCATTCTTGCTTCCCTTCCCCCACCACCCCACAGAAAGGATTCTGTTAGTCTTTACATTGTTTCCATGATATACATTGATCTCAATTGAATGTGATGAGAGAGAAATCATATCCCTAAGGAAGAAAAATAAAGTATAAGAGATAGCAAAATTACATAATAAGATAATGTTTTTTCCCTAAATTTAAGGTAATAGTCCTTGGTCTTTGTTCAAATTCTATAATTCTTTCTCTGGATACAGATGGTTTTTCTCCATTGCAGATGGTCCAAAATTGTTCCTGATTGTTGTACTGATGGAATGAGCAAGTCCAAGCATCAGTTCATGCAAATCCCTCCAGGCTTCCCTGAATTCCCATCCCTCCTGGTTTCTAACAGAACAATAGTGTTCTATCACACACACACACACACACACACACATAAACACACATTACAATTTGTTAAGCCATTCCCCAATTTAAGGTTACTCACCCAATTTCCAATTCCCCACCATCACAAACATGGCTGCTATGAACATTTTTGTACAAGTGATGTTTTTACCCTTTTTCATATTCTCTTCCTTCAGGGTATAGACCCAGTAGTGGTATTGCTAGATCAAAGGGCATGCACATTTTCATTGTCCCTTGGGCTTAATTCCAACTGCTCTCCAGAAAGGTTGGATGAGTTCACAGCTCCACCAATAATGTATCAGTGTCAGATTTCCCACATCCCTTCCAACATTCCTTTCTGGTCATATTGGCCAATCTGAGAGATGAGGTGGTATCTCAGAGATGCTTTAATGTGTATTTGTCCAATAAGTAATGACTTAGAGCAATTCTTCATATGACTATGGATTGCTTTGATTTCCTCAACTGTAAATTGCCTTTGCATATCCTTTGACCACTTGTCAACTGGGGAACACTATATACTTTAACAGCAATATTGTTTGATAATCAACTATGGAAGCCTTAGTTCTTCTCAACATTACAGTGTTCAAAGACAATTCCAAAAGACATATATGATGGAAAATGACATCCACATCCAGAGAAAGAACTGTGGAGTCTGAAAGCAGACAAAAGCATATTATTTTTACTTTAAAAAAAATCTATTTTGTTTTTTCTTTCTCATGAATTTTTCCCTTTTGTTCTTATTCTTATTCTTTTGTAGCATGACTCATACGGAAATATGTTTAACATATTTGTAGATGATAACCCATATTAAATTGCTTGCTGTATTTAGGAGAGGGGAGAGGAGAGGAGTGGAAAAATTTGGAATTCAGACCTATTGATGATATTTTTGTCAATTTAATGTATTTGAATGTTGAGTAGATTGACAAATTAAATAAATAAAACCAAAAATAGTCATATTTTATTCTTTATGATAATTTAGAAAGAGAAGTCAAGTTCCTTGAGTTCCTTTACATTTTTGTTTAAGAGACACCATTTTTTGGGTATTGTCAGTAGATATTTGATCATAATATATAAATATAATATTCTCTCTCTATATAATAAACTCTATGCAAATTATTATAAAATTATCTACCTTTATGTATTTGCTGTAAATGAAATTTCAGATTTGGAAAATATTAATAACTTTTGTATTGCCTTTCTCTGATTCACTGCTACAACAAACTCTACTTAATTATTCCTCTACTCATCATCATTCAATGGCTCCCCAGTACCAAGCAAAAAATTTATGAATTTTTTATCCTGGCATTCAAGAACTTTAACCTATTTTTTCGGTGTTATCTCATACCAGTAGGGGCTAGAGTATGAAAAGATAATTAGCAGCATTGGTGACCTCCTGTTAAGAGATGGCCAGACAACCATTTGTCATCATGATATCAACAATAAAGAGATCTGATAGCTTCACAGAACTGTATCCAAGATGTGACAAAGAAATCCCAAGACTTGTTAAACCTGATAACTACATTTGGTGATTCATGTAGGAGCATGTGATATTGCTAAAATAAACCTGGAATTTGTTGTTAAGGATCATGAAGATATGGGAGAGAAACTTAAAACTTGGAACACTGCTGGTGGTCTTATCAGTAGTGACAATTGAAAACTACTCAACAAATCACAACCTGCTACCTATATGCAAGATATAAAGTGTGAGCTAAAGATATAAAATAAAATGCAAATATAATAATTACACTAATTAATGGATCGATAGAATGAAATGATAAGGACAGTAATTAGAGAATGTCAAAATTTATGATTTTCATCTAAAAGAGTTCTCAAAATATAAATTCTCCCAAAATTCATAATAGTAAGATAGAAAATAGAGTAGAAATGAAATACCTATAAAATGTAAAAGAATGGTAAATAATTTAGAAACTATAAGTAAATATCAAAAAAGAAATATTGAATACTCTATGAGAAACAAGAAGTTTTAAAACAATGACAGCAGAACTGAAAAAATTATGTTGTATTAAAATTATAAAATCAGAAACTATTACCTAATCTTCCCCAGAAAAAGAAGGAAAGTAAAAATAATAAAATAAATAATGAACAAAGAGAATTCACAAAAATAGAGGAAATATTTAGAAACATCAGAAATAGCTAAATACAATTGAATGGAAATAAAATTCAGAAATCAAAGGAAACCGATTATTAAAAAAGCAATAATACCCAGACTATAATGCCCAGAACAAGAAATTAAGATATAAAACCCAATCTTACAAAAAAATTTAAGACATAAATTGAAAAAAAACTGCTCCAGATGGATTTACAAGAGAATTCTATCAAACATTTAAAGAGCAATGATTATGTCTGCTATGAAAATTAAATCTCTAAAATAGAGACAGAAGGCATTTTGTCAAATTCCCATTATGAATCAGATATAATCTCAAATACTAAAACAAAGGAAAAAATAAAATAGTCAAAGAGAGCAAAAGGCAAATCTCATTAATGAATAGTGGTGCAAAAACATTAGATAAAATTCTAGTAAGGATACCCCAGCAATAATTCCAGATATTAATGGGTTGGATTTATATAAGGAATGAAAAGATTAAGATGTAATATAAGGAAAGCAGTATAGCTTATAAACAATAAAATAACAATATATGAGTTTTCATTGGTAAAAAAAAGAAAAAAGTTCTTTAAATATTCTAAAGCACAAAGGCATACAATTTTTTCCCTTAATATGATCAGAAGTGTATATTAAAAACCAAGAGAGAAAATGTTTTGAGAGGGAGAAACACTAGGAGTTTTCTTAATACAAATGGGGAGTATGGATATTCTTTCTCCCAATCAATTGAAATAGTATTAAAGAGGCTAACTATTGAAACAACAAAAGAAAATAGAATTAATTGTATAAACATAAGCAGAGAAAAACTTGCTTAAAACAATGCTTAGAAAATCAGTAGAGTCTAATTTCAATCAATCAACAATTTTATTTATTAAGTACTTATGCACTTCTATGTATCAAATGGACTTTGTTGATACAAAGACAGATGAAAAAAGAGTTGTTTGATGGTGATGTTTGTTCTTTCTTCTCAAAGAAGACCATGACATCAGGGAGGTGATGCCATGACAAACTTGAATTGGAGTGAGGGGATATTATACTAAGTAACCAGTCTTACTTTCTCCTCCAGAATTTTCTGCATACAGTGGTCAGATATGATTCAGGATAACTGGAGATAACCCTGGATATGAGGCAATTAGGGTTAAGTTAGTAAATTTGAACTGGATTTGGACTCCTGTCCTCCTGACTCCATGATCAATATTCTAATCACTTCACTACCTAGATGCCTAAAATATAAAACTTAAGTGGGACTTGAATAAAGAGATAAAAAGAAAACTCTCTCAATTTCCCCTTTTGTGGAGGTGAGAGGTCCACAGTTGTTATACATTGCACATATTTTTAGATTTTTGCCTCTGTATTTTTTTTTATTTTTGTGAGGAAATGGGGATAAATTATTTGCCCTTGATCACATAGCTGGTAAATATCAAGTGTCTGAGGTCAAAGTTGAACTCAGGTCTGCATTTTAAAATAAGGATTAGGGCAGATAAGTGGTTTATTGAATAGAGTACTAAGCCTGGAGTCTAGAAAATTAACCTTCCTCATTTCAAATCTGACCTCAGATACTACAGTATGACCCCAGACAAATCATTTACCCATGCTTGCTTTAGTTTCCTCATCTATAAAATAAAGTGGGGTAAAAAAAAAATAACAGTCCATTCCAATCTTTTTGCCATGATGACCCCAAATGAGGTTACAGAGTTAATAGAAAAATGATGAGGAAGATGCTAAAGAGATAAGTGATTTGTCCAGGAACACACAATTTTTTTTATAAAGATTTTATTTATTTTGAGTTTTACGATTTTCTCCCTAATCTTGCTTCCCTCCCCCCACCCCACACAGAAGGCATTCTGTTAGTCTTTACATTGTTTCCATAGTATACACTGATCTCAGTTGAATGTGATGAGAGAAAAATCATATCCTTAAGGAAGAAAAATAAAGTATAAGAGATAACAAAATTACATAATAAGATAACTGTTTGTCTTTTTTTTTCTAAATTAAAGGTAATAGTCTTTGGTCTTTGTTCAAACGCCACAATTCTTTCTCTGGATACAGATGGTATTCTCCATTGCAGATAGCCCCAAAATTGTCCCTGATCGTTGCACTGATGGAATGAGCAAGTCTATGAAGGTTGAATATCATCCCCATGTTGCTGTTAGGATGTGCAATGTTTGAACACACAACTCTTAAGTGACTGAGATAGTATTCAAATTTAGTTCTTTCTGACTCAGTTAAACACTGTCTTCATTATACTACCTAAGTACCTTTTTGCTGCCCTTCTAACAAGGATATTAAATGGGGAAAAAAAAAACTACAAAACATAATTATTAGTTAAGCAACCGGATACATATGTTATGTCCATAAATGTGATTGAAAAATAGGCTTTATAAAAAAGAAAAAAGAAAGATTTTTTGTTAGAGATAGATCATGCCAATTTAACAAAAAAATAATAATTCTATTTATTTAACTTGAAGATTTCTTATTATGCCAATCACATAAAAGATACTTTATAAAACTTGAAAAATAAAATTCATTTAGAAGAACAAATGGTCTATAATTTAAAGGAAAATGATGAGAAAAACTATGAATGAAAGATACATAACATTAGCAAACAGACTATATTATAAAACTATTAAACAATTGTGTTGGTTAAAAAAGTGGATTAATGAAAGAGTTTAGCTAATCTAATAATAGAAGCATCTAAAATAACAGTATAATTTTGATAAAACTAAGACCATAAATTAGGAAATGATTCATCTTTTTGAGAGCTTCTATAAAAATTGGAATGTAGTTTGACAAATATTAGATTTATACCATTGTCATACTCAATATTTCACAGTTAATATAAAATGGTCACTCAACTTGAAGTTAAAAATAATAATGATAATAAAAGAATTTAATA
Source organism: Macrotis lagotis (assembly GCF_037893015.1). Lineage (NCBI taxonomy): Eukaryota > Metazoa > Chordata > Mammalia > Peramelemorphia > Peramelidae > Macrotis > Macrotis lagotis. The sequence goes on from NC_133658.1 coordinate 528,968,645, forward strand.
GAACCAATTATCTTTTAAACAATGGTTGTGGATGTAATTCTTTACTAAGCAAGGTATAAAGACTCCTAAAAAACACTACTTCAGATAAAGAAAAACTTTTACTAGAAGATAGAATAAGAAAAGAAAATTTAGAGTGCAAGATAATTTCTATCAATTATCACTGATAAAAGAAACAGCAAGGGGCATTTCCCAATAAACAAGAAGTCAAAGATTATGAATAACACTCAAAAAATCACAAACTCCAATGACTGTGTGAAAACACATTTCAAATCACTAATAATGTAAAAAATGCAAATTAAAACACTTTTGTGCTTTAATCTCACACAAGGCAAATTGGCTAAGATAACAAATAATATGATTAGTCAATGATGGAGAGGCTGTAGGAAAAAGAATATAATCTAAAGCACCAACAGTGGAGCTATAAACTGACCATACTCTTATGGAAAGCAATTTGGAATTATATAAGAAAAGTGATTAATTTATCCCTGTCTTCTGACTAAGTCATACCAGTTGGTATACATTCAAAGACATCAGAGATAGAAATAATATGTACTGAAATATTCACTGCTATTTGTGTAAAAACTAGAAACAATATGCATGTCCATCAATTGGTAATTAATGAACACATCAAAGTGTTATTACTGTAATGGAATTTTATTTACTAGGAAAATATGATAAATGAAACTTACAGAAATGGGATCGATCTATTCTATTCTATTCTATTCTATTCTATTCTATTCTATTCTATTCTATTCTATTCGATGTGTATTGGAATACATAAAAAGTATGTTTATCAGATTTGGAGATGATATTTTGATAGAGGAATAACTAATATGTTAAATACAGAACTAGCATCCAAAAAGCTCTCCACTGACTAGAATATTGGGTTTAATTTAACACTGATAAATTAAAAATCTTGTATTTATGTTCAGAAATCAGCTTCATAAGACTTATCTTGACAGTTCATGTTTTAAAAAGATCTGGCAGATTTAGTGGATTGTAAATTGAATAAAGAAACTATGCTTTCAACATTCCCTCATCTGATCCAGAACTGGTCCCTTGAGGCAGTTAAAATCTAATCCCGACTGAAGTGACTTTAAGCCTGATCCTAGGAAAAAATTAAGATTTAGAATGGTCCATAACTAAAATGAATTTCCTCTGATGATAATGGGATTGTCCTCACCAGAATTCTTCAGTGGAAAACAGGAAAATTTGCTAAGTATATGGCAGAAGCACCCTATTCAGGTAGAGGGGAATTAGATAGACTTTGTACTCCCTTCCAATTCTGGAATGCTATGAAAATACATAGATACTAAGGTAAGGGTCAATTTGAAGAGGAAATAGACTGACTTCAGAGGACAAATTAAGGGTGAAAAGATTTAATAGCCTAAATTAAGTCTGAACTAGAATTCTTAAGTCCTTTCATGGATTATTTTGTCCTTCATATGTAGGGATTTTTCTTCTATACAAAGCTGAAACATAAAGAACTTTAACTTGAACTCTTTCAGTTTTTCCTTCAAGAGAAAATTCAACTTGCATTTACAGGGGTATGTATAATAGTAACTAGACATTTCTATAAAACTTTAAAATGGGCAAAATACTTCTCATATTTTATCACAATTGATCCTCACACAACACTATGAGGTAAATGACACATATTATTTTCTGCATTTTCAGATTAAGAAGCTGAGGATCAGTGAGATTAAATGATTTACCCAGGTCACAACTTATAATTATCTGAAATAGAATTTAAATCCAAGTTTTCTTGACTGTTTTCAGGGCACTAGCAGTAAGGCAGTTCTCTTAAACAGTTTCTTTATTGTTAGTACTCAGTGAATCTTGAATATAATTATATTACTCTAGAACACTCTGGAAATTCCTTCTGCAAAATTCCTTGCTAAACTGATTGCTTCTCTAAAGATATTCCTAAAGGCTCTAGCTTATTATAGGACTAGATCATGGGATAGAGTTTCCGACTTAATTGGACAAAGAAGTGAGGAAAAAGTATGGCTAAAATTATCTCTGATGAAGGGGTCAGAAAGTTAAAGGCTGGTAATGACAAACCAATCTGTGACCAAGAGTATGAAATATTGGGTTGGGAAAATAGTGATAGAATGAACTCAATACATTAGAAGTAAGAATCAGTGCAAGCATCAACATTTTAGGAACAGGTAGAAAGATATCTCCTGAGGGCTTCTGATGGTTTTACCAGATCTAATCAAAAAGTGGAAATCTTGTCCCCCCAAAGTATTTACTTTGTCAGCTTTCAATTTAACTTTCAGACACTTTGACAATAATACATTAAGATGGAGTTTGGGGAGCAATCTAAGGGATTCATCTAGGTACATTAACATAGGGTCTAAGAGATTTTAGTTCCTTAAAGATGTTCTCTTGTGATGAAGGCTAAATTAACTTTAATTTTTTTAAATACCTGAATAAATATGTGTAGGGTATAGTTAGTGCTTCAAAATAAAGGCAGAAGTAATGGAAACAGGTTTTATATATTTATTATCACTGCCACATTTCATGGATCTATTCATACTCTCCACAGGTCTATTATATGATTTGAAGTCCTTTTTTGTTCAGATTCATATTCCTCCATTTTTCAGAGTGACTCAAATCTGAGAACTTTTTTCACCAAAGATATGCTCTAAATTAAAAGTTTTGAAGTATTTTGTGTGTCGTGGAACCTTTTGGAATTCTATTGAAAATAGTACACCTCAACATAATGATTGATACCTACATTCATAATCATACAAAATATTAAATTTCAATTAGGGATTTAATAAAAATATATTATCTAAATTCATGGACCTCCTGAAATCTTAAGACTGTGTTGAGACTTTTTTTTAGATATTACCATCCAGTTCCATGCCACTCCCATCCAAAAAGTTATGAAAGATCAAGTTAATAAAGTTTTGGAAATCATGGAGTTATTACATAACCTTAAAAAAACATTATTCATCCAGTCCCTGGAAATGGAAACCCCTACTTCCTTAAAAATAATTAAGGATCTAAATATTGATTCAGAAAACTGAGCCTCTTGGAAAATCCAAATTTTTAAGAAAAAAACAAATAGATGAATTTGGATTAAGTAGATCAAGATTTTATTCCAATGAGTCCTATTGCAATAAAATTCTTGTATTTCCCTCTGCTTGCCAATCCATTATTTTATTCGTTGGGCACTCAGCTAAGCAATCTTATAAAATCATGGGATTGAATAATTAAAGATAGAATCAGAAATCATCTAATCTTTTTTATTTTCTAAATGAAGAAACCAAGGCCCAGAGAGGTTAAGTGACTTGTCCAAGATCATTCAGGCTTCTACTATATGAATACGAGAAATTGGATTCAAACACAGATCAACTGATTCTAAATTCTGTAATTTTTAAACTGCATCATGAATCTTCCCTAGCAACCTGCAATGCAACCATTTCCCATTGATCTTGTGCTGAACTCATTCATTCAGTATTATTCTTTTCTCTATCTTTCCTCATGACTGAGTTTTGGAGCATTAAAAAATATTTATTTGGGGTATGAGCCAGACATAATTCAGAGTTATAATTATAGTTATACTAGTTTGATGAAATTGGAAAAGATCTCTTAGAATTCTTTTCTATTCATTTCATCTTGGACTATTTCCTTTAAAAGCAATGAACCAGAATTTGGAAGCTATTGGCATATTCTATAATGGTGCTTCTATACTACTAGAATCAGGAAATCTGTAGTTTAACAGATTCCATATTAATTGTAATCAAAATTATTACAAAGAAACCATATAGGGACAAAATCTTAGCATCATACATTTTTGATCAAGACTTGTTATCAAGGGGGTGGCTAGGTGGCACAGTGGAGATAGCACCGGCCCTGGAGTCAGGAGTACCTGAGTTCAAATTCAACCTCAAACACTTAATAATTACCTAGCTGTGTGGCCTTGGGCAAGCCACTTAATCCTATTGCCTTGCAAAAACTAAAAAAAAAAAAAAAACCAAAAAAAAACTTGTTATCTAAAATTTAGGAAATTGCTAAAGACCAAAAGTCATTTCCTGATTGGATAACTGGCTGAAATATATGAATAAATACCTCTTAAAACAGTTACAAACTGTTAGCATCCACAGAAAGGATTATTGTAAATCATTAATAACAAAAGAAATTCAAATAAAAGCAACTTTGATGTTTCACTTCAATGTCAAGAAAATTGACAAAATTAATAAAATATAAGAGTAATCAGTGTAAGAAGTATTGTAGAAAGAGTTAATTGGTCTAGTAAATTTGGAAAGTGGTTGGAATTATGCTAAGTGACCAAAAGTGCCTACCTTTTCACCTAGAGATCTCACTACAAGGCATATATCCCAAGATGGTCAAAGATAGAAAGATTCCCTCATGCATCAACATATTCATGGTATTTCTTTTTATGATATTAAAGGACTGAAAAAAATGTTGTATAAGAATTGGGGAATAGTTAACCAAATTGAATTATATGAATGCATTTGAATAGTACCAAGACACAAGAAATGGTGAATATGAAGACTACTGAGAAGCATGGGAAGACATGAATTCTTGTAAAGTGAAGTAAACAAAACCAGTATATATTGTGATTAATTATAATGATGTAAAAGGAAAGGACAAAACTAAAACTAAAACAATATTTTTTTACTAATGACCAAGTTTGGCCTCAAAGAAGAAATTTTCTCAAAGAGAAAATAAGTTTCTATTGTTTATTTTCACAGATGCATGACTAGAGATATAGAACATTGCATATACAGTCAGATTCAGCTAACGTATTGGGCAGAATTAATGGGCTGTTTCCCTTTCCTTTTTTATTTTGTTACATTCTGTGTGTGTGTGTGTGTGTGTGTGTGTGTGTGTGTCTGTATGTGTGTGTGTATGTGTGTGTGTGTGTATGTGTGTGTGTGTGTGTGTGTGTGGTGTATTCAGAGGAGAGTTTACTTGGAAATGGAGGTGAAATAAAAACAAAAGAAATCAATGATTATTATTTTTTAGGGGAAAAATTTCCCAGAATCCCTAAAGTCCTTTAATTACTGAATAATTGCTATCAGGTTGGGTGAATAAGTAAATAAAGGTTTATTTCGTACTTACTATGTGCTGAACACCACTCTAGCTTCTAGTAATACAAATATATGTAAAATCAAAAATAAACCTATCCTTCAAGGAAATCACTATCTGATGGAGAAGAAAGCACACAAAAATAAACTGAAAAGAAAAAAGATCATGTTGAAGAAGTCCAAAGAAGTCCAAAAACAGTGGAAAATGAGGAGAAAACTTGGCCGAAATCCTTTTTCTAAAATAAAAGCTCTAGACTATGACCCATCTAGTCAGAGACTCCAATCAGAGAAGCAGGGGACACTGATGAAATAAGAGTATCAGGAAGTTTCAATCTTGCAAGATAAAGAAATTTCTCAGTGTCAGATTTCTTGGGGTAGGAGGACATGATAGAGAGCTACCAAAATACTATACCTTGGACTAGATAATGCCCCACTTTTTGGATCTATCAGTTGGGACACCAAAAAAAAATGACTTGGCATGCTGGAATTAGAAGGCCTAGAATCTAATGCCCATTATGAACTGTAAGCATTTCTTATTATCCTTGTAAGGATATCTAGTATTTTGGTAAACATCTCTGAGAAGTATTTTGGCTAGTTCATTTTGCTCCCATCACTCAATTCCCAGCTAAAACATTTTGTTTATTAATGGTAAGGTCCTGGACCAAAGAATTGAATTCTCAGTTGTTGATGGTTTACCTCCTGCTAAAGTACAGTATCCTGCATCTGTACTTTCTACAGTGGCTGCTAGAGAGAGCCACAGCCTAGTTGCAAATTCTATACCTAGAGGAAAGGGACCTATCATAAGTGTTCAAAGATTATAAAGTATATAGTATTTACATTTGTATGATGAATTTAGCATAACTGTCTTTCTTCTAAATTGTTTGAATCAAAAGGTAAAACACCCTATTTTAAAAATATTTTCTTGTACTGAATGACATCATCAGTGTTTTTCTTTTTTTGACCTTTGTCATTTTAGTAACAATCAAAATACTTGTTTATTTCAGTGTTATTGTTGTCATTTATAACAGTGATAGTTATTTCCACTAACTTCGATAGAAAGCCCCTGTTTTGTGGACTTTTATGATCTTGAACATTAGAGATGTAATAGGGTTAGTGTGAAGAACTCTCACATATTAACACAGCAACATGGGCCATTATTACTTGGCTTATTCTCATTTTTAATTTCATCCTCAAGTTCTAGAGTAATCAAAGGGTCATATTTCTTCATTCATTAAAACAAATTCAATTTATCTTTCACTTAATCAAACAAGTTCAGAGCCCTCACAGCAGCTTGTCAAATACTTACAACAAACTAGAGAAAACTTTCATCCCCTTAGTAACTACTCATACCTAAATATTAAATCCCTTTGTCTTCTGAGATCAAATAAATAAGTACTACTGAATATATAATTTATTATCAATGAAGTAATAATAAAACATATAGATAATAAATTATGTAATTTTTAGCAATGTAAATATATCTGACTTACCATAAGAAACTTAACTTCAATCACTTCTGGAAAAATAGACCCATATCAATTAGGTTTTTCCAGGATGATAAAGTCTATTTTCAAGAGTCCTATTTATTCTCTTTACAAAGTAAAGGTTACAATGATTTCATACAGGAAGAAGATCCCTGCAATTTCTTTCATACTATCTTTTCCTGAAATGATGGGAAAATCATCTCTTTATCTTCTAGCAAGTGACACATTTAAGGCTCTGTTTCCAGACTCACCTCTCATAAAATCCTCATCACTTTTTCCATAAAATATCAATTGACAGTCCTCCTGAGAAGTTTCTTTTTTTACCTTTTTTTCTCTCTTCTCCATGTTTTCCTATCAATTCTTCTTCTTATAGATCAAAGCTGAGACTCATACTCTCCTTGACAACACAGAGAAAAATATCTCAGACAATGACAGTTACAACTGCAACTTCTTTAGCTTCTCTGTTTTTAAAAACTAGTAGCAGTTTCTATAACTTGTTCAAGACAGGGTTTCTGCATCATGGTTACATAGACTTTTCGCATGGTGGGTTTCAAACACTCACAAATGTGGGCATAAATATGATATCATGTCTTCACCTTTTGGTTTTCATTGAAATTGATCATGGTTGTGAATAGAACTACTATACAACTAGAGTCCTGAATAATGGAAAATTACTATCCTAGAATTAAAAAATTTTTAGAACATCATTTTTTTTATACCTCGGGGTCACACAATAAATCTATAATGTCATACTCATAAATAGACTGTTTTCTTTTCCCTAGAAGCAAAATTACTGGGCAATTTTATGGGTCATGTATAGCTCATGTATAGCTAAAGATTATTCTGGTCACTGTATCCAGAGAAAGTAATTAGCCCACTCATTAATTTTTATTGTACTTCATTTACAGAGGTTGTGCCAATTTGGGGGAGCTATGTTTAATATCTTCATCAGAAGAATTGATTAAACTCAGACTCCTGATATGAAATGAATGAAAAAATGAATGTGTGTGTGTGTGTGTGACATATAGTTTAGCTTGAATTACAGTAAAGCACTATTAAGTGATTTTTTTTAAATCACCCAAATTAGTTGAAATGTATATGGAAGTTATTTTAAAATTTGTTCTTTGCTTTTGACATATTGTCTTTAAACTAATATATAGAAAGAAGAAAAAAGGGAGATTGAGAGAAAAATAGTGGCTTTTTTCTTAACCATGATATTCATCAATATTATAATCAGAACTGAATGTTGTACCTGCCACTGAGGCTGGCTAGGGCAATCATAATTGGTGCAGAAACAATGGGACCAAATCAGGTACCAAAAAAGAGAGGAAGAAGGAAAGAATTGATGTTCTAAATGATAAAGAGAAAGTTCAGAAGTAATCTTTGTAATAGAAAGTAAAAGTGATGATTTCTTTAGGTTGAGTTATCAATTCCATACCATAGCAGTAGATAAGATCAGCTAGCTAAAACTGGAAGGGACCTTAGAGGGCATTAATTCAATTCCTTCATTTTACAGAGAAAAGAATAAGGTTCTTAAAAGCTAAGTGACTTTTTCAAGGTCACACAAATAGTGAGGGGTTAAATTTAATCCAAGATAATCATGCCATACCACACTGTTATTGTTCAGTAATTTCAGTCATATCCTACTCTTCCTGATTCCATTTGGATTTTCTTGGCAGATAGTGGCTTGCCATTTCCGTCTCCGGCTCATTTCATAAATGAGAAAACTGTAGCAATAAGGTAAGTATACTTGACTCACACAGCTAGTTTCTGAGGCCAGATTTTTAACTCAGGAACATAAGTCTTCCAGACTCAGACCCAGAACTCTAAACAATGTTCCACTTAACCTTCCATACCTTACTACCTGCTCCTATTAGAAAAAGCCTACAGTATGGATTACTTTAAAAGGTATAATAGTATCATAGTTCCTGACTGAGAAAGAGAAAAAGACAAAAACAATTTGTCTCAGTATTAATTTCATATCTTTAAAGGTAAATTATTTTTTAATGTACTAGATAAAACACTAGACTGGTAGTTTGGAAAACCATGTTCTAGTCCTATCTAGCAGCTGTTGTTGACTAATTGTTAGATATCAGGAAATTCTTTTACTCCCACAGGACTTGTTTTTTAAATTGAAGCATGGGCTGTTAGACTTGATCATTGTTTTCCAAATCAAACTATATTTTGCCTAGGAAAATATCTAAAATCTTTCCTGAAAATTACTGAACCGGGGCAGCTAGGTGGTGCAGTGGATAAAGCACCGGCCCTGGAGTCAGGAGTACCTGGGTTCAAATCCGGTCTCAGACAATTAATAATTACCTAGCTGTGTGGCCTTGGGCAAGCCACTTAACCCCATTTGCCTTGCAAAAAAAAAAACCTAAAAAAAAAACCAAGAAAATTACTGAACCATCTCCAACTATCTCTTAATAGCTAAGCAGCTCAGAGATTGGCAACCTGGGAAAAGCAAAAAAGCCAAGGGAGGAAAGTATGATGGAAAGATTAGGAAGAGAAGAAAGGAGAAGCAGCATTTTAATGTTATAGGATTTAAGCAATAAGGACCAAAAGTAGTAAAACCTTTAGAGAATGATAAAATTTTGCCTCAGACCTGTATTTGAGAAGCTCAGATGGTCTCTGAGGTCTGTTCCACTCTAATGTTGTACTGTTCAATTATTTATGGATGCTTTCCTTCTACTTGAAAGTCTCTCTCTTTTGAAGGCACACTTAAAACCAAGAAAAGAAGAAAGGTTCAACTGATAAATAATGGCTTGTCTCAGCCTAATAATCTCTCTTCTCCAATGTTGCCCGCATTATGATTTCTCTCCGCCCACGTTTCTAATTTGGAATTCCAGAGCAGTAACTATGACCCTGACTTCCAGCTGCTCCATTTGTTTTATTTGTCTTGTGTTTACTTAAGAAGTTAAAGAAAATTGCTTTCTATATCCCAGTCCCCCCCCCACTGAATATTAAAAACACAAGAAAAATAAAGAGACTAATTAAACACATTCCATTTCAATCCGGTGGCTTTTGCTGTCATTTACAGGCAATACAACCCTGTCTTTTCTCCTGTAGTTTATGCTGACAGCAAAACTCTCAAGACTGAAACACAGCCCTGTGATTAGTCTCATTATGTCTATTATTCTAGTTCCAACCAGCTCAATGGAAGCAGAGCAAAGTTATGCTAATTATCTCAGCTCATGCCTGCACTAAGGTAACCAATACTTTGATAATTGCAATGAACAGTAGAAGAGGGGGGAGAGAGGGAGAGAGAGAGAGAGAGAGAGAGAGAGAGAGAGAGAGAGAGAGAGAGAGAGAGAGAGAGAGAGAGAGAGAGGCGAGAGAGAGAGAGAGATTGAGAGAGATTGATAGGCTAGAGGTGGGGAGGGAGGGAGAGAGAGAGAGATTTACAGAGGGAGAGAGTTACGGAGAGAGAAAGAGAAAGAGGGAGAGGGAGAGAGAGAGAGAGAGAGAGGGAGAGAGAGCACTTAGATCTTCCTCTCTGTACATAACTCTTTACACCTAAAATATGTTTCTTTTGGTTTCTCAGAACTCAAAACTGAAAAATGAAAGCATTGCTTTGGTATTGCTTTCTGCCACCCACTCTTTTGGCTATATTTGTTTATTTTGCTATGCAATTGAAGCTTAATATCCAGTTTCTCTCTCAAAGTGCATCTGCCTCACAACATTTATATGTGTTTCTCAGACGTCCAAATAGAAAGGAAGCATCTTTTTTTTTTGTCTCCCTTATATTCTTTCCTGGCCAAAATAGTCTCCAATAATGGGAACCAATATCTACTAGAGCTCTCCATCTCCAAAAGAAATTTATTTTTTCTTAAAGGTGACAAGACCTGATTAACCCAGTCTCCTGGTTTGTTAAAGGGAACATAAAAGACCCCATCCTTACAGATTCAGGGTCTTTCTGATGTGGTAGATGTCTGAAATTCTCTTGGTTTATCACACTCTGCTCTAATGTTCAGATTATTTACACATGCAGAAAGAACCACTACATTATTTTTACATATCCTTGCTTTATCCTTACATATCCTTTATATATCCTTTTACATATCCTTTACTTTAGGGTTAAGTAAAACTCAGCCCTTTTTACTTGTGAGTGGCTGACTTTATCTTGGCCATTGATAATGAACTGCTATCATCAGGCTCATCTCTATTCCATTTTACCCTCAGACGGTTCATATTCTTTTCTATTAAAAAGAAGGTTGGGGCTTTGTAGATATTTACAAATGTTCTTGGACAGATTTGGGGAGATAGAAGAGAATAGAAGGGACTAGCAAGCAATGGTCCATGGGGTCATGAAGAGTCAGGCATGAATGAATGAGTGAACAATTATATGTATATGTATGTAGATATAAATATAGTATAAAATATATATCACTGTGTATATACATGCATAATATGCTATATATAAGATATATAATGTTATATATTAGCTCACATATGAGTTAAACCTTTTCACACACATTTTTCATACCCAAGGATATGTGTATTTTTGAGAAGCAATGAACCAAATTCTTAGGAGAAGGTACATTTATTAACTGCTTTGATCATTTTACCCAAGCATAGTAGTAAGTACCATTTGGGAACCAAACCTGCCAATTTGAATAGAAATTGGGAACTGCTACTGTTATTTCTTTTCTTCTCTTCCTTCTCCTTCTTTGTCTTTTTTCATTTTTTAATAAAAACTGGAGCAATTTTACTTGTCCTTAGAAGCCCTTAGAAGATTTTTGATATCTAGACATCTATCTTTGAAAAACAGACTTTAAAAAGTCCTTTGTGTTTTAAATGGAGCTATTAAACTATACTTTTAAATCTAAATCTTTCTGGCTTCTGTTAAAATGGCCATGAAAGGGCCTGACCCCAAGTCTCTGTAGCTTATGGTTTAGGTTTTTGGTGACTTAGTTTGAGTATAAATAGCAATTAGCAATAGCAATGGCTATCTTCCTCTCTCCCAGACTGAAATTTTTGGGATGGCAAATTGAGTCATCTTTTGTCTCAGATTCTTACCTAGCCTTTGCCATTAAGTGGGTATTGGCCTCAGATGAACTGAGACCTGGGAAAAGACACCTTAATTTAGAAAGACCAAGTTCACTCACTGCAGTTTGGACCATCACCAGCCTTCTTGAGCTATGGCTTACCATTGGACTCTGATGACTAGAGGAGAAAGGGAAGCTAGTGAGCTTTATGCAGCTCTGCCTCAATCAAATGTGGCTCTCATGCAGGTCAAGACATCAAGATACTCACTGAGGTCATCTGTCCTTCTCAAGAATGAAGGATGAACAACAATAATACTATGTATGTACTATATGCACAATTATGTGTATATTTACATTCATACACAGGTGCCTACATGTGTGTATATACATATTCATAAGTAAAACAAGTAAATATACATACACACATATATATACTTTATTTATTACACAAAGTAATTACAAATAACTGCAGGAGTACTGGCAGCTGGGAACCAGGGAAGACCTCATGTAAGAGGTACAATTGAGGGTGAGATTTAAAAATCATTTAGAGATGAAAAAATTCAGAGAAGGACTGAGTACATTCTAGTCATAGAGTACAGTCTGTACAAAGGCACACAAAGAGAAGATTAAAAGTCATGAATGAGGGGTGGCTAGGTGGCACAGTGGATAGAGCACCAGCTCTGGAGTCAGGAATACCTGACTTCAAATCTGGCCTTAGACACTTAATAATTACCTAGCTGTGTGGCCTTGGGCAAGCCACCTGACCCCCATTGCCCTTGCAAAAACCTAAAAAATAAAAGTCATGAATGAGAAATAGCAAGAAGACTAGTTTTTTTGGAATATATATTGTGAGAAGAGGAATAGTGTGTAATAAGATCTTAAAGGCTAAAGCCTTATTATAAAGGATTTGATATGAAAAACACAGGAATTTGATCAAGAGGTGAGAAAATCCAATCCCTCCCCTTTCACATGAGCAATAAAATCTTGTCACTTTGTCTTCCCATTCATGGATACCTGATAGTACCCTGAAAATAAATATGACATAAGGAAAGAGGAAAAATAAGAAGAAGGGAATGAAAAAAGAAACAATAAAATTCTATTGAGCTGATTCTCTTAATTGCACTTTATTTGCTAGCTATATAAATCCTTATTCGGTTACTTGTTTCCTTTATTTTTCCAGAATTCACTTTCTTCAACTCTGAATTAAGGAAGTTGGGTATATGAAGGGAATTAGAGGAGTCACAGAGGAATATTTATATTCCTGAAAAAATATGAACATAATAGAAAAGGAATAAACTGAACTTTCAATTTATAAAACTAGATAACAAAAATAATTTGAGGTCTAGTAATGCCATGTCTCCTTTATTCCCATTTTTCTTAACAATTCCCTTATGTCTATATATATTCTATCTCATTCAAATAAATTTAGATATTATTTAGTTTAATTCTATAAAACATTTGCTTGGTAGTCTGATCTTGTGTGATTCAGTATGATATGCGGTGAATCTAAAAATTATCTTTTTAGTAGTATTATAATTTTTATTTTGTTGTTATGACCCCAATCATAAAAAACTGAACATCTTTCCATTTTCCTTTATTTGTATAGCATTTGCTTCTATAAATTCTGTCATCTTTTTGTTAACAATAAAATTACCCTATTTTATATATTTAATTTTAATGATGTAGAATTCATCTTTTTTTATTTCCTCCTGGCTATTTATATATATATATTGATAAAAAATACTAATGATTTTGTGAATTCATTTTGTATCCTATATTACTAAAGATATTAGTTTTAATTAGCTTCTTAGTTGATTCTCTGAGATTTCTAAGTAAAACCAATTTGATCTCTGTAAAATATTGACAATTTTATATTTCCTTTCCTGCTATTTAATTATTTTTTGTCTTTTTGCTATTACTATCATTTTTAGAAAGAAAATATCAAATTATAGAGGAGAAAAAGGAATACTTGCTCTGTACTCAGAAATATTTTAGTATTTCTCCAAGGAAAAATGATGCTTGATCTTAAGATTATAAATAAATTATGATCATATTAAAGGAGAATCCCTTCATGTCCATACTTTTAAAGTTTTAAATGAAACTTGAATTTTGACAAGGACTTTTTCTACAACTATAAAATAATCATTTTTTTGTTGTTTAAGTTTGCTTGCTCTTTTCCTAATGCTGAATCATATTTGATTCTCTGGCACAATACAAACTTGGTCATAGTCAACTCATTTTCTGGATATATTCCTATCATCTCTTTACTAATTTTAAAAATTTGCAACATTTATTCTTCAATCAGCTCCAATTCGATCATGTTTCTTCTCAGCTATGTTCTTGCGCTCTAGCCTTTACCTTTAACCCTGGAATTACAAGCTCAGGTCCTGGTACTCTGGTCTTCTAATTTCCCATAACTATCATTCATTTAGGCCTACTACGCTACTTCCCAATTAGATTTTGTCACTCTAGACTCTACCTTGGAGCCCTTATTTCAAGTTCCCATCCTACCTTTTACTTCAGTTTCAACTTGATGAGTATTTATTATTTTTCTTCTCCATATGGATTCTGGCATTCTTTGACACATATTTTCTACTGTCATATAAAGGGGGAAAATCAATCCAAAAGGAAAATTCTCTTTAATCATTTTACTTTTTGCTCATTTTCTATCATACTAGAGTAAAAGGGAACATGATCAATTGAGAATTAGTTGTATAGCCTTCACTTTATTATAAATCAAGCAGTCATAGTAAATAATTAATAGTCTATTTTATGCAAATATTCATCATCACTCATATATTTTACAGAAATTCCTGTTATCTATTTTTAAGCACTGATAGTTACATGCCAGGTTCTCACAAAAGCTACTCTGAATTGCAACTATTAATTTTTTTATGTTATACTGAAAAAATAGCAAATAATTTTATTCACAAAGTAAACAATATTCATAATAACTTATAACACTATAAAATAAACATGAACAATTTTTTCAGGAACCTTTCATCTTCTGTTAACTTTTGAAATGTTCCATGCATAATGAGATTGTCACCTTTAACAGAAGATTTAGTTCTTATAAAAAACACAGTGAAAATAAGGATCTTTAAGCTGAATTTGAAACTCATATATATGTGTCCTTGGTTTGATTGAATGATGAAATGATTACCATAAAATGTTTTATAAATTCTGGGATATATAGAATCTAAGAATTTAGAAGAAATCTCAAAGTCCAAGTCTCTCATTTTAGGACAAAGAAATTAAGGGACAGAAGTTGAAGTAAATTATCAAAGTCTACAAAGAAAATTTGATTCACTAGATAAAGGAACTGAAAAAAAACTTTATTTTTCTAACAGAATTTCCTAATCTAAACATGAATCTGGAGCATGAGGTGCTACTTGAAATTATTAAATTATTGAATTGTGACATATTTCCTATTTGTGATAGTTTTGGGAATTAAGAACAGAATATAATTTTACAACCTAAAAAAGTTTGATGACAAAAAATTACCTCTTAGAATTCTTGTCTCTTCTCTAAGGATATGATTTCTCTCTCATCACACCCAATTTGGATCAAGGTACAACATGGAAACAAAGTAAAGACTGACAGATTGCTTTCCATGGGGGGTGGGGTGGGGGGAGGGAAGTAAGATTGGGGGGGAATTGTAAAACTCAAATAATATCTTTAATAAAAATTAATTTAAAAAAATGCTATACGTAAAAGTTGTTGTGGAATGACCCCTCTTGCCTTAACCGACCAGAAATTCAGGTATATCATCAAATAAGCTGCTTATCTTCTCTGATATGAATGTTTCGATTAGATAAGAAGGAAAAACTTTGTTTTTTTCCAATAACAGTCCCAAAGTGAGAATGAAATGGATACAACACCAATATATGTAATGTCCATATTACAAATCTTATTGGTAGTTAACTTTCTTGTACTACTATATTCTACTTAGTTTAGATCATAGATTTAACTGAAATTGATAATTACCTTAGAGCTCTTCTAATCTAATATTCTCCCACTCCATTTCCACTTTTATAGGTAAGGCCCAGAAAGATGAAGCAATTTTCCAAAGCCATATGAATGACAGAACTAAAATTGATCCTAGGATTTCTTTCTCTAAATTCACCCATGTTTTCTATTAAATACCTTCAATGAAGTATTTAAGTAGCACTAACATC